>NC_141138.1:46623774-46947627 GCF_053477565.2 Lygodium microphyllum
TAAGACTTGTATTAATTGGGCAACAAATACTTTTTGAAATGTGTCAATTGAATCTTTCTCTTTGTGTGCATTCTTGTCGTGAAATTTTATGCACTATTATCTATAATTTATGCACTAACCTTTGTAATAGGATTCCTTTATCTTATCTAGTTCCTTTGGTCAAATAATAGTTTCTAATTTTCCTTTTTTACTTGGAGCACTTTTTGAGGGGTTTCTGTGATTCTGCTTCTCCTTATGTAGATTGCTCCAACCCTTCTCTACTTGGAGTAATTACAATGTTTAATTTATTTTCCAAAGACTTGAATTGCGTTCATAGTTCAACCCTTTAAGTTTACAACCCTTCATTGGTTCTAAGGGGGAATGATACTAGACTGGCCAACTTCTTGGTCATTTAGAATAGCCCTTTTTTATTTAAATATTTTGAAGAGAGCATGCTTATGTGTTATTTTGATGGCAATTTTTCATTTTTACTCATGGTTATGTATTTGTCAGCCCTTCTTTACCTTGTCCATTGGGAATACTTTTTCATGTGTAGTCTTCTTATCTTTATATTCTTTTTGTGATACGTTTTTTTCGCTTAGTTTTCATTGTTAATGTGGTATGTTACGTTTATTTTCTATTCGTGTAGCACCAATGGTTGCTACTTATTCTCTTGATTTAAAGCATCTCTACTTAATTAACTCATGGTCATAACCCTTTATTGGTTAACTAATAACCCTTTAATGGTTACTATGGGGTAATGATAGTGGATTGTCCATCTTCTTGGTCTCTTTTCTTAGCCCTTGTTGATTAATGTGTTTATATTTTGAATAAATCATGCGTATTTTGAGATTTTGTTGCTACTATTTAGTCGCATTAACTCGTTGGGTTATGACCATCTCTTCTTGCTCTTTATTTATTATTAAAGTGTTATGCTGAAACTCTTTAAATATCTTTCCATGTAACACCATTGAGTAGCTTTTTAATCACTTACAAGTCTATTTAATTAGATTAAACACTACTTAGTTGGCTTAAATACTTTAATTTGCTTCTCTATGGGTCTTGTTGCTACTACTCCACTTGAAACTTGCATTAGGACCTTGCTAATTTTTATAAAAAATATAGTATAGCATATGCTTGGTTATCCCTTTATAACAAAAATGAATTCTCCCTCTCAAAGTATCTCACATTTTGGTCAGCAAGTTTGATTTGGTGTAACCAAATCCCTTTGCACCCCTTTAGTTAGAGGTGCCTATTAAAGAGAAAAAATTGTTGTTGTTATAGTTCTTAGTCAATGGCTCTTAATGGAAAAAGACTTTCTGAAAAATGTAAGTTATTTGGTTTACTTTTTAGTAACAATACTTCATTTTCCCTCTGGGACTCAACCCCCATCTTGGGTTTTTGGGAGACCAAGTCCTTGTGTCTTTGATTGTTGAGAACTATGTGACTTAGTTCTTATTCATGGCTTATAAATACACAAGCCTCCTTTGTAGTTAAGCCATATTCTTGGCTTTGTAATGCATCACTTCTATACTATCCTTTAGCTGCTACAACTATTGCAAGATTACACTTCTCAAGTTGGGAGGAACCCTCTTGGAATAACTCTATGGACATGAACAAGGTAAAATTGCTTCATATGTTGGTGACAAGGATAAATGAGTATTACTAAAGACACTTGCAAGGTTAGTTGGATTATCTAGTCCTTACTAATAATTTGCTTACTTGGCTTGCAGGTCACAGGTAGTACTCCTCCTTCGTGAATGTGTTTTGTCTTGATTATGTTTTGGTTGTTCTATTGTAAAATGGGTTTTATTTTTTAATATCGCATGTAATACATTGATGCTGGAATTTTACCATCTTACCTTGCAAGGTAGTCTTTCTGTTTCAGTTGATGCATTGACTTTTTAGTTATGCCTTGTTTAAGCACACACACATTCTTTCTATTTTATGCATAGGATTTGAAGGTTTTGGGGGTGCCACATGGCAACCTCTCATCATTCCCTAAAACCTTCTCTTTTTCTCTCCTTTTATTTACTTATTTTTCCACCATTTTTCCTCTCCTCCACAAGTAAGGAGTCTCTCTCTCTCTCTCTCTCTCTCTCTCTCTCTCGATATATATATATATATATATATATATATATATATATATACATACATACATGTATTATATAATTGTGATTATGATGAAAATGACGATGATTAAATTATATGTTCATTCAATAATATACACAATACTTGTATAATTATTAATATATTAATGTAAGTGATCATATATAATAATTAACTATTAAATATTATTACAAATATTATACTTAATTATTATATATAATTACTTATTATTTAATCCAATTATAAATATGATATAGTATGTATGATATATTAATAAGAGGGATATATATATATATAATACTATACTTATATGCTAATATATAACTAGAATCTATAGTATTAGTTAATATATAATTATATTTTATTTAGTATTATTCATTAATGATGATTATGATATATGTATTATAATTACTAATATTTTAATATAATTAATTACATATATATCAAATAATATGTAAAATAATATAATAATATAGTTGATTGGGTATTAATAATTAATTGTTAGTGCATGACTTAACAATTCATAAAAGGTATATAGTTATATTTTATTTATTGTATTATACATAGATAACTATGTAATATATTATTAATTATTAATTTATGAGAGAGAGAGAGAGAGAGAGAGAGAGAGAGAGAGAGAGAGAGAGAGAGAGAGAGAGAGAGAGAGAGAGAGAGAGATGTATAAATCACCATCAAATGTGTGTGTCTTTGAGAGAATTTGAGAAATGGTTATAAGGATTTTTTGGAGTTATGGTTTGGGGTTGATTCTATTAATAATTGTCTTCCATTTCCCATATATTGTTGAGTGCCACATCCCCATATAATGCATTTTTGTGTACTTAAAGTTGTATTTAAGCTACCAAAGATTTCAAAGTTTAGATTATGTTATTTATATCAACCTCCCATGAACCCTCTTGCCACATTCTTTGAACCTATGAAGTATTGGGAGAATCTAGATGCATAGAGCCTAATATGAGTTTATTAAAGAAAAAGGCTTATATTTCAAAAGCATATGAAAAGAAAGCCCACTATATTTAATTATTAGTTGAGGTATGAGTGTTGTAATTAGTGTATATATTCACTTACAACTCTATCTCTATCAACTCTCCATGCTCGAGCTCTCATGAGTCATTTTGGCACCCCCCCTCTCTCATGTGCCCTCTACTAGATGTAACACACACAACACACACACACACACACACACACACTATCTCTCTCTCTCTCTCTCTCATGGCAAACTACATGTTTTCCATGTCAATCTTTGTCTCTTTATCAATCACTGCTAACCAAAGCAACCCGCTTTTGATGTAGGAGGTAGTCTTCTTTGCTTTGTTTCTCAAATGTTTTGTCCCCTAGTTGTGCACAACATGTAGTCAATATATTTGTAGAGCTACATATAGTTTTAAAGGTTTTGCATCATATAGATATTATGTATTGCATGCATGCTTTTAGAAATCATCATTCATGCTACAAAAGGATTGTTTTCAAGATATTATATATTTTTGTAATTGTTTATAGGAATCATCATTCATCATTCAAATATTGTATTTTGTGGTTTTTTTTCAAGATATAGAACCAAGATATGGAAGAGTTTGCCTCAAGCTTAGGGAAGGCTAAGGGAAGGGTGTGTCTCAAAAAGGAAAGAACCATGTGCAAGAGTTGCGTGGCTCGGATAGTTTTGTTGAATGCATGCAAATTCACATAATTGATATCCTTGCCCTCCAAAAGAGGCATGCATAATCAATCTATTTTAGGCTAGTTACACATTGTTGTCGTGATGCTATGTGTTCAAGATGGAAAAAAGTCATGCTACAAAATTTTCTTGCTATTTCTTAGCAGTATCACTTATTTAGCTTTATTGGAGGGGCATTAGCTTTTGTTCCTTGTCTCTATAAGCAGTTCCATACTCTATTTTACGTTCATGATTTCATGGTTGAGAATTGCATGTTGTGTGGCTTAGTAGTCAAGGTAAGCATTAGTGTTGCAAAAGCTAGGAATTCTTATACAAGATAATGCCTTCTTGTGGAGAACAAAGAATGAACACAATGTTTTTTAAAACATAGAGAATATTTGTGCCATTTTATGTAAATGCACTCTTATGAAAAAGCATGCATGTGGATGGATTTTTAAAAAAAGTATTAGAAGCTAGGAAGAGACATTATTTTAGTGTGATTTATAAAATAATACCATGTCACACTAGTATAGGTATATAAGGTGTTGAGACTTGTATTTTTTCACCAATTCATTAATATAAATTACAAGCTCTTCATCTTACCTTCTCTCACACACAGCTTTCATGGCTTCTCTCACCTCTCTCCTATCTTTCTAATCTTTCTCTCTCCTCATCACTCATTCTCTCTTCTCTTTTCTCTCTCTTTGCCCTCTTCTCTCTCATGCCTAACCTCCTTCATTAAAAGTGGTATTAGAGCTTAGGCTTTTGGTCCATTTGATTTTCCTATTTTGCCTATTCTTTCCTCCTATTTTCAACTTTGAAAATCCAACATAGTAGGTACAAGGACACATGGCAAGTACTTGCTGGCTGTTTACATGAAGCAGATGCTAATGTTGGAGCTTTGACAAGGATCTTGGAGTAATTTAACCAAACCATGGCCAAAATAGGATGCCGTAGTCAAGCTACATGTCATTTTGAAGGCAACTTGGTAGAAAAAGAGATAACTAGACTTATTTGAAGCATAAAGCATGGTTAATTTTTGAGAAAGAGCTTCTTCTTCTTTATTTCTCAAATTTCCATGGAACCTTATAGCCATCATCTCCATTCTACTCCATCATTCTTACTTCCCTTGAAGAATTGATAGCATAGGAAGCTCCCAAATATCATAAGCAATAGATATAGAGTACTATTATACCAAGCATTTAGCAAGGACATGGTAGCACCACATAGGATTAGTTATCACAAAATTCTCTATTCAAGCATCCCCAATCTTCTCCTCAAATGACCACATGTCTTCTGCAACACTTCTATCATATGCCTTGGAGCTCTAATCCACCTTTCTTGTTGCTCATTGAGCCCTAAGAACTTACTTCTTCAAGCTTTTATCTCTTGAAACCCTAATGGTATAGGGTATGGACAACCAACAAAACTTGATTAAAATTTCTTAGGTTTAAGGGGCTTTTGCATCTCTTCAATCCTTGAGTCTACCTATAGCAAGATTCTTCCATATCTTTGCAAGATTTGGAGTTTATTGGCATTCTTGGAGTCTCTCAAGCTCCCATGGGAAAATAACTTAATTCTTCAACAAGCATGGGATTCTTCAATTTTGAAGCATAAAAGAGAGTTGAAGACACTCAATTCAAGTGATTTCAAGTGATCTTGCCTTCTCATTATTACCAACATTGGAGAATTATGGTACCATAGGAGCATTATGGAACTATGGAGTACAATCTTGAAGTGGTATTTTGGGGCTTTTGTTCATAATGGAGCAATGCCCACCTATTGATTGTAGGAGAGCTATGGGATGCATCCATTGAAGACTTTATATTAGTCAATGCATCCATTTGCATTGCTTATTGAGGGCCGTTAAGTTTATGCCTAATTAGAGGTATTTTCTTAGTTGTTAGTCTCTCATTTTAAATCCTATTGTTATGCTTCAATCTCATTGTTGGAGAGATTGAAGGATTAAGCCTTCTTGTAAGTTTGAAGCTAGGATACTCATTCATTTTAAAGTGATTTTAAATCAGTAAGCTCTTTAGTCTTCAATCTATGTAATTAGCCTAGGTATTGCTCTCATAGAAGCTCAATGGATTTGAATTTTCATTCTAACTATCACTCTTGATTTTAGTGGGTATTGTTTAGATCAATAAAAATTCATAATCCATTGTAAAAGATAAGTGGTAGAAACTCAAGGGATCCACCTTATAGAACATGTAAGATACCACATGAATTCAAAAGAAGGGTATTATATCTAGTAAAATTTACAGGATTACTAAAGTAAAAGGGGTCATTTTAAGGCCTTATAGCTATAAAGAAAGGATATTTCTTAATATCCTTTGAACATATATTATATAGATGACTTCTTATAGGTGGACCCCTGGGGGTAGTAGTGAGTCACTACCTACCTATGGTAATTCCCTATTTCCAACTCCAATTTTTCACAAGCTACATTGCATCTCATTGAAAACAGAAAGCCTTGCTTCAAGGTCATGCATATCATGCTAATTGGTTAGCATATAATGCCGCTACCATGTGTACAATTCATGCGAGAAAAAGTGGATGCCCAGGTGAGATGTGAGACAAAAGAGAGGTGAACCTCCCTCACATTGATGATCTTGAAGTGGTGGACAACTTGGCTTAAGGAGGAAATTTGCACACCCCTCAAGTCTCAGAGCCCATGTTGGTAATGGTCCTACCATTTTATCTCTCACACATGTATATCATTGTGGAGGATTGAAGTTAATGCCATTATTGAAGACTTAGGTAAATTCCTAGCCTCTACATGGGTTTACAGGTTGCTCCTCAGCTCATTATAGTTGAACACGTGTAGAATAGGGCTTATAGTGATAAACATGCCATTTTAGAACCAAACACAAGTGGTATAGGTCATTTAATACTTTCTATAAGTCATTTATAGGTGCTTCAATGTACTGGCACTTTGTGCCATCTTTGCAATAGGCTTCCTATTATAAACTACTATTATATCAATAGTTGATGCAAATGGATGGTTGATGAGATATTCAAGATAGACCCAAAAGTCTACTTGTTCAAAAACTCTTCAATGTGTCGTGAAAATATGTGTGCACTAGTTTGCATAGTCTACTTAGAGACTATCCTTGATACATGGTTTGAGCCATTTCTAGTCCTCCATCTCTCCAATTTCCTAGCCAATTTGTTTTTCTACCCTATCATCTTGACTATGATCTTTGCAAAAATGGCCCAAGCCACAAGACTAGGGCTATCACATGTCCCTTTGCATATCTACCACGTGAATCCACATGTGATATCCAAGCTCACTTGATTGTTTGGAGGTGCTCCCTAATATATCATATGGTATAAAAAGACACACTTCTTTAAGAATTCTAGCCTTAAGACCCTCAAGTGAACCTTCTACCTAATACCATTTATGCAGTGAGAACCATTCTAAGTGTGCAAAATCATTGCCACAAAGTAGTTTGGCATCTTATCTAGCTTGGCTCATTCCACTTTTTGACTCAAAGTCTTCCCTTGTAAAGAAAAAAAGGTTTGAATTGTAATGCTACTCATGCTGATCACCTCTTTACAAAAAAATACATATAAATCAAGTATGCAATTAAACATAACAAATTGGAAATCTTGTAAAAAAGCAAAAACATCATTTTGTTAGTATGTACAACATTGCAATGATGCTCAAATGGTGAACCATTTGAACTTTTAGTTTCTCTAGGAGTTAAAATTTGTATCCAACTACTAAATGTTGAGAGGTGGAGCAAGTGGTATTGCACCACTAGCAAGTGGTGGTAGAAGTAAACTAGAGTAACACTACTTGATTAGAGTACTGCACTGGTCATAAACTGCTTTTAAATGGAGTTACTGATATATCGCTATAAAAGAGTGGAATCACAAAACTAGCAAGTGGTAGCTAGCCATCTACCTTAAGTCAAGGACCAATTTATTTCAAATGATAGCAGTTGAACACCACTCTCAAGTGGTTAATGTCAACATTTTGTTGGTCTTTTAACAAAAAAGTAGAATTTCACTACATCAAAGTGATTGTGGACTGCTTTTTAGTTCTTGGTGTATTGCTTTCTAGTGGTATGTATCCTCTTTTTAGTGGCCTTGATGAATTTTTTGTCATTCATACTCTTTTAGGAAGATACCTTTTTAGTGGTGGGAGACACTTTTTAGTGATAAGTACCACACTTTAGTCATCTAAACATAGCAATAGGTAGCAATTATAATGGTTCACACCACTTTTAAGTTTTCTGATACCACTTTTTAGTGGTATATTACCCATTTTTACTAGTAAGTACCACTTTCCAGTGACAACTTACACTTTTTCTTGGATGGGGATATCTTTTTATTGGATGTGAACCACATTCTAGTGGATGGGGACACTTTTTAATGGACATAGAACACTTTTTAGTGGTTCCCCACCACCTTTAATGGTGGGCTCAACTACTAAAAATGATATGACCCACTTTTACCACTAAAAGTGATATGAACCACATTTTAGTGGTGGTCTATGACTCGATCCCAACCACATTTATTGGTCTGTGATCATGTTTAGTGATGGAATCAAGCACTGTATGTGACAATAATCACTTCTTAATGGTTGGGAACAAAACAACAATTTTAAGGCACCACTTAGGAGTGGTTCTTCATGTTTAGATCGGTTTTCATATATGACTCCTTTGTCAAATGTAGTCTTGTTACACACTGAACTTTGGATGGAAAAAATGCAGAAAATAGTGGCCACTAAGCCATGTGTTTTCATGCATGCCTCTTTTGCTAGGTTTAGGCCAATTACTCATCAAGCCGCCATAGATAGACAATGCAAAAAAATAGTGGTTGTTAAGCCACATGTTTTCATGCATGTTTGTTTTTTGGTCAAATTTAGGCTTGCAAACCACCAATGGATGGAATGAAAAGAAATAACCATTAAGCCATGTGTTTTCATGCATGAAATTTTTGCTAAATTTAGGTCGATTACACATCAAGCTATGGATAAATATACCACAAAAAAATAGTGGTCATTAGGCCATGTTATCATGTGACTTGATGTCTATGTTATGAAAGTGTAAGAGAAAGCATACCTTTATGCTTTCACTAGTATGCATGTAGATTATTGGTGGAAGAAAACTTTTACAAGATGATGAATTACTATAGTGACTTGTTTGCATGCCTATTGAAAAGTGTGAAGCTTGGAAGCAAAAAGACTAAGAGGAAAGTCAAGTAGTTCACGGACTAGGAGAGTGTTTGCATGGGTCCGCATGTAGGAGACAAGGGGAACTTATGGCACTTAATAAAATGGGAAAAAAGGGGAAAATTTTGAGGAGGTGGGACAATAAAGGAGATAGAAAAAATGGGTGCAAGATGTATGGAAGAGTTGCTCTCAATTTGGAGGAGAAAGGGACAGAAAGATTCATGTAAGATTGAACCTAAGGCTTGAAGAAACAAGGCAAAAGCTTCCCTAAAGGGAAAGGGTTTCTCTTGGCCATCAAAAGAGGAGTTTTGAATCTTTCTTGGGCTATCTTGAATAGGGTAGAACAAAATGTATATCAGGGCTCATTGCCATCCACATGGTTTTCTCCATCTTCTATTGGTAGCAGGTGCATCTATGCAAAGGGTTCTACTTTGTTTTGTGAAGGAATGATTTGTACCTATCAAAGAATCCATCCTAGAAGGTTTTGAAGGAATTATTGAGTATTGCTACTATAATAAATTGAGAAAAATAGGATTGAACAATAAAAAATAGGCCCACACTGGGTTTCCTCTATCATTGACCACTTCTATTGTTTTGTAGTGCTTCCAAGTGATTAAGGGAATACTTGGCACTTGTCTAGGACATAGTTGGAAGAGTTTTGGAGTAGATTAAAGGCATTTATTTGATGCTATAAAAAATAGTAAAAATAGGACTAAAGTATGAAATTTAGGCCCATACAGGGTTTGGTGCCTCTTGATCCATGTCTATCAATTGAAAGTGCTTTTGGGTGATGGGATTGGTCTTACCCAATCAAAATTTATGTATTTGCATTGAGATTTTGATACTTTCCTTTCTTCATATATTCATGTAGAGTAGGCTACGAACCACTTCAAGTTAGGATATATATTGTGCAATTGGTTTTGAGTTGATTAGTTATTCAAACAAGGGTTGAATTGATCGGGTACTATTGTATTTTGTAGTAATATAGAAGTGTGGTATCACAATCATTTGTATTGTGATTTGTTTCTCCTTGCTATCATCTTTTTCTCTTCAAACCTTACTCTCTACACTCGTGTTTCTAAAAACCCCGTGCTTCGGGATTTCTTCTCTTTATGCCTCAACATTTGATGAATCCAACATGAGAGCTATCAACAGAGTGCAAGATGGGAGATTCATCAAGATTGGGTTAAAGTGATGTTATTAAGAATATGCATATGATTTTTTAGGCACAATAGGAACAATAGAAATAGCAACAAAGGATGCATACATGTACAAAACTAGAGTCCATAATGGTAAAGGATTTGCATGTTGTAGAGTGAGAGATGAAATTGCTTAATGGCTAGAATGTATTTGCATATCTACATTTGTATACACAAAAGATGGAATTCTATGGGGCATCTCCAATTGCACAAAGACAATACTTTGTACAATTCAGTGTATAGGAATTAAAGGCATGGATTACGAAATTGTATCTATAGGATACTGATTAGCCGCTAGTGTTTAATAAGGCACTCAGAGAGGTATTTCACATAGAAGATGTCAATCTGATTACTCCTAGAACATTTCAAGAGTGGGTCATGAAGATGAATAAGGACTTGTAGCTACAAAATTTCTTTGAGATTTTGAAAGCAAATTTGAGTAGTTGGATATTATAGAGGAGTAACCTCTAACACCCCAAGAAATTGAGATGTTTTTGTAGGCTGTAGATACTGCTTTGTAAGAGAAGCTCGATGATCTATTGGAAGATTAATCTAGTGAAATGGGCCTGAAAACTAAATGGTGGCATGTCAAACATGCTGTAGATGTACTTTTCAAGAAGCACAAAAGAAGAAAAATATTCCATGTTAGAGCCTTGCCCACTACTTCTGGCAAGTCTAGTGAAACTACAATTAAGAGACCTATATCTATGGCTCTTCCTAGGGTTGAATATAAAGGGAATGGGTGACCTATAGCTAAAGCTTGCACAATTGGATGAGAAAGGGTGAGTAGCAGCCCCTAAGTCTTTGCATGAGGGCTTTGTGCAAGATGCATGTGGTGCGATAGCCCTTAGCATGAGAGGGGAGATTGTGATTTATATCATGATGCATTAGAAAAGTAGGTTATCTTTTGGAAGGTTAGGAAAATCCATACATAAGAGACTATTTTACCTCTAGAATTGAACTTTGGAAAAGGGGGTATTAAAATTTTGTTGGAGGAACTAGCATCCTAGAATGCTTATGCAGTAGTCCATGTTGCTACCTTTGGTTTGCAGATAGAGAAGATATTTGAAAAAGGTTATTGATATCTTGAAAGTTGAAATATGATCTCATGCAATGCATGTAGCCAAAAGGAGAAAAGTTTCAAAGAAAGATTCTTATTCAATGTATGCATACTTGGATAAGGTTCATATGTGATTGTAAAAGATAAGGGGAAGAGAGATGAAGAAACTACATGGATATCAAAGAGGATGACACAAAGAAGCTCTCTGAGCGACCAAAGGCTACAATGTAGATTACTCCTGAACATGTAACGAAGGAAATAGCACAAGAAAGAAAGTAGGATGTAAAATAGGTTGGAAAACAAAAGGGCAAGCAACCACTTTACAAGCTATTGTATGACATAAAAACATGCCTTTAGCCTAATAATTTCTAACTGTTTGCTATCTAGCTCATTAGGTGTTGCATAAAGGCTTAAATCAAATAAAAAAATCGTGCACCTATGCATACAATAATCTTGCGCTAGAGGACATAGGAAATATAATAAATTCGTGCTAGAAAGTGCCAAAAAATAATTAATTCATATTATTAAAATCGACTCTACTCAAAATAACTATTTCTCATAACTTCATCTAATAATATACTCATCAAAACACAAAAAACATCAGTTCTTTACCATCTATCTATCAAGCATAATGCGACAAGTGCTACATGCATACACAAGTGCAACAAGTCACTATCATGTATAGTAAATAGACAAATAAAAAACCACAAAAGTAATTATAAAGTCATCTCATTTTCATAAAAATTATCATAAGATTACCTAGGTTTAAAAAGAAGTTCCTCAATTAATAACACAAATAAACACGATTCTGTATTATATCAATAAGCTAATCCAAAATATCAATGTACTACCTGACTGTGTGATTGTTAAACATCAATATGATTATGAGTGATATGCAACTATAAGATAATGATATGTTGGATTTAATGGTGATTTTTTAATCCAATGGGATTATTCAATGTGATATTTATTATATTTAAATAAATATATTTAATATCGATTATCACTACTATTGGTGGTCCAGTCATGGTCAAAGATAATTGCAAATATTAGTATTATATATCTTCTCTAATAAAGGGGGGGTTCTCTATAGCTAAAGTTAGAGAAGATGTTTCCTTAATGGGTTTTAGCAAACTAAGATGGAATGAGCTATTAATTTACCAACAAGGAGGTATGCCCAAATTCAATGCGTTTTCATTGATCTTATATACAATGAGAAATGAAAAATTGTTAGCCTCCCCTTTTTCAATACAAAGTCCCAGATATCATCTAAAAAGATGTCAAGGATTGATAGAATTTAATGATTATGTCTTGATCTTTAGCTGAAATAGATAAATGGTCTCTTACAATAGGATCTTCTAATATGAATGGTTTCAATGGGATAATGGTTTGATAGTTTGGAAAGTTATAGAGTCAAAAAATTTAAAAATTAATATTTAGGAGAATTACCATAGAACAATACTTAAATTTAAAGGTATCAAAGAAATATTATCCCATCAAGTATAAAAATAAGTGTTGCCATTGTATCAAGGAAATACTATTTAGGATAATAACAATTAGCATGGTGTCTAATCTATATGATGATTGTTGCCATTGTTTTTTTTTCTAAATTTCTAGAATATAGGTTCCAAAGTCACCTATTAGTTCCTTTGTTTAATGTAACTATTATTATCAATATCAAATCTCCTTCCTCCATATAAGTTTCTTATTCCTAGTTATAAGAAATGTGAGTTGAATAAGATTTCTTTTTGTTAAGATTAAAATCATTTTTAAGAATTAATTTTCATAGAATGTAGATTCTAAAGTCACATATAACTCAATATATTTAATCCAATTTTCATTACTATAGGTGGTGTCAGTAATGTAGTTGATGCTAAGCAATGAGAAACTTGATAGGAGGTAGCAAATATTTGAAGCAAGGTAGACATATAGCTACCTTCATTCATAATTTTTAAATGCAAAATGATTTGTGCTACTAGGGATGTGGAACCCAAGGTTTGAACTCATGCACCCTCAAATACTTAACCCATACTCAAACTAGTATAAGGATATATTTGTTAAGAAAAAGCCTAGCACAGACATTGAGAACATAACCTAATTCCTTAAAAAATAAACTAGTCTTGGAAAGAAAATAGCCTAGCATTGAAAAAGTAGTAGATATCTTTGAAATCCTAGCATTGTAGACTAGCATCCTATTCAAGAAGGATCTTCATTGTTGGCATTTATTAACACAAAATTATCTAAAACGTTATTTGACATAGGGATTAAAGTGTGTACATTTGAGATTTTGGAAAGCTGATTTGGCTCTTCCTAGAGAATATCTCTCCAAAGTTTGAATTGTGTTGAAGAAAGGGTCTAGATGGAGTGGTAATTCCTTCTTTTGAGAGATGACTAGCCATCCCCCTAAATGTATTACAAAATTCAAACCAAATTTTTACAAGTTCAATGATACCCCCATTGGTTGAAGGTCAAATTGAAGCAACAAAGGATGTAGTGTTGTAGAAAAGGACTATGCAAGAGCTGTGAAAACAAAAACATCCTCATTGGTGATCAAAAGAAGAAACGATGAAAGTTTTTAATAAGATATGGACCATAATCCCCTTCCTAAATTTTTCTCTTGGAATGTGGGAATGAAAGAGGTTTCTATCTATGATAGATTGATGCAGTGTCTCCCAATCCCTTTGGTTTTCATTCTTTGTTGTGTCAAGGGTGAGTTTTTCTATAATGTGTCATCGAAAACTTTCGAACAAAAAAATCCTAGACATTAAAAAAACTAGTATATAGTTGCAACTATGCACATTCTATAGCTTATGTGGTTTGTATCTTACTTAGAAGTCAATTTATAAACTATCTTCTTGTGTGATGCTTCCGTTCAGAGAACAACAAAAGAGATTTAGAAAGTTGGAAATCACCATATTAGAGATTTTGCAACAACTCTAAGTCTCATTTTGGTAGATTCATTTAAAGAGAGACCCCTCCTCCCCCCATGTAGCATATTGTTGAAAAGATGTTGAGTCTTGATGCTTTTAATTTGCTTTCTTCAACTATTTTATAGCTTGTATCCTCAACTCTTGTGAAAGGTTTCAAAAAATGATCTTGAAGAGTGGAATCCAAATGTGCTTTCATTGTCTATGCTCACGCTATACAATATGTTGTTTTGGAAAGTTAAGCATAAAACCTCCCAAGTTGTCAAAGGAGGCACATTTAGAGCCTCCTTTTCATCAAACAGTATCATTCATAATATGAGCAGAATGTGCCAAATTTATCAAAGGAAGCACATTTTGGAGCAAAGGAAGCACATTTTGGAGCTTGCTCTAAGTGGATTTTCTAAAATGATATCTTTCATAACTTGAGCATCAAGCTCCTATTTACAAGATAGGGGAGCTTGTTAGGTACTACGATTACATACTAGCTACAAACTTAGATGCATATAAAATGAAGACAATGTCTCACTTTCTTGTGCTAATATAATGTTTATGTTTCTTTCTTTGTAGGTATATTGGCTCAAAGGAAATTGATCCCACAACACTTAAGAATGCTTGAGCCATGGAGACTCAAGAAATTTATTTGGTGGAGGAGACATTTCCACAAACCATGCTCACAAGACAACTTCATCTCATGGCACATTTGGAGGATGAGATGGCTATATGTGGACCAAGTTATGCTTGATAGATAATCTTACACGAGCGCTTTATGAAAGAGCTTCATAGGGCTTATTCTACTCCCCTTTTTACAAATGTTAATAACCATATACCTTGGGATTTCCAAATATTAAAATTGTCCTAAAAAATCTCATATTGTGATCCAAGGTGTACAGTGAGGTTACTTGATTCTATCAAGGCTTTTGTTAGTAGTACATTAACTATCATCTTAATTATAGTTTGATATGTGTATCGTAGAATAGTAAAGTTCCTTTGTAAGTATTTTTATTAAGAAGTGTTATATAGACCATCTATAACCAACCTTCCTCCTTGTTGATGGTATTATAATGCAAATAAGTAGTTTGTGATGTATATCTCATTGAAACATGTATTGATAATAACTAAAATCAATATACAAAATCTCTTCTTCATATTGGTGAACATCAATTGATAACCTTGTGTGAAGAAGAAGATCTTAACTCAAGAGTTTATAGTGGATTCCATATTTTTACTTCAAAAAATAAAAAGGGTGAGGAGAGCTCGATCAACTTTGAAAATGGAACAACTAGATGGATTGAACCATTATAATGAAGAGAGCATGCTGCTCAATCAATTGATGTATTGGAGTGTCTAATGTGTGATTTGTTCCCTCTTAGTTGGTTGGTGAGCTATCTTACGAGAATTGAATTATCATCTTTTAGCAACTAGAAAGGGCACGCTAGAAAAATATTTCATTTCACTTTTTCTTACATGATATTTTAGTTTTTGGCATCATTTTTCAATAGCTCACAACAAGTAGCCACATGCACAATTTTGAAAGAATACCATCTAATTTTTTCAAGCATTAGGTTTAAAGAAAATGTAAATATGGAGTTAAAAATTGTGTCTATGAGAGTAGAAGGTTTATGGCAAGTTCAAGGGAGATCTGTAAGGCACTCTCCCCCATGAACTTTCACTAGCCATGGGTCCTAAAGAGGAAGCATTATTAGAGGTTGAGTGTGACATTATCAAGAAAGAGGCACTTGCCACATGGGGTTGTTAGTGCCACTTATTGATTCCCCATGGCATAATATTCTTGAAACTAATCTCATACTAGCCATTAATGGCTATGGGAATATTCATTATGGAATTGGGTCCACTAGCATCATGTCAAGTTGCCATGTCTTTGACCTTATTATATGAGCCAATCTTCACTGTTGCTAGCACATGTTCCACTCCCATTGCCCTATTAGCACATGTTGAAAATTGATACTTAATGTGAGAGCTCAAGTATAAAAAAGTTTCTCATTTTGTTGTCTTAGAGACCTTCGATAATATAAATGAGATTTAGGGAACTGTAAAAGTTGTGCCTCATACTATAAATCATATGTGAAGGTTATTGAAGTCCGCTAAAAAATGCTCATGTTTACCATACTAGGATTTCTTGATGTCATAGGGATAGGGTACACTATGCAACACCATTCATAGTGTGCTCTATAATCATGGTGATACTATGTAAAGTTGGTAGGACAATCCAAGGTGGTTTGTGTGTGGGTGTATGTGTGAGGGAGAAAGATTTAAGGAAACACAAAATATATCTTTTCCTCAATCTCCATGTATGGTAGTGCACATTTTCTAAATATTGTAACATTGCTTATACATCAGTTCTTAATATTCGTTAACAATGGAATCTTTGCATGCTATCAAATTCCACACAAGATAATTAGATATTCTATTTCTCTCAACCATCAAATAAAGTAATACATAACTTATAAAGCTTGCAACATTACATAAATATCACAACTTATTCTTTTTTTATTTATGGGTTCTCAATCCTATTAAACTCGCACCCAAATTAAAGTGATATCCCAAAAGCACACACACACACATATGTGTATGTACGCACATGCATGACACACACACATGCAAAGCTACTCATATCTAAAACTCCAAGCACATTTACATCATACATTGGCTCCATTAAATCTTGACGTTCACATTCAACCTCTCTACTTAACACTTTTCATGCCTTAAAAAAGATGCACTATGACAAATTCTCAACAACACTCAAATAAGAAGTCTTTTATGTTTTTAATTTATTCTACAAAAGACGTCCATTTTCATTCACATTCATGCCACCATCCAAACTTATTTTTTTATTGACCTACATTTTGAAATGCAATTACATTAAGTGTATGGTTGGTTATCCTTTTATTTTCAAAATGTCAATTCAAAACTTTTTGTTAAATTGACCATCCTTTGAATTTTTTATTTCACTTACGTACTTTAGCCATTCTTTATTTTATCATATTATAGAACTCAAATAGGACACACATGTTCCCACATGATATCAAACGGATTCCCCAATATAATGGCCATCTTAATTATTAAACAGTTCCTCTATAGTTAATAAATATAAGGTAAGAATTAATTTGAATAGGAAAACTTGACACTAAATTTACAATAGTATTGTTCATTCTATGGTTCTCTAGGATGTGATTTTTCAATGCTTGCATTTTGTTTAAGATAGAACAAATTTAAAAATCATGTATGGAATGGTTGTACTCTCCCTGGTTGTCACACCAAGTTCTAAATGATCACATACAAAAGTACATGCATGCACAACACTAGACATTAATAATATTGTTCATTCTATCATTTGGGATCTAATTTCTCAATGCTTGCTTGCATGTTTTCAATAATATAACAAATTTAAAAATCACATATGGAATGTTTGTAGTCTCCATGTTTATAATACCAAATTTTAAATGATCACATGCAAACATGCATGCACACATATGTACACATTTTTGTGTGTGTTTGTGGTATAGAAAGAAACAAAGGGTGAGAGATGGTCCTACCACATTAAATTCTCTTATCTAGGCGGCACTATTTTGTGATAGAAAGAGATAGTTAGGAATAGAGATTAGACAAGTTTAAGAGCCAATTTTGTTCTCTTACATTTGCCATGCACATTTCCTATGCTCATGCTCTTAGACTCCATTGTTTTCCATTGTTAACTTGTTCATATTGGCATTCCACATTGTGCTCTACATGGATTCTATTTTATGCATTATGAAATTAAAAATTTGATGGAAATTAATTGATGTTTTCACATACACATTTTGACTACATGAGAGTTACATTTTATGCACTATAGCATTTGTTACAACTCGGGTGCAAGTATCATTGGTCTTTTATATGTGTAAATCACATCAATAGCATTTAGGCAGCAAATACTAGTAGTGGGTTGTAGAATAATTTGGCTAGGAATTGAGAACTTAAACTCATGTTCTCTCTCACCACCCATCACCTTGACTATTACACTCCACCACCTTGAATGCTCATTTATTGAGAAAAAATATCTACATTTCATCCATATTATTGCATGAGACTACATCTATACCTAAGAAGTGTTCTGCATTTATTACACGTCATAGGAAGTCTTCTACATGTATCAGATCAATTCATCCATATCATATCATTGCATGGCACTACATCTATAACTTAGAAGTCTTTTGCATGTATCACAATTCATCCAAGCACCACAAATTATTTAAGCCACATCTAGAATAACTAAGATATTAGCACATTGATTACTACTGATGTACACCTTGACTAGTAATTTATATAATTTAAATATTGATTTCCATCCACATTATTTATTGGCAAGTCAATCTACATCTAGGGAGTTTCTAGTATGCACAATTGCTAAAAAGGTTAGTAAACATTATTTTTGGACCATTTTCAAGAGCAACATCATCATTGCCTCAACTTTTGGCTGAAAACACCTCTATTAGCAATTATCTTAGTTGAAAATCACAAGGCTGAGAATATCATGGGGCAAGAAATGTACTAGGGACCATATGTGCAGTGAAAACTAGCTATAAAGCACCCTATGGAGTATTAGAAATGAGGGTTGGCCACATATAGACTAATGTATCATCTATTTGCCATTGATTGACTATGTGAATCATTGTATATGAAGGAAAAATTTTGCTATGTCTAGTGCTTTCTATCATTCTATACATGGGATACAACTTGGGGACACATACTAAACGCCATAAATCAAATTATTGTCATTTCAAATAAAACAACAAGTCAATACTTAAATGGATCATCCTGAAACCTTTTCAACATCACCTTAACTGACCCATCACCTTGAATGTGACTCATCATCTTGACTACACTGCCTCTAATACACCACATAGATTGCATCTAAGTTGATCCATCATCTCAACTAGTTATGTATCAACTATACAATGAAAAGTGACTCACATAAGCAACTAATATTGTCTTACTTATGTGACACAAAACATCATACTTAGCAAAGTTATGGCGCATGCAATTCAAACAAAAGCTTTACTTAAGCAACATTCATCGTGTTGAGCCTATGACAACTGCACCATTGTAGTGTGTTGTTTTTATGCTCCCTCTCTCTTTCTTTGTCTCTCTCAATAGTATTGTGTTGCTTATGTGACTCACACAACATCATATTTAGCAAAGTTATGGCTTACAAAAAGCTTCACTTAAAGCAACATTTGTTGCAAAGCCCAAGGTACCATACCTTAGTGTGTTGTTTTTATTCTCTCCCTCCCTCCCTCCCTCACACACACACACACACACACACTCTCTCTCTCTCTCTCTCTCTCTCTCTCTCTCTCTCTCTCTCTCTCTCTCTCTCTCTCTCTCTCTCTCTCTCTCTCTCTCTCTCTCTCTCTCTCTCTCTCTCTCTCTCTCTCTCTCTCTCTCTCTCTCTCTCTCTCTCAATACACACACATACATGCACGTGAACACACACACACACACACACGTACTCTCTCTCTCTCTCCCTCTCCCTCCCTCCCTCTCTCTCTCTCTCTCTGTCCTTGTGCATGCATGCTCACATATTGGAGTGGCCAACCACAATCTTGGAAATATGAAAATATGTTTGATGTTGAGAATACAATCTAGAATATATCTTAGAATATTCATAATAGATCTTTTCTAATCACAACCTTACAATTTCCATTTTTCAATCTAAGTGTTCAACCATGTGGCATTTAACCAAATTTCAATGCAAAGAAGGTCAATAATTTGATCCTTGAAGAACACAAAGTACACAAAAATATTTGAGATATAGCTCGACTAAGGTTATTCTATGTTGATTTTCTTGGTTAAAGGTACTCTTAATTTAACTTTGGCTTAAAATGACCTAACAACTTCAGGATCAAAGTATTCTTGTCTGACTCTGCCCCTCTCTTTGAACATGGTATCAGATCTTGGCTTTGGAAGAGCTCAAGTTGTGAATCTTCAATTGATGAGAAACCATGTAGTGCCTGCTTTTTGTAGAAGCCACATCTTGCTACAGAAATGAATTTTGGAGAAATGGCCCACTATCCCTAATTCTTTTGACGTGATTTACAACTTTGCAGTAGAAAGTTTTTCCAAATTTTGCACAAATTTTGAGATATTCAACATAGACTATGCAAAATGGCTATTTATTATAGTGGAAAACACTCATGCCTAGACGATGCTTGGTTTCTAGGATGCTATTTGAGATGCTTTGAGCATTGGTTACTCAATTCAAAAGGTGTTTTATTGCTTGATATGTTATGACACCAAGATATTATGGAAAATTTTTGAGATGCTATGAACTGCTATTGAGTTGAGCATACCTTAGTTATTACAAATTGCGTGTTTGTACTCCCATTGATTGTGAAAAGGTTCACTCACTACATGTTGGCATAAGTTCTATGCATTTAATGGTGCTCGTATGGATATGATTTGATTCTGGGATATTGTAGTGATGTCCAAGGATGTTTTTGAGTGGATTTGGGCTTGATTTGAGCTCAGTGTTTAACTATCATTTTGCTATTGTAATATAATTTACAACCAACACTCATCTAGATAGGTTATCCATAAAGCAGTTTGATACCGATGGAGTACTTCCAATGGATGTATTGAATCTTTGGGTGTCATGTACATGTATGAAAATTCTTATGGGATTTTTAAAGCTATAAATCTGAACTATATTTGTTATTTTAGAGCTTGGTTACACTATCACTAATTGTGGTAAATACACTTGGTTTATGTCTTGGGTAGTTGATGATATTTGCAAGTGCAGCTAGTAAACTATAACAGGGTTGTGGAGACTATTTGAAGGCATTGTTGTTGCCTAGCTAAAAAGGCATTGCATTGTCTTAAAATAGTAGTATTATGGCTAATGTAATAGAACTGATAATATCACTTAGATTTTGGGGGAGAAACTGGATAATAAGAGCCTTTCTCTATGGAAGTTCAAAATGCAAAACTTCTTGATTCAAAGAGGTTACTGGGATTTATATACTAGAGATGAAGCTAAACTGAGTTTTTTTATAGAAATCCTACTCTTAAGTAGCAGAGAACTCATAAGCAGTGGATGTAAAGAGATAGTAAAGTTCTACATTGGTTCTCCTTTGGCATATTAGATGTTATGGCCATGCAAATCACTATCAGACTCCAAAGGATGCATGGGAGATTCTTATGAGAAACTATGACAATGTCACTCATGCATGGAAAATTTAGCTGAAGCAATAGTTCAGTAACATGCCAAGAAATAGCATAAACATACAAACTTATACCACCAAAATTGAGACCATTGTAGATCAGCTTCCTTCTATTGGATCAAAGGTTGAGGATGATGAAATGATTGTAGTTACTTTGAATAGCTTGGGTAAGAAACACACAATCTTTGACACATCAATTTCTGTACGACCAGACCACCCCCCTAATTGGGATGAGTTACTTGCATTGCTACTTCATGAAGAAGTCAAACTTAATTTGAATAGGTTTGAGTACCTCTTATAGTAGAGATACTATATTTTATTCTAGTTAGAGAGTGTTAACCCTCAAAATGACACAAGGCGCTAAGGCATAAAACAAACAACACAAGGTGCAAAGATACTTATGAAGGAGTATGAAAAGACAGCTTGATGGAAAAGAAATACCAAGAAGTGTGGAAATTTTTTTTTTAAAACCAAGAACAAGACACACAAGAAATAAAGTGCATTTTAAATAAAGTACATTTTTGCCATTTGTAAAAGAGCACCAAACTTCCTTATGTACAAAGTTGTAAATGAAAAGACACATGTAAAGGAGTCATGAGAATAGGAAAAGAATAGGAGAGACAGTAGAAAAGAAGACCAAGGCCGGATGGCCAGTCATGGAAAAATGGTTGGGTTCCCAAAGGGAGAAGGGCATGTATAAAAGTTAAAAAGTGAATGGATAGGCTTATTCTTGGTGTGTGTAAACTAGCTCTCTTCTTGTTCTTGCTCTTGCTTCATTCTTATGCATATGAGAGAGGGAGAGTGTGAATGTGTGAGAGAGTGAGGGATTGTGGAGAAGCTCTTCTTCTCCTTCTTCTCTTTCTTTTCTCATGCATGCGGCTATGGAGGTTGGAGGTTGGAGCTTGGAGATGGAGCTAGCTTGAGTGAATGCCTCGAATTGTGGATCCATTGAAGGATTCATGGAAGAGGACTACAATGATTGGGTTTGATAGTAAGCTCACTACATCCTTGAGTGGGAGCATGCATGGCTATGTTAGAGGTAGCCACTACCACTTACTTGAAATGCTTGACTTGATAAGTGGTCCATAGGGTCTCAACGGTTGCTAGTGATAGCGATGTCATTTTAGTTCTACTTCCAGGACCAATGGATTCAAGATTGAGTGATTGCATGCACCAAATCGAGCAATGAAGTAGGAGTTCATCTCCAAAATGGTGCTTGATTTAGGTAGGAAGTGAGGGAGTTGGAGGGTGTTCGATCTCCTTTGCTTGATAGTTTAGGTGTTGGAAGATTTAGGAGTATTAGTTAGATCAGTGGTATGTTGTTTTTCATTAATAGGATGCATTAAGGTTTGGGAAATAAGGAAAAAATAAGAAAAAGATGAGTTTTTGTAACAACGAGGAACATTGGAACAGAGAAAGAAAGGAAATAAGATTTTGAATATCTAGGAAGGAAAATAAATATTGAGGGAAGAAAGATAGAGAGAGCAACCCTCCTTGCTGATTGATGCATGTGGATAGGATCATAGTTAGTCATGTGCGCGGTTGATTGAATCATTACCATCATTGTTTTATCATTCAGCATGTTTTTTCCATAGCTTGGACGGTGTTCCTAGGTCTCGAAAGGCTGAATCCTCACTAGCCCTTGGACGTCCCAATCACCTTAGTCCCTCTTGGACTCAAATAGTTCCACTCAGATGCTTGGATGAACAACTCCACTCGGACTCGGATGGCCAGGTCACTTCGGTCCACTCAAACACTTACCAAAGTCTAGTCGGCGGACAATCCCCGTGCTCGGACACTCGAATGGTCAAATTGTCCACTTACACACATTTTTTAGACTTAGATGGGAAACCTTGACCACCAACTTAAACCTGACCATTTGGATAAGCCAGAATCACCACTTGGATGGTTGAGTCTCGGACTCAAACACTCATAGACTTGTAGTTTGCAAACATCCAAATCGGAGATTACTAGGATCAAAACACTATCTTAGGGACTATCCAGACCTCCCAAAAAAACTAAAGGTTGTAAGCTAGTTATTGAGTGACCCTAGTTGGATTCCAGACCTATAAGCATGACCATAGAGCTGATGATGAACATGAAATTCACCTCGACTTGACCAAATCACATGATCAGTTACAACTTGCTACCTAGTAGACACACTATTGGATTGCTTGGTAGGTATGTGAATGACTTCATTGAAGGTTGCACATTGCATTGCAGGTGCTTACATGCATGAGAAAAATTGTAAGCTTGATTGTACATGGCTCACTTGCATTACACCATCCAAGTGTGTGAGTGAGTGTAAACTTGTGAAGTGACTTCAGTAACAAGGAACACACTAAAGAGGAATGAAGCTAAGAAATGAACCCACCAATAGGACTTGCAACAACCCCAGGACCACTAAAACAACCAAGAAACCCTCGGGGAAGTTACTATATGTATATTCTGTACATCACATGCATTCAAAGCCTATTTATAGATATCCTTATCTATGATTTTTTTTTGAATAAAACATAATCCTTTTCTATTCAATCTATAAATAACCCCTTTATATTATACCCTTTTGTATGTACTTTTTTTATAAAAATTGTATTTTAAAAATACCTTATTTTGAATCCACGTGATACACACATATATTCATGAGTAACTTAATTAAGAAGAAACCCATCACGGAGAAGGGAATAGCCTCAAACCACTATAGAACCAAGTGAAGAAAGGAATGAACCACAATTAGATATGTGTCCTTAGCCAACCTAATCACCCTTATTGACACCTTAGTGGTTCAAGAGACCACTAACATGGTAGGGGCTAGCACAAACACAGGCGACCAAGACATTGGCTCAGGAGATTTTTCAGTCGACATACAATAACTCATATCATGATATGATCGGCGAATGAAAATAGCACACCACATGAGATCCATAGATGAAATCATAGCCAATATCGAGGAGGAGAGGAGGCTAGGAAGAGTTTCCCTACAATGCTTGGCTAGCTACAATTAGGAGCAATGTGCTCAAAGACTACGCCAAGAAATAGAGCTTAACGAGGTCTAGTGAGTCCTAGCCACCATCATAGGCATAAACAAAGATGAAGAAAATGTGGATAGGAAGAGAGAATTAGAGATTGATCTTACATTGAGTGAGCTTCTCACAAAGCAAATGTTGGATAACACTGTTAGTAGAGCACCCCTAGCAACTTCATTGCTAGGTTGGACTAGGGACACCCCAAACACTAGAAGCCAAACTAAGATACCTATAGTTGCAAAGAAACTTGAGAAGTATTAGACATGTAATGATCCTTATAGCTGCGTTGAGTAGTTTGAGCAGATGTGCAAGGAAAATAGCCTCGTGGAACTTGCCCAACATGCACAAGCTTTCGGACTCTGCCTAGGAGACAAGGGACGAGCTTGGTTCACTAGTCTAGACAATGTAGAGTGCAACAACTTTAATAACCTGAAGGATCTTTTCATTAAAAGATATTTCAAAGTAGGATACTTAGACAACCTCATCATTAGGTCGATGAATGTTAGCCAAAAAGATAAGGAGGAAATTGGAGACTACGTCACTCATGTGAGGAGTCTCACAAGAGGATCCTAGTGTGACAAAGCAACCCAATGAGAGAGCAGTCTCCACCATGTTTATTATCAATGGAATCTGAAATGAAGAACTCTATAAGGCTTTAGATGGTAATTCAAACTTGCAAAGGGATGTGTTAGCCAAAGTCTTTGAAGAGGCAATACCTGTGGATGACTTGTTGAAATAGAGAAGCTCAAGAATCACACTGTAAGAGAATATTTACTCTAGGAATACTGAGAGAACCACAATCCTTAGCGATCGATCAAGCCATGGCACACATGATAATAAGGAAAAAAACATGGACCAAAACTAGGAAATAGCTAGCCTAAAGTTAGAGTTGGCCAAGCTACGAGAGATGCTAAGAAGGCCAATGCGAACCTATGTGCAGTGTGTGCATTGCGGTGGGAATCATCTCCCAGCTGAATGTCCTGACCCCAAATCATACCCTTGGGCTAGTTGTGGTAGGTTTGGACATGATGCATTGCATTGCCAATTGCCAAGAAGACTCCCATACTCAAAACCCTACACTCAACCCTACTATCCATAGTGAATAGACAACCCAACTTTGGAAGAGAAGCTCCATAAGCTCTATCGGATTCCAATGACTAGAAGCCAGCTGGCCCTAGGATGGATATTAACTTGATGGGAATCCCAGGGCCACCTAGACCCATAGTGACCCATCCACCGAGCGATGCTCTGATACACTTTGTAGAGGAGCCACTGGACGATGAAGTGTATTTGAATCCCTATGTCTCCTATGATGAGAAGGGTAATCCTATATTGATGGACTTTAGACCTGGACTTTAGACCAACACCGATTATGGATTTAGGCAAGGGAAGAGGTAGAGTTCTTGGAGGGGGACCCGAACCAATAGCCATTAGCATGTTGGACTTGTGGACATCTCATGCACATTTCATCTTGCTACCTTGAAAAGGAGCAGAAAAACATGAAAAAGGCCGACTTGAGATGTCTAGAGTGTGGAATTACACATTTGTACACCGATTGCCCTAGACAAAAACCCTCCACTAGTATGAACATTTTGCCATTAGTCCCACTTGGACTCTTTAGCATCGAACCACCTGATGATGAATCCACACAAATCTCGCTCAATGTCATGACCTCAGATCAAATGAAGTAGGTCGGTATCTCATTACCTAGACCTAGCAATTTAAATGCAACATTTGAGGGAAAGAAGAGCTGGAGAAGGAGGATAAGGAAGAGGTTAGACGCGAAGATAATACTTAAAACAAATAGTGCCACTACACTGACCAAAGGGAAATAGATTACACATGCAAAGGCAGAAACCTCCACTCCTAAGATAGTGCAAAAGGGAAGTGCCAAGGTCAGGGAATACCCCAACACGAAACACCATTAGAAGTTGTGAACAAAGTCAAGGAGAGGGTAAAAGAAGCTCAAGCGCACCTAAAGGATGCAGAGCCTGTTATGGAGAATGAGATTAATAACCTCTCTAACACGAGTCCACTAGTTTCCCCTACACACTTGAGATCAAGAGGTAGAGCACGTTATGGAGAATGAGATTAATGAGCTCTCTAGCGTGAGTCCACTAGTCTCCCCTATGCACTTGAGATTAAGCAGCACATCAATGCTCCATGTAGCACTGCTCAAGAAAAATCTAGATACCATGAACAGATGAACAGCCCAATAGTACTAGCAAAAAAGTCTTGAGCTAGAAGAAAATAAAAAGGTTGGAAGTTTGCTCATAACATTGATATGAACTCCTATAACCTTGCCATTAGGAGAATTACTTAGGCAAAACTCCATACTATGGCAAATGCTGAAGCAGTGGTGGGTGGAAAGACCCAATGGGCATTGAGTGACCAACTTGCTAGACCATGACACAGAGACACATATAGTAAGCTTAATCATGAACTCATTATCTAAATCTTTACGAGTGAATGCCTTTTGGGAGGGCACAAAAATGCATGTAGTCTTATCTATTGTTACATTAGGTGATGCCACACGGAAAGGAATTGTGGATACAGGAGCAAGAGTTAGTATGTTTAGCCATGTAGTTTTGAAAACTTGGGAAAACCCATCAGTGGAAATTGCATAGTTAATGTTACACTACCAAATAGAATGAAAGTCAAACCATTCATAGTGCTAAAAGATTGGCCTCTAAAGATAGAAGGAGTCCAATTCTCAGTTAACTTCATAGTTATGAAGGGAGTGGACTACGATATTCTATTAGGCATGCCGTGGATGAGAAATTCCCGAGTGATAGAGGATTGAGGTAATGGTCTAATATTCTTGGGCAATAGAATTGAATTTGTTCAAGAGTAGATATGGATACTTGGAGAACCTCACTAGTTGACCTTGATGCTATCTCTGCAAAATATTAAAGGATGACTCACAAGGAAAGCGCAAACATGGACCCTTAACTAAGTGTATTACTTGCCTTGAGGACGAGCATGATTGGATGCATGTATTAGCAACCATTGACTTGCCATTCTCAAATGATGAGGATGACTATAGGTAATGACTATAGGTAAGCCATAGAACAACTAGTAAACCTAGCGGAGTCACAACATTTAAGTTATCCAAGAATGATACCACACCATCAGTGCCTCTCTGCATGATGGCTAGGAGTTCCATTAATAGACTAATGCATGTTACCTACCATGTGCCAACTAATAAACTTGAGCTCCATGGAATTCTTGAGTACATGACATGAGAGCTAGCTAGTAACCTAGCTGCAAACTTTAAACCTCTTAAGGATATCATGGAGAACCTAGAGTAG
Organism: Lygodium microphyllum; assembly: GCF_053477565.2. NCBI lineage: Eukaryota > Viridiplantae > Streptophyta > Polypodiopsida > Schizaeales > Lygodiaceae > Lygodium > Lygodium microphyllum. The sequence continues at coordinate 46,651,463 of NC_141138.1, forward strand.
CAATGGACTAAGGTACATTACCTAACTTTGTTGTACAATCAGACCCTCATTGCGGATGAGAAAAGTCTTACGAATGGAAGCTAGGATAACAATGAATAGTCTGAGTACAAGGACTCGAATGATGACTATGAAGACTGTTGTTCCAATGGTGAGGAAAGTGAGGAAGAAGCTAAAACCATAGAATATGACACAGATTAACGAGTGATTGAGCAAATAAGAGAGAACTGCAAATCCCAAAGGTGAATGATTTTAGAGTGGAAAAAGGAGTTTTCAAGGGAAATTGTGATCGCATGTTGTTAGAGCACCTAGATGTGGTGGACTATGAGCAAGCTAGATTTGTGCAATCATGCACTACACCACTACTTAGAGTAGAATCAATCTTGAAGTATGACCATCAAGGAAAGCTCCTTCTTTAAAAAGTGACTAGAAGTATTTTTTGACAAACGGTGTGTTCATTCTAGTGGATGAGCACCTAGGCAAACTCTGCATAGTCTTTGAACGGTATAGGCAATACACACACTCTCTGAACCCCCTAAAATGGTAGCTTTGGGTAGAGCATGGATGTATCCTAGGGTATTGTATTGTCACTTTAAAACACTTGGATTGACATGCATTGTGTATTCAATATATACATCTCATGATACCTCTATCTCGTGATGGGTCTATTTGTGTAGGACTAAAAGGTGCTTGTCAAATAGGCACACAATCATGAATTTAGCAAGTGAGTTTCTTTTGACAAGTATATCACAATCAACTTGGCACTATGTTATGAGCTCATTATAGAGATGCCATTTTAAATATGACACCATCCCTTTCCCCTTGGGTATGAATGGGCACTTGGTTGTGCATTGGCTACTAGATAGTATCCTAAATGGCTCCATATGAATAAACAAATTGATAGGCATTTGTTCATGTATTCAATTACACAATGGCTTGACGCATTAATTATTTGATACTGTTTGATGGGATAAGCATTTAGGTTGTGTACTCGGCCATAAAATTTCCTCACCTATATGTATTTTTAAACAATGTTTTTGCATTTTTAATTGAATTATTAACGAATTGATGCAATTTATGTTACGTTTTGAACAATTAAATGATACATGATATAGACTATGAAGAGACATTTAGCCCAATTTTGCTAAGATAACAATTGTCAGATGTGTGATTGCTTTGGTAGTAGCCAAAGGTTAGAGATTCAAAATCATATGGATGTGAAAGTATATATGGAGTAGCTAGTATGTTATGAGGATTTTGAGCATCCCACATATATGTGGAGGTTAATTGAACCAAGCACCTAGAGCATGATTTGACAAGATTGGAAAATATCTTTCAACATTGCCTTTTATGTTTTTGGTGTTGATCACTTTATGTGATAAAGGAAGGTGCATGTTTAGTTTATCACTCACTTTATGTTTTTGATGTTGATTACTCACTTTATGTGAGAAAGGAAGGTGCATGTTTAGTTGTTATAGTCATTTATCTGGATGATTTGAATACTAGATGTGATGATGATAATAAGTGGGATTGTTGATGTAGAGGGAATTTTCAAGTAAAACTCTGAGATGAAGGATCTGGGTTAGTCGATGTATTTTCTTGGTATTGAGGTAATTAGATGTGCAAATGGTATATGTATGTTCCAACAAAGACAATATGGCTTGCATATGTTATCCAAGTATGGTATGACTACATTTAAGCTCTTCATGTGCCTTGGATAGTAGACTATAAAGTTGAGTGATAATGTTGGGGATGAGATAGAAAACCCTATTACCTTTAGCAAGATAGTAGGGAGCTTGGTTTATATAACTATCACAAGGCTAGATTTGAGTTATATTGTTAGGCTTGTGAGTTGTTGAGAATAGCAAATGATACTTGTATGTATGCCCATAGAGGCTTGCACATAAGTGGCTTTGTATGAGAGATATAACAAAGATGTATGCTCTAGAAGCTCTAGAAAGAAATGTCTAAAATCCCATAAGCATAGTGAGGAATAGTGGTACTATCCAAAAGCTATATAAGCATGTACTTGACACTCATTTCAATGTAATGGTACTTTCAGTTTGTGTCACTCAAGATATTGTTTATGAGTCCAAGCTAATTGTGGGAGCTTTCACTCAACCACCAAGACCCACGGACCGCTTATTGTTTCAAGCGTTCCAAGCCGAGCACTAATGGCTACCTCTCACATAGCCGACGTTCCATCCATATCTATAGGTGTAGTGAGCTTACCTCCATGCTGATCGAGTTACCTCCTCTCCCGTGCACTCCAATAGCTCCACGATTCAAGTGCAAGCTTCAAGCAAGCTCCATCCTCAAGGTCCACGCTCCAAGCTCCATCATCGTGAGCAAGAGAAGAGAAGAGAAGAGAAGAGAAGAGAAGAGAAGAGAAGAGAAGAGAAGAGAAGAGAAGAGAAGAAGAGAGGAGAAGATGGAGAGCTTCTCCCCCCCGGTCCCTCACCCTCACACACTCACTCCCTCACACTCTCACACTCCCTCTCTCAAGCACAAGCTCAAGCAAGCAAGAACAAGAAGAAGAAGAAGAAGAAGAGGAGAGCCACTTTTGGCCATACACAAGAATGAGCTTCTCATTCACTTTTCAACTTTATATACAAAACCCTAAATACCTTTTGGTCAGTCATCCCCTTATCCCCTTTTTTACATGGCCGGCCGTGGTCTAGGCCGTTTTTCCCATTGTTCTTCTATCTTCCTAGCTTCCTTTCCACTGCCCGTCTACATTTACAAATTACAAGGGTGAGAGCCCGTCACTCCTTGAATTAAAGCATGATGCGCTTGCGCTCTTTTACAAAAGTATCGACTTGCGCTTTTCCTTGTGTGCCTTGTTCCCTTATTTAGGACTTTTCTCATTGTGCATATTTGTCTTCCGTTTCACTTTGCCTTGGCCTTTGTCTTTTGCTTTAGCTTTTCCAGATTTTCTGCCTTGTTTCGGTTAACACTAATCTATTGTTCGTCTTTTGGTTAACACTAATCTATCTTGGAACCTAATTCACTTGAGTTACAATCCCTCACTGTGAAAATGTATCATGTGTTTAACTTGCATCCACCATAGCCAACTAGCTCTAGATCCGTGTTTCTCATCATGGTATCAGAGCCATGGTTGAGCTAGTTAGCTAGTGTGCCCTTCCTCAATCTCCTTCTTTATCATCTCCTCTATCCCTCAAAGCCATCTACCATTACATACGAGGTAAAGGAGGTCAAGAAGTTCAAGGTCATAGAGCTCAAGACAAGAAGGCAGACAGAAATGCTGGTCTTTAGCTAAAATTGGTTGGTGGCTAGTATCAAGAAAGAGGGAAAGTTGAGGGATGTACTTCAGGCTTGTTGGCTTGGAGCCTACTTTGGAGGTGATAGATACATTGAAAGCCCTTCTTGTCCAAGGGTTGAAGCACTACCAAGCAGTCGCTATTCTAAACTAGCATAAGAATCCTACCTAGTATTTCAACTCTTGGTCCTGCTTGAAGTCACCTTGCTTCAAAGCCATCACTAAGGCTGATCTGCAAACATTATAATGGGCCTTCTGGTTCAAAGAAGTAGGGGAGAACAACACAAAAGAGAAAGAGATAGAGCAGTGCAGGTTTATCCGTAGTCGCATGAATGAATTTCCATCACTATGGATTACTACAAGCTGCTCGGAGTCTCCAAGAATGCTTCTATAAAGGACATTAAAGCAGCATTCTGCAAGCTCACCCTATAGTTCCACTCGGACGGCCTCTTGCAGGCCTCCAAATTGTGTCATAAGTTTGCTCTGTTGCACACCACTCTTGGGACATCTCTAAGGCCTACCAAGTCTTGAAGAGCAACAGGAAGCAGGTTGTCTACAATAACAACGGGCGTGAGGGTGTGCAAGACCAGTATAGCAGGAGCACTCCATGCGCTACAACACTCTGTAAGCAAGGGGGCTGCTTCTGTCAATAGAGACAGAGAAAAGAATAGGAGTCAAGAGGAGACAAAGAAGAGAGAAATCATCACTTGGTGCTAGAGGAGCCCTCTCCACAGTCGTAACCAGAATTGTGAGACCTGGTTGAAATTGCACCATTTTCTGGTGGCCATTTATGTTCTCTCACGTTCGCTGTCATTATCCTTTCCTTTTGTTTTATCTAAGGTTGAAAACCCTTATCACTAAAGCCTCTTCACACCAATCATTTCTCACACTAAGCTTTGCCTTCATACACACTCAAATAGATTTTGTCTTGTTTGCACACACATAAAAAGATGCTTGAATCCTTGCAAAAACTCATTGAGCATCTATGTCATCGAGTGTCTGTTACACTAACACTACGCATCCATTCCAATATTTGTTAAAGAATTTTGTAAAAGGGATTAGACACTGCCACTGGGCAGAAAATGCCAATCAATAACACCTTGCATAAAAATTTATTTGGTTGCACCATCTTAAAATGACCAATGTAAGGAACCACCAAGCCATGCATATTAGAGAGAATCTGCTAAGCCAAAACAATGTATTCATGTGTATCCATCTCAAGTTTATTAAGCAGAAAGAATCTGTGAAGAAGATTGGAGCAAAAAGCATGTACTACACATCAACAAAAGGGACAAAGAGCATAACCAAGGTAAAGAAAAGAACTATGAAGACCAAGAAGGAGTCCGCGAAGATTAAAGACTGCACCAAAGAGTGTAAAAGAAGCACAAAGAAGATGAATAAAATATTATCCATTGCCGACAACAAAGAATTTCCCATAGTGGATGTAAAAACCCTACCAAGATATAAAGTTTCAAGCCTTAACTTGACTAGGTTGCCAAAGAGCTCTCCGGTCCATGTTGACATGTAAGGGGGGCAAAAGCTAGCAAGGGTAGAGACTCATCATTTGAGGGGCGGTGTTGAGAATAGCAAATGATACTTGTATGTATGCCCATAGAGGCTTGCCCATAAGTGGCTTTGTATGAGAGATATAACAAAGATGTATGCTCTAGAAGCTCTAGGAAGAAATGTTTAAAATTCCATAAGCATGGTGAGGAATAGTGGTACTATCCAAAAGCTATATAAGCATGTACTTGACACTCATTTCAATGTAATGGTATTTTAATTTTTTGTTACTCAATATTGTGTTTATGAGTCCAAGATAATCTATCTTGGAACCTAATTCACTTGAGTTACAATCCCTCACTATGAAAATGTATCGAGTGTTTAACTTGCGTCCACCATAGCCAACTAGCTCTAGATCTGTCGTGTTTCTCAACATGAGTTAGTTCATGTAGGTACCTAGAGAACCTCATTTGGATGCAATTTGATGTGTCCTAAGGTGTGTAAAATCTACCTTACATTATGAAATTTTCTGGAAGGTAGGTAAGAATGTACACATGTTTGGATACATAGATGTAGACTAGCTCATAGTATGTCTAATAGAAGATCTACCAATTGTATTCATGTTTATTCTTGATAATGTAATAATGACTTGGAGTAGAAAAAAGTAATCTACAATTGATTTATCAAGTACAAAGGCTAAGTATAGAGGTATTGTTATGGCAGCATGTGGAGTGATATGGCTGAAAAATTCATTGGGAGATTTGGATATATAGGTAAATAGTCCAATTTTCATTCATTGTGACAATGTAAGCTTACCTATAAGTATCTTATCTCTCATTTCAGCATGTGAAGTGATATGGCTAAAAAATTCATTGGGAGATTTGAATATATATGTAAATAGTCCAATTTTCATTCATTATGACAATGTAAGCTGACCTATAAGTATCTTATCTCTCACAAAATGATAACATACCTCAATGTTCTTTTTCCTGGTATGGAACATCAATTGATCTATATCAACATGTAGGACTAGCTAGCCCACATTTTTATGAAGTCATTGGGTGAAGAGAAGATTCAAAGATTTTGAAGCTTACTTGGCATCACAGAGATATAATTGAGCTTGAGGGGAGCATTCAAGTTGCAAGCTCAACACATGTAGACACTAATGATGGACTATTTGGTTAAATGGATCAGCATGTCTACCATTAGGACAATGATTATTATAATCCTCACATAGCCACTAGCTCACTTATATTATATTTGGTTAATTACACCTACGTATAGTTGGCATAGTTATAGTGTTAATTGATTAGTATAGTTATTTATACATTGTTTGACTTTCTAGGCCACTTTTCTTTATGTTGTATCTTATCTATACTTTGTGTAATTATATAGTATGCAGAAGAAGAAAGAAAAATCAGCAAGAAAACATTTTGGCCTCCATCTCTCTTTTTGTGTTCTTGATTGAGCTTCTCCTTCCATATATTGTATATGTTCAATATAGTAGTTTGAGCAAGTTTCACCACCATGCAATTCATGACACTATGTTTCATTTTAATATTGATGGATACAATCTTTTGAGATAAGAATTTTATTTTTTGTAAAAATACTAATAACCTACTCATGTTTTATTGAGGTAACACTTCTATTTGTTTGTAAAAATATTGATAACCTACTCATATTTTGTATTTAATGAAGCTCCTAGGACTTAATAATGTTCTTGCATTTTATTATGTGTTATAGATGTTGCATAATGTCTACTAGATGATGAGGGTATTGAGTCATCTCCACTAATGTAGTATGCACACTAAGATGAATTAAGGCACATGAACAAGAACGAGAGATGGAACAGATACGTACCCATCTACCCTTCTCATTATCCTTCCTTGCCTTATACATTCTCAAGCCTTTAATAAGAAAACTGTTTCATTATTTAGTTATAGGATTGTTTAAAGTGACTATTAACTTGTTGATGTGGCATATTTCACATCTTCTTTTCAAGCACCATGATGTGTCCATAGATTCCCATTAGTTGAAACTCTGAAATGTACACATAAGATCAATGACAATGCATTCAAATTAGGTATTCCTCTTTGACATAGCAAATTCATAATTCCTTTCACATCAGTTTGTTAGAACCTCTTAAGCTCGAACACCACATGTGATCCTAGTTGTAGATGATCCTCCATTATTAGATGAGGCATTTTATACCTATGAAATTGGTATATGCCTAGCCATATCTATAGCCATCTTGCAAATTGTGAGCATGTTTTAGACTAACTGGAGGTAGGGTCATGGTAGCATCGGTTTGGAGGAGGTTATTCTTTATGTTGATAGAAGTAGAGAAAGATTTGGCTTCCTTTGGCTCCTATTTCTACTTTAGCTTGGTATCGAGAGCTATTTGGCTATCTATGGTTGTGCTTTATGAATATTTTGGGAAGTGTGTTTAGTTTCTTCAGGTATTCAAATATAATGGCATCCTTCATATTGTCCTTGCACCTCAAGGAGGGATTCAGACATATACTAGGTGAGGTACAAGGCTTTCTTGGGTTTCCCTTCCATTAGATTGGCTTTTTGTGCACTAGGGTTGACTAGCCTCAAGAGGTTGTGACCTCTCTTGGGATTTTATGTTAGGTTGCCATTCATTAGGGGAGTTTTGAGGTCTCGAAAATGCCTTTTAGAAGATAGAGAGAGAGTGCTCTAGACCAATAGGAGCAAAGTTTCTATAACAAAACTTCTATATTAAAAAATAAAAAATTTATTTTACTATATATATATAGTATTACAAATTTATATTATCAATATCTATTGTTAGCTCCTTATATTCTTTATTATGGCATTCTTTGCATTAATGACATACAATCTCTTGGCCACTTTTATTTAATATGTCTGGATTAATCATAATGCGATGGGTTTGATCTAAATTCAAATTTTAAAAAATATTGGTACTCTTTTTTTGTCCCCTCCTTTCTTTTATCCCTCTCATGTTTTTTTCTCCTTTGTGTGGTAGCCAAGTCCCCTCTCTCTCCCTCTCTCTCTCTCTCTCTCTCTCTCTCTCTCTCTCTCTCTACTATGGATATAGAAATTTAACCTTCAACAAGGTGTCCAAGCTCCCAAATCACATCCGTATCAATGTTGAACTCATTCCAAATACATGGAAGATGGATTCCTACTATCATTAGCAAAGGCAGTTGGATCACCATGCAGTAGACAAAACGTGGGAAAAGACGAATATATAAGAGCTCATTCATCTATGCTTGGAAGACAGAGCTTGTAGAGAATGGAATATTCTTTTATGACCATTCTTATATTGTCCCCATGCAGTGCAGCTAATGGGAATCAATATCCCCCCTTCCTTTTGTAATGAAAGAAGCTGAGGGGAGAGAGAAAGAGAGCGGAGGAGAGAGAAAGAGAACAAGAAGAAGGAAGAAGACTAGAAGAGGAGAGAGAAAGAGAGGAAAGAGGAGAGAAAGGAGAAGGAAGCCATGGAAGTTGGAGATGAAGGTGAAGAGTGTGATCCTGATAATAACTGGTTGCCCTAATCTGGGGCTCTTACACCTTAAATACCCCAGTCAGTGTGACGGGGTGTCTAAATCCTAGTCGGTGTGTATCCCGCTTGTTACAATCCATCCCCCCTCGAAAGGTTTTTTCCCTAAAAAAAAAAGGAGAAACAAAGGGGAGTGATGGGTGGGCTAAGGGAGGGTTGCCGAGTACTACTCAGAGCCCTTTGACAATGAAGAATAGGTGTGGAGAGACTAGGGATAGCATGTAGTCCTAGACCGGTTGACTGAAGTAAACTGGTCATAACTTTTGATAGGTAGCTCCAAATGGGGCGTACTATATGTCAAAATGGAGCTTATGACGAGCACTTTTAGCGTATGTAGAATGCACATGCATTGGATTTGAGTAAGTACAAAACTGTTCTAAAACAGTGTGCACTCTGCGGGCGGGAAGTGGGCAATTTGGGTCATGACCGACTAGTCTTCCAACCATTGGAGTTCATGGAGGTAGGGAAATTCATCGAGGATTGTTGCTGGGTGCCAAGAGGCTTCTTCCACAGGTAGGACTTGCCATTTGATGAGGTATTCTTTGATGGATCGGGATCGTAATGCTTATCTCGCTGCCCAATGATTGCTTCAGGAACATATTGAGTGATGCCCTCTTCATCGATGGGGGGAAGTTCTTCCACATGGTCCACTGAGGAGCCTACAAAGGGTTTCAGTTGACTTACATGAAACACATTGTGGATTTTGGTGGTAGGGGGAAGTTTCAAGCGGTAGGCCAAGTCACCAACTCTCTTCAGGATGCGGTATGGGCCATAGAAGCAGTGGGCTAGCTTGTTACTGCTGGCCTCTTTGAGAGTGGAGTAGAGCGACTTAAGCACTTTCAAAAGGACCGATTCCCCTTCTTGGAATTCCAAATGCTTGCTCTTTCATCAGCATAGAGTTTCATGTGTGTTTGGGCCTTCTGAAGATTCATTTTGCATTGTTGAAGTAAAGCTTGCATGCGATCCAATTCAGCTTGACTCTGAGGATTGATCTTATTAGTAAACAAGACTGTAGGGAGGGGAACTTTATACCCATATAAGGCCTCAAAAGGGGAAACTCCAATGCTAGAGTGTGTGGAGTTATTATATGCAAACTCAGCCAAGTGAAGCCACGTATCCCAATTGTGCTCTACATCATGGCAAAAGTGCCTCAAGTATGTCTCAAGCCATTTGTTCACTCTCTCACTTTGGCTGTCAGTCTGAGGGTGGTATGTAGTGGATGGAGCAAGCTTGGTCCCAATGGAGGTGAAAACTGTCTCCCAGAAGTTGCTCATAAAATTTGCATCCCCATCATGTACTATGACTTGTGGTAGGCCATGCAACTTGAAAACATTTTCCATGAACTGAGTGGCCACCTAAGAGGCAGTATATTGGACCTTAGTGGGGATAAAGTGGGCAGCTTTGGTGAGGCGATCAACTACCACATAGATATTGTTCCACCCTTTCTTAGTCACGGGAAGGCCGGTGATAAAGTCCATTGTGATGTGAGTCCAATGGGGAGAGGCTGCAAGAGGATAGTGGGCCTAAGCATACTATCCTTGTTCTGTTGGCATGGAACACATTTGGTCACAAAGTCCTTGACATCCCTCCATAAGCCTTTCCAATGAAAGCTCTTGGAAATCGTGTCATATGTTTTGAAAACACCCAAGTGACTAGAAGTGGGGCAAGAATGCATTTCTTCCATGATCTTCTGCGTGAAGGGGGAAGTGTGTGGGATGACAATGTTGCCATGGGACCAAATAAGGCCATGCTTGAGCTGATATTGGGAGTTTTCAGCCATATATCCATGCCGTAATTTTTGAAATATGTGGCTGAAATGGTCATCTAACAAGTAAGCCTCCTGGAGCTCTTCAACCCAATCACTGTGCAATTCTGAGGTAGATGACACTCTGCATGCCCACATTCGAGAGAGAGAATCAGCCACAATATTATCCTTGCCCCGCGTGTGTGAAATGTCAAAGTCATAGTTCTATAAGGTTGCCACCCATCGCCTTTGCTTAGGAGTCAAAGTAGACTGAGTCAAGAAGCATTGGAGGACTCGGTGATCACTTTTCACTTGGAAGAAACTGCCATACAAATAGTGGTGCCATTTCTTGATGGCATGGAGGATGGCCAACATCCTTTGATCGTATACATTCATTTGCATCTCCTTCTCATCAAGCTTGCGGCTTTCAAATGCAATCACACCATGCTCTTGCAACAATATTGCACTAATACCCCGGCCACTGGCATCACAATGAATGGTAAAGAGCTTAAAGAAGTCAGGGCAAACAAGGATGGGGGCTGAAGTAAGCGCGTCCTTTAACTATTTGAAGCTATGATCTGTCGTGGCATCCCAAAAGAATGACTCTTTTTTCAAGCAATCAGTCAAAGGTGCTGCAATGGTGGCATTGTGCTTAATGAAGCGTCTGTAGAATGAGGAGAGACCAAGGAAGCCATGCAAGGAGGTGGTGGTGGAAGGAGTGGGCCAATCCTTAACACATTGCACCTTTTTGGGGTCAGCTTGTATACCATTTTTTCTTACAATGTGTCCCAAGTACTCCACAGATGTCTGTATGAATATACATTTGCTCTCCTTAGCAAAGAGTCGATGCTCTCTCAATATGTCAAATACCCTCCGAACGTGTGTCAAGTGCTCCATAGATGACTTGCTGTAAATGAGGATGTCATCAAAGAAAACAAGCACGAACTTGAACAAAAAGGGCTATAGGATTTTGTTCATGAGGCTTTGAAAGGTGGCAGGGGCGTTAGTCAACCCAAAAGGCATCACAAGAAAATAGTGAAGTCCACGATCAGTCTGCAAGGCCATTTTAACCTCATCTCCTACTCGCATACGAATCTGATGGTAGCCAGAGCGCAAGTCAATCTTAGTGAAAAATCATACCCTTTTTAACTCATCCAGCAAATCATCAATCTATGGAATGGGGTAGCAGTTCTTCATTGTAATCTTGTTCAAATCTCTGTAGTCAATACACATGCGGAAGGAGCCATCTTTCTTTTTTACTAAGAGAACAGGGGATGCATAGGGGGAAGAACTCGGTTCGATGAAACCCATCTCCAGCAACTCCTTGATTTGCTTTGCAACCTCTTCACGCTCACACTTGGATAGTCTATAGGGGGGTTTGTTCACTGGCTTGGAATGGGGCTCTAGATCAAGTGGGTGGTCCACTTGTCTCTGGGGAGGGAGGGATGTAGGCATCTGAAATAAGTCATTGTATTCCTCAAGTAAGGCCTACAAGGCAGAGTCATATGATACTGTGGAGGGCTGATTAGAATTGTCATTATTTAATTGCAAAAAAAAGATCTGTGAGCATTTCTTAAACTCCCATTTGAGTTGCTTTGCTATAATGAGTTGAAAATCCTCATGGTCTCGAACTCCCTCTAGGTGGATAGGCTCTCCATGCATCATAAACTCCATGTAAAGTTGAGAGAAGTCCATAGCAATTTTCCCCAATTGTTTCAGCCAATCATAGCCCAAGACAACATTAATGGGGCCCATATCTAGGGCAATCAGATCAACCATTGCCACATAATTTTCAGCCAAGCATAAGAAAACTGCGGGACATACATGTGTGCTGATTTCTTCTTCTCCGTTTGCTACATAGAGGGGTGGTGTAATGCCATAGGAATACATGTCAACCGATCAATGGCTGATTTATTGACAAAACTGTGAGTGCTTCCATTATCCACAAGGATAAAAACATGCTTCCCATTGATACTACCTTGAATGATGCAAAGGGTATTGGGATTGCGGGAACCCGTCCAAGCATCCAAGGAGATTGAGCAAAGGGAAGTGGGAGGTGGGTGGGATGTTAAATCAAGTATGTGTGAGGGCACACCACCCGGGTAAAAGGGAAACCCATCCTCCAGGTCATAGAATTGCTCATGATCAGCATCCTCCATGGGCTTAGTCTGGTCAATGGCCAGGTCATCCTCCTCATTGTGCCAATCTTCCATGACATACATGCTATGAACTTTGACCTTAGCTGACTTGTACGGGCATTTGGAGGCATGATCAGCAGTGTACTTATCTCCACATTTAAAGCATAGGCCCTTTTCTTTCCGTTCCTTGACAACATCTGGGGAGATGAATCGTTGACTACTGGATCCATGGGAAGGTGATGTAGTGGACTATTTATTTTCAGCATACCGATTTTCAGCCATAGAGTTCGATGATGTCCCAAAAGTGCCCATTTTCCTTTCAGCATGGAAGGTGGGGTAAGTGGGTACTTTGGGGCTGTTATTAGGCATAGAAGAGCCTCGAAAACCACCTCCGTATGGGGTTGATCATGAAGGGATGCGGGGAGGTCCAACACCTTACTGAAAATGATCATTCTTACTATACTTTCTTGCATATCTTTCAGCCAGTTCGATTGCATCAAACGGTGTAGTGGGTTTTTGGGCCATGACATCAGCTGATAGACTCGGTTTCCAACCCATAAATGTACTTGTGTAGTTTAGCATCGTCACTGATGCTTTCCACATACATGGTCAAGTTCATGAATTGATTGGTGTAGTCACATACAGTGAGGTTACGTTGGTCAAGAGTGTACCACCTTCTTGCCAACCGTTCTTTTTCCACAGGGGACACAAAAACTCGGACCATATGCATTTTGAAATCTTCCCAATCAATGAACTATTGATTCTCTTGATTGACATAGCACCACCAAGTGTGGGAAAAACCTTCCAAGTGGATAGAAGCAAAAAGTATTTTCTGCTTACCAGTGCGGGGGTAGATATTGAGGTAGAATTCCAACTTGGACGTCCATTCTTCCAGTTCAGATGGTGAGGGAGATTGCCCATTATACTTTGTGAGAATGACCTTGTCACGCAAATCATAGGGGCCATGCTGCCCATGAAATCCTTGTTGTCCATGGATTCCGTGGTGGCCATACATGCCCTGCTGTCCATACATCCCTTGTGGTGCATTTAGCCCATGTTGTCCATTATAGCCATGGTATCCATGATTGCCAGGCTGGCCATTTGTACCATATTGTCCTTGATGGGGCTGATTCACGAGTGAAATTCGACCCAAGGTAGGGGAAGGCCTCAAGTGAATGTTGTCGGCATGGTGGACAAGGGAATTCAATAGGGGCTCATCATGCATGTGCGAGGGTTCCCCGATCTCATAAGTAGAAGGGAAATTCCCTTAGCACCAAGTATACCCTGTGGTCCATGCAACGGTTCCTGATGTGGAGGGCGTCTAGACTCATGTCTAGAGTCATTGGTTTTCTCTTGGGATGAAGCGGTCACTAGCTGAGCAACAAGAGCAGTGAACTATTCCAAGGCTTGTTGGGTCTTTGATTTTGAGATGGCCATGTGCTCAATCGCTTCATCAAACTTAGACATCATCTGGCATTGGTTGGTGACCATATCATTGTGGTGTTCCATATGACGGAGCTCATGTTGACAGAGGGTGTGATTAAGAAGGGTATACGGGTCCGTTTCAGGCATGTCCTCCTGTATATCACCATGGTAATCTTTCCTTGAGCATTCATGGAGGTCCGGGAGTCTCTAATCTCCCTCTGGAGTTCCTCTTGGGCCTTGCTTTTGCCTTTCTGGCCAGCCATCTAGATGCAGTCCATAGGACCTACTGTTAGTAAAAAGGGCGTAACTCTTAGTAGGAAACTCCGATTGATGAGGTTTTGAGCTCAAGTCGAAGGGGACGGCGACCTCTTTGAGATGAGTTATTAACCTTTATGACAGAAAATGATCACAATTTTTTGTAGGGTTTTACAGTGGCTGGCCTGGAGAGGTTTGCAACCTATCCATAGTGACCCTAGTGCACAAAAATGGGCATAACTTTCACACCGTAACTCTAATTGGGGGGATTTTTTATTCAAACCAGAGGGGACAAAGCCCTCTTTGAGATGAGCTATAGGGATTACCCCCTGATTTAGGACAGAATGTTTTGCAATTGGATCTTTGTGACAGTTCTGCAGGACTGTGACCAAAAAACACTGTCTATCCCTTAGTGCCAATGTCTGACATGGATAGAGCATAGATCAAAGGGCTTGATCTGACACCTCAATAGCATCTTGAGCATACTGAGCATAATCCCGAGCATCATTGCATACCCATCAACATTGCCATTCATGCATAAGTACATTCACTACCATACATCTCCATAGACTGCATGTACCTCAAGTGGCATACATGGGTGCCATTATCATTGTGGGGTATTCAAGAGGGATCATTGGGGTAGGGAAGTGTGGCTTATGGAAGTACATGCACCTACAAATAAGTATTGGGCTCCGGATCACCAGGAGGTGGGCAAAGTTCCCCCAGGGCCGGGTTGTGCACCCCTTCAGGGTCTTAAGTGGTAAGGGAGGGTCATCTCTCTTTTGCCTTACCACCTCCCCTGGCATCGGCCTTTTTCCTCAGCCAGAGTATACATGGCAAAAAATTTTAATTAGCAATGAGCATGAGATGCATTGGAAAGGAGACATTGGGCCTTTTCATGAGATGCAAGGAATGATGAGGGTTGTGGTAGGGGTTACCTTGGTAGTCCAGTGACTCACTGGGGCTGCTACTTACACACTTTACAATGGCTAATATTCTTCCAAGATCATAAGACAAGGTAGGGGTTAATGTTAGCCATTACAATGAAATCCCGGGGAAGAGGTATGATGCTTATATGCAATCTTGAATCTCTCCAACAATGGATTAAGCTCAGCAAGGCTAAATTGAGAGATTAAGATCAGAGTGGCATACCTCTTTAATGCTTGTGATGACCGTTGAATCCCGAATCGTCATGATGCCACTTGCTCCATTGATGAAGTCTGGTAGTTGGTTGGGCATTCGTGGAAGAGTGCTTCAGGCTTCGAGTGCTTTTGCTGACGAAGAAGGTTCCCAAGCTTATCCCCGAGCTTGAGCTTCAAGGACGGGAAGCTTCAAGTTAAGCTTTCATGGCTACCCGCAAAGCTCCCATGCATGCTAAGTTCAATATCTTCATCTGGGCAAAAGAAATCATTCATGGGCTAAAGGACTTGTGGGGTATGAGCTCTCAGGGTTAGAGATGGTTTAGCTTGAAGAATCCATGGCTGCCCCAAACTATTCCAAACAATCCACCACCTTGTGGCTGAATCCCCGGAGCAAGAGTGTCAAGGAGGAGGAGATCAATGTGTGGATTCAGGGCCTGGAATGGTAGAGGGGAGCAAGGAAGGAGGGATGGGGTAGAGGGGGGAGGTAGGAGGAGCAGGGAACAGCAGCGCAAAATGTGCCGCCAATTGCGGGCTGTTCCCCGGGGTCTCTTCTAGCCTCTAGCCCTTGTCAAGGGTATGGACTATGGTCAAGGGCAAGTGGGGAAGGCTCCTGAGGCTTCAATCTTGCCCTCTCATGGCTGCCCCATGGAAAAAGATGAGTTCTCTCTGTTGTGTGGCTAGGGCAGCTTGCCTAGGAGGAGAGAGAAAGGGGGCTAGAGCATAAGTAACTGGGGTTTTGCCCACTTCTAACTCCTGGGACCCTAAATTTGTCTTGGAACCCTTAAAATTTGCATGAAAAGAAGTGACAACCTGCTATTTTAACCGTTTTACCTCCAGATATGTCTGAGTCTCCAGCCATAGCTCCTGCTTGCTCCAAAAAGCTGGAGTTAACTGCAGTCCTTGTTGTACCTGTACCTGTAAGCTGAGTAACTAGGGTTTTTGGGATTTGAAAAGGGAGAAAGGGGAAAGAGGAAAAGGAACAAAGCCTGAAGCTTTGATACCACTTGTAATGAAAGAAGCTGAGGGGAGAGAGAAAGAGACTGGAGGAGAGAGAGAGAACAAGAACCCGTGTTAGCTAGTGGCCGGTAAAGGCAACGGCCTCCTTACGTCACCCCCCCCCCTTTCTGGCTGAAGACGCGGGGCCATCCCTAGGCCATCCAAGATAAATGATCTCCTTGTTAGACTGTGATGGGAAAAAGGTAGAGCAAGAGGATAAGAAGAAGAGGGTGGGAGAAGAGAAAGAAGGTGAGAGAGAGAAGAGGAGGAAGAGGGAAAGAGGAGAAGGTGAGAAGAAGGGGTGGAAGAAAGAGAGAGAAAAGAAGGAGGAGGTGGAAGAGTAAGGAGGGAAAGGGAGAAGAGAAGGAGAAGGAGTGAAGGAGTAGGAGTGAGAGAGAAGGGAAAAGGGTGAAAGAAGGAGGAGAGGGTAAGAAGTAGAGGAAGGAGGTAGAGGGAGGAGAGAAGTAGAGGAAGGAGAGGATAAGAAGTAGAAGGAGGTAAGAAAAAAGGAGGGAGAGAGAGAGAAGAGCAGGGAAGAGGGAGAGAGAAGGAGGAGGTGTGAAAAGAAGAAGGATTGGGAGAGAGCAAGAGGAAGTGAAAAGAAGAGGGAGTAAGAGAAGGGAGGAGAGAGAGAGAGAGAAGGAGAAGAAGAGGATAAGAAGGAGTGAGGAGATGGAGAGAAGGAGTGAGTAGAAAAAAAAAAGAGAGAATGAAAAGAAGAGGGAGAGTAGTTGAAGAAGAGGAGTAGGAGAGAGGTGGAGGAAGAGGAAGTAGAGGGAGAGAAGGAAGGTGAAGAGAGGTAGAGGACAAAGAAGAAGAGGTAAGGGAGAGGGGAGAGAAGTAGTAGAAGAGGGAAAAGAGGGAGGAGCAGAAGGTGAAAGAAAGTGGGAGAAGGAGAAGAAGAGAGAGAAAGAGGGTAGCCGCTACAAGTCACCCGAACCACTCTTTGGACAATGAACCCCATTCAGTGGGTTTTTCCCAACCAAACATATCTACCAGAAACTTGTCAAGGACCGGACTACCCAATCTTCGTGAGGCGAATGGCTCCCAAGAAGAAAGTCGTGGGAAGCATAGGCGCTCAAGCCATCGGTAATGCTGGAGGGACGAGCGGAACGACCAATGTAGCACACACGAATCAAGCCCAGGTTCCAAGCATTAAAAAAGTTAATTTAGGACTTAGTTCTTATGGAAGGATTAATGTCATGCTTAAGGTTTTGTTGATACTAAGAACTAAGTTGCATGCAACGGTAGGCTGAATTCGCCTAAAATTTTACTCACATAAAATGATAGGATTATCGCCATATTTAACATAAAATAATAGCTTTTTAACCAGTTCAATGCATGAAAAGTCATTTAGAATTCACGTTGCGCAATCATGGTTAATGAAAGGTGAGAAGGATCGAAACTTGCACACAAGCTATGGCGGGAGAGCAAGAGCAAGAAAGAGAGAGACAAGAAATGGAAACTCCAATAGTCACAATGTGTGACCGGGCCTTCCTTTATTTACTAGTCACTAAAATGAATGTAAAGAATAAAGTGACGTGACAAGCGCCCGCCACCTACAGTGTGCAGTGGCGGGTACTGTTAGTGTAGTAATACACGGGGCGGCACGGCAGAGGAGCCTTTACCCCAACAACCTCCCACTTAAAGGCGAATCTGCCCCAGTGAGAGAGAAAAGAAAAGAAAAAGATAGTACAACTATACATAGGTACAAGGGATGAGGAAAGGAAACATCTCATCCAATCTCCTGAGGAAGGCAAAGCGCTCAGTAGTGAGGCTTCGTGAGAAGATCTGCAGGATTCTCGTGAGTGGAGATCTTGACAAGGTCAACAGACTTCTCCTCCACGACACCACATATGAAGTGATACCTCAGCTCAATGTGTTTCGTCTTCGCATGGAAGACCGGATTCTTAGCCAACTGAATGGCACTCATAGAATTCGAATGCAGTGTAGGTATAGCATCAATCCCAAGGTCAGAAACTAGATGGCCTAGCCATATGGCCTCCTTGCAAGCCTCAGTGGCTGCAACATACTCGGCCTCAGTGGTAGACAAAGCAGTACACTTCTGAACCCTGGACATCCAAGAGACAGCACCTCCAACATAGGTGAATACATAGCCATAAGTGGACTTCCTACTATCTGCATGTCCTGCATAATCAGAGTTAGTGTGCCCCACGACCCCTGTATCTTGGCTTCCATAGCAAATACACATATCTATTGTGCCCTTCAGGTACCTCATGATACCTTTCACGGCATCCCAATGTTTCCTGCTAGGTGTAACCATATAGCGTGCCGCAACACCAACTGCAAAGGCAATATCTGGACGAGTGGCTATCATGGCATACATCAAACTACCCACGGCTGAAGCATAAGGGATCTGGGACATCTCGGCCCCCTGCTCATCTATTTGCGAACAATCGGCCGGTGATACCTTCACATAAGAAGGCAATGAACAGCCAATAGGCTTTACGTCCTACATGCGGAAGCGCTCAAGGACTTTATGAATATACTCCCTCTGTGACAAGTAGAGGAGTCCCTGATGCCTGTCGCGTCCAATGCGCATAACAAGTATGTGAGAGGCCTATCCCAAATCCTTCATCTCAAAGCTCTTCTTTAGCTGAGATTTAAGAGCATCTAGCTCATCATGAGCTTTCCCTGCTATCACATATCATCCACATAGAGTACCAAAATAAGCAATGAACCATCACGGGCTTTCTTCGTGTAAAGACACGGATCCATAGCACTCCTGCTGTAGCCCTGTGACTACATAAAGGCATCAAACTTATGATACCATTCCCTAGGTGCCTGCTTCAAGCCATAAAGACTTTTCTTCAGCTTGCACACTAGGTGCTCCATGCCAGGTTCTGCAAAGCCCTTAGGCTGCTCCATATAGATCTCATCATGCAAATCCCCATGTAAGAAAGCCGTCTTGACATCCATCTGATATAGATCTAAGTCAAGCTGAGCAACCAAAGCCAAGACCAAGCGCAGGGTGGTCATCTTAACCACAGGAGAAAAGATCTCATCAAAGTCTATACCATGCTCCTGCTTAAAATCCTTTGCTACCAATCTAGCCTTGTATGACGGCTTGGGGTGTCCAGGGGTACTTTTCAACTTGTACACCCACTTGCATGGCAAAGCCTTCTTGCCCTTAGGCAAGGCAACCAAATCCCAAGTCTCATTTTTATGCAAGGAGTCAATCTCAGACTACATAGCCCTCTCCCAGGAGTGACTGTCACCCTTGCACATAGCCTCATCATAAGTGAAAGGCTCTCCTCCATCTGTAACCAAAACATAATGCATAGAGGGCTGAAATCTATCAGGTGGACGTCTGTCTCTAGCAGACCGTCTCACTGCAGGCTTTGCTGCCTGCCCAGCTGCCTATCCAACACCCTGACCATGAGCATCTGGTTTGCAGCTATAGGCTGTCCAACTGGCTGTGCAGGAGCTCTAGGCTCCTCCTAAAAGATCACTCTGCGGATCTCAACCACCTTCTCAGGCTGCTTGTGCATCTTGTCTTCATGGAAGACTACATCATGGCTGCGTACTATTTTTCGTGCCTGCGGATCCCATAGGCGATAGCCCATCTCTCCTGAATCACCATAACCAAGAAAGATGCATTTAATGCTCTTTGGATCCAACTTATTCCTCTTGTCCTTGGGCACATGGCAAAATGTCTCACATCCAAAGACACGGAGATGCGCATAAGAGGGTGGCTTACCAGCCCAAACTTCCTCTGCAACCTAGAAATCCAATCCACTAGAAGGCAATCGGTTTATGACATGCACTGCCATACTAACTGCCTCAGCCCAAAAGCTCTGTGGTAGGCCTGCATGGCTAAGCATAGAGCGGACACGCTCTTGAATAGTCCTGTTCATGCGCTCAGCCAAACCATTCTGGGCGGGGGTGTAAGGGGTGGTCAACTGATGCTTAATACCCCTGTCATCACAAAACTGCTCAAAAGCACGTGAGACATATTCTCCCCCATTGTCAGTCCTAAGGCATTTCAGCCTATATCCAGTCTGGTTCTCAACAAGAGCAAGCCAATGCTGAAAGACTGCCAAGACATCGGACTTTTGCTTTACGGGATAAGCCCACACTTTCCTAGAAAAATCATCAATGAAGGTAACAAAGTACTTCGCGCCACCCATAGACATACACGGCATGGGCCCACAAACATCTGAATGCACCAAAGCCAAGGGCTCATCATGCATGGCCTACCCGATTTCTTATGCGTAGACCTATTCTGCTTACCATAAAGACAATGATCACACGAGTCAATACGTGCATAGTCCAAAGGCGGAAGATACTGCAAACCAGATAACATTTTCATTCCCTTCAAAGACATATGCCCCAAATGGGCATGCCAAAGTGATACATGTGGGATAGAACCCACTATACCAAAACATGGTCTATAGAAGACCCAGAGATACAACAAGAGGATAGAGGCTGCCAGCCTTGGCGCCTCTAGCAAGCACAAGTCTGCCTCTGGTAATATTCCAGGCAGAATCCCCAAAAAAGACATGAAACCCTGCATCATCCAACTGTCCTGTAGACATAAGACTGCGCGTAAGCGCAGGTACATGACGTACATCCCTGAGCAAAAAGGAACTGCCAGTGGAAAACTGCAATTGAATATCTCCACAGCCCACAATATCAAGAGACCTGTCATCTCCAAGTCTGACTGATCCAGATACAGTACGGTAAGAGTGAAACCACTCACGGTAAGGCGTCGCATGGAAGTACGCACCTGAATCCAACAACCAGCACTGTGCATACATACTAGGTGTCTCAGTCAAGTGTGAGGCATCAGAAGAACTAGCTACAAGTATGAACTCATCACTACCATCGGAATCCTAGGTCTGCGTGACATTAATTTCTTCAATCTTGATGCTAGACTTCGCAGGTACTATGCTGCGATCAGAGGACTTCTCCTGCACTTTCTCTTTTCCCTTATTCTTGCGCTTCTCATTGTGCAACTCATGACACTGTGGTCTAATATGGCCCTTTTTCCCACAATGATGACAAGTGACATTAGCGTTGCACCCACGCGACTTACTACGCGACTTTCCACAAGATTTAGACCAGCCCTTCTGCGAGTCACGGCCACGGCCATGACCACAATCATTCCTGTCATTCCTGCCTCTAGCTGTCAAAGCATGTGAAAGATGAGAGGAATCCAAGTTTTTGCGATTAACGTCTTCCTGCAGAAGAGCACTCTCAACATCATTCAGTTTCAGAGTAGCACTAGAGGCACATAGGGCAGTGCGGAATATATCCCATGACTCATTCAGAGTCCCAAGCAAGAAAAGAGGAGTTACTTCCTCTCCAAAGGTGATATCCTGTGAAGTCAGGTTCTTCAGTATAGCATGGAACTGGCTCAAGTGAGCAGACATAGTCGCATTATCCTTCATGCGCAGATCCATAAGCTGCTTCAACCAGTACGTCTGACTCGCCGGACTTTTCTTATCATAAAGATTCTTGATCTTATTCCATAGATCCCATGCACTCTGCGCTTCCTCAAATACATTATAATGTACCTGTTCAGTGAGAGATAATACAATCGTGGACTTGCATAGCTCATCAAGTTCAAGCCAGTCGTCATTGTCCATAGTTTCAGGCTGCTCCCCGCTCAACCAAAGTGGCTTAATCTGAGATTTCTACACCAAGACCTGTCAAATTTGACTCTTCCAATAAGAGTAGTTGGTACCATCCAACTTGGTGATGTTAAATATGGCATTATCAGTCGAAGAGGATGCCATAATGCAGGTTGGAAATGCGCAGACAATGTAAAACTGTTGGCTGTTTTATTGCAGAAAATGCTCAAAATCCGCTGAAATGAGCTCCAAATGGTGAGAAAAGTGTGCCAAAAGATGTTGCCCACTTAGTACTAGGTGTGGTACACCAAATTAGGATATTTCAACATAAAAAATACTGCTCTGTCCACCAATAAATGCTTGCTGTAATAAATTTTAGAATTGCAATAATGAGAGCAAGCTGTCCCAAAATTGGATCTAATGTCAACTAAACAATGCTAGGTCCAAAGCTGGCATGAAGAGGACAAAGCAAAGCCAAATGATAGTGAAAATACATGAGTATAACACCAAGAGATGTCAAATAGCATCTGCCAGTAAGAGGCACACCCCCAGACAATCCAGGTAAAATGTACCTGCAACTGCCAAAACTTGACACAAATAGGTGTCTGCTCAAAGGAAAGCGGATCCAAAACTGAGACTCAACTCATAAGCATCCTGTGAACCAAGACATATATTCAATGCAACATCCAATTGTCAGAGTATAATCCCAAAGTCTCAATACATCTGTAACTGCTCAATGACATAGACTGCTCCAATACATGTAACTGCTCCAATAGCATGTAATCCCTGCTCAAGGTCAAGTAAGCATGCAAGATGCTCCCACTGGCACTAAAGGTGTACAAACGAGCTCAAGGGCTCAAGCAACCTAAGACAAAGTACCAGTGACAAGTGACCAAGTCAATGCGTCATACGCATCCCAAGAGCATGACATACATGAAGCAACTGATGGAAGCAACCAAGTAAATGATCAAATTGAGTCCGAAATGCTCAAATACATCCAAGGCAAAGCTCCCAATGTTGGTAAAGCATAGAGGAACCAAGCGGCATATATCATGAACCAAAGCATGTAATGTATGAAGCCTAACTGTCAAGCATAGACATGAGGCATAAGCAGTCCAAGAGCATGCCAAGTTGGTCCAAATGCCAGTGAATACCAACCAAGACGGAGCTTATGCATAGTTCAAATACATTCCATAGATTCAAACATGAGCTCAAAGTCATCCCCAAATGTCAGATACATGATGGCAAATCCCAAAGCATACATCCGGTACTAATAGGTAAGTGACAAAGCATCCAAAGTACCTTCAGCCCACTGTTATTACAGCCAAGTTTGACTGTCAAAACTAAGAAATTTCAGCCAATATTTTAGGCCAAAATCATGGCATAATCGTGTGCATACATTCCCAAGGCACTAGGCATCATGTAGGCCGCATACGGGAATCAAACAAGGTAACCAGAGTAGAGTATAAGCATCAAATGCCAATGCCAAGTGTGGCTGCCCTGTTTCTAGCACTGTATAATAGTAAATGATAGTCCCAAATCAGCCAATATTTCAGGCCAAAATCATGGCATAATCATGTGCATGCATTCCCAAGGCATTCGGGCATCAAGTAGATCGCTTATGGGCATCAAATAGCACAACCGGATTGGAGTGTAAGCAACAAATGCTAATGCCAATGGTGCTGCCCTGTTTTCAGCGTGTTATGACAGTCCCAGATCTGAAGAAATCAGCCCCGAATGATCAAGACCAATGCCCAAAGCTTGAATGACATCAAACATGAAGTCTAATAGCCCTCTTGATCAAGGTAGAGAGCAAGAAGCAATGGCCAAGTGTGGAGCTGAAGTAGACGAGTGCTAACAGCCTGGAAAAAATGGCGCAATCTGCCCTGTTGGTGCTGAACTTGCTGCTACTCCACATGGGCTGAAATGGGGTAATGGGGGCTCAAGAAGGGCCTATCAAAGGCCTATGACAAGCCTCTTTGAGCCTTGATAAGTGTAAGGCACAATATGAGGGGAATAAGCTTCAAGGGTTTGAAGCCATGGCTGCCTTGCTGTTTGCAACCTGTAGACTGAAATAAAACCCTGAAAGAATGATCAAATACCTCACTACCAATGCCTTGAAGGTGCCTCAATAGGCTGGGAAGGTGCTCGGGAAGTCGGGGGGAGTGACGGGAGCTCGGGGAGATTGGATATGGATTCTCGGATGGAGATCCAATGCGTGAAGGGAGTCGATGCGAAGGTAGAGAAGCACCGAGTCGAGCTCGAGCAAGAGGAAGCCAAGCTCTAATACCAGTTGAAAGGTGAGAAGGATCAAAGCTTGCACGCGAGCTATGGCGGGAGAGTAAGAGCAAGAAAGAGAGAGACAAGAAATGGGAACTCCAACAGTTACAATGTGTGACCGGGCCTTCCTTTATTTACTAGTCACTAAAATGAATGTAAAGAATAAAGTGACGTGATGGGCGCCCGCCACCTGCAGTGTGCAGTGGCGGGTATTGTTAGTGTAGTAATACACGGGGCGGCATGGCAGAGGCGCCTTTACCCCAACAGTTAAAAGAAACACATGAAATGTTCATTTCTGTTCATAAGATACACTTGCATCATTGGAAAATAAAACCCTAGACTTCCATAGACACAAGTCACATGTGATTCGGTGCATTAGAAATAAGTACTCATTGCCAGGAATAAAGGGAGATAAAAGTTGTTTAGCGGACAACTATACTAAACGCACAACATGCATGATGGTTGGGAACTCTTGCATAGAACCGCACTAAGGGAATTGGAAGGATCGCATGCATCTAAACCGCATCTTGAAAATTTAAATGAGGAATCATGTGTTGCCATGTGTGTTAACTGAGCTTGGTTGGAATTAGAGATTATAAGACCCCTGGTTAAGTTGCAAATAAGGCATGTCCATGGCCTTGACTGACCAGCTAGTGCTTCAGTTAGGGGCCAAGATACCCTAAGAAAGTATAAGTTAACTTACCAAGACCATTTGCTAATGTTGAAATTATTGGGATTTTGCCAAGTCGCGCAAAGACCCAAGATCGAGTGCTGGGCATATGGGAGAAAGGAGTCACACCTTAGCATTGGGTCACACAAACGACCTCCAAAATGTTCATGTTTGTACTTAGATATAGTATTTGATTTCTTTGCCCAAGGAACTAATTCAAGGAAAACTCTTAAATGCTTCAAGTTGAAAGCCTGGAGGGAGAGGCAGAAACAGTTACCTCCGATTGTTTGCTTGGCCCTATCCAAGGGGGTTGTTAGCTGCACCGCGTATATGGACCTAACCCGCCACGAGAGGTCTCTCCGTGGGTACTGCTTGGAGTGGGAGGACACTTGGGTACCAGGGGAGGCTCTGGCTGTAAATCCCTTGCCTTCGGATCCCGTACAAGAGATCGACATGACTCGAGGTGGGATCTCGAGGCTCATGCGCTAGTCTATGAGCGGAACTTGGAACAACGATCTTGTAGTTTGCTAGGATGGCCTTCGGGCATGCGGTTGGATGTAGTCCGGAATTATGATAAATAAAGAGTAGATGCTAGAGAAAAAGGAACTTGCTTGACATTGATTTTGTGTCTGTGCCCAAGTTACGTGAAGGAACCCGTGATTAATTTCTTTAATTAAGGGAGCTGATTTTGCATGTCAAAACATAATGTGTTAGGTAATTAGATAACTAAAGCAAACTGAGGAAAGTGCAGTGGATGTGACTTAGGTCCATCTTATGGAAGGGTGGTCCCGGTTAGCTGGGAACTTTTATCAAATATTGAGATAATAAAGACCTAATCAGTGGATGTAGAATCTTCGGTTTAATCTGTTTTAGGACAAAGGAATGGGTCTATGCTGTTCGGCAGAAAGGTTGAGACTTTGCCGGTAGGAAAGGAACCCTAACCTCAGGTCGATCCCAACTGGGAACGGCTAGACTCTTCCACTTGGGACATACTCGGGAAGACCTAGATCACAAAACCTGTGTCATTCCCTATGAGTGCCAGGCAAAGCCTTCTAGACCCTCCTCCCGATGGGCTACTAAGATGTGTCCCGCAATTGGACAAACGGGCACGTTATAGTTGGTATCAGAGCGAACCAAGGGAATCTAAGATTTACAAAGGAAAGTAATGGAGGAAAGTAAATGGATTAAGGGGACAACAAGGGAAAGGTGAGTGGAATAGAGCAATGTTTGCTGTTGAGAACATTTCCTTACTCGCTTATGGATGTTGGGTTGTAGAATCACGAAGCATGGAATAATTTCTTGGTGTTCCAGGTTATTTTTATGACTGCAATGCGTGCTTCGGATTATCGACGGAGGCTAGGCATGATGAATATTCTAGACCGGATCTACAATCCTTCACCCCTATATGCAGAACGGAGATGGACGAGAGAATCAAGAATATATTACATAGCCGCCCACCGACTTGTGTACCTTCAGACCAACTTGAAGAGAATCAAGTGGATGGAGGATTTAAAGATCGTGAAGCTGTTCATCTTTGTCGAAGCTCACACAAACACAACCCTGCATGTTGGCGGTCGGCAAGTCAAGCAGAACGAATATGTGTATGAATAAGTGACTCGAGTGATCCCTACACCAACAGAATCAAAGTGCTGGGGCGTTATGAGAAGAATGGGTATCAAAGGAAGGGATACTCCAAGCTTCCTATGACTTATCGATTCCTAAAAATCCATGACCCCTCTCCATATTATTACTCAATCCCTATAGTTAAATGTAACACAATCCTATTTTCCCTAAACTGATGTGCTGATCAGCTTGCTCTACTTTCCCAAAATAAATGTACTCAAAAGGACTATGCCCTCATGAATGAATAAGTTCTTTATTACTACCCTGACTGTAAATGTTGGCAAAGGAGTTAAGTGATTAGGTCACTTGGCTAAAAGCTATACTTGGTCATATTAAAGTAATGCGAGAAATGTTTGGTAAGTTTTTAACATGAAAAATCCTATTGCCCAGGCACAACCCCAAGTGTAGGTTCCAAGTCCGACCCCTGCACTAAGTATAGCTATGATTCAAGAGAAGAAGTTCCTTCTCAAACAAATCAAGCCACCTGAATTCAATGGTAAGGGAAGGACTGTTCAAACTGATTCCGAGATCTGGATTGAGTCCATGGAGGACTATTTTGAGGTAACAGGAACTGCACCTGCTAACCAAGCTATACTCGCCAAACTTAAGCTTACAGGCGAAGCAAGACTTTGGTGGAAAGAGTGGTGCAGAGACCAAGGGATCTCGAAAGGGACAGTCACTTGGGAGAAGCTTAAGGAAGCTGTGCGAGGGAGGTACCTACCCCTGCTTACCGCACACAGAAGATGAACGAATTCTATGAATTGAAGCAGCTTGGACTATCCCTTGATGCATATTATTCAAAGTTCGTCTCTCTCTTAAAGTATGCACCATAAATGGATATGACACAACAAGTGTCAAAGTTTTGTGCTAGGTTAAATCCACCCATAAATACTCGCTTCGAATCAATGCGCCCAACGGACCTACAAGACGCACTCATTCGAGCTACACCAATAATACAGGAGGTGGAGACCAAGCCAAGGGACTACAGGACTTGGCCTTACAGGGATCAGAATAAGGGAATGTATAGATCTCAGACTAAGAGAGCGCAGGGCCAGAATCAGGGACAAAGGAAGAAAGCTAGGACCAACATTGTCGACAACTTTGTTCCTACACAAGGTAATGGCCGCAATCTCCATTGCTTCAATTGCAACGATCCTGGATACTTCAAGAGACAATGTCCCAAGCATAGCAGGGGACAACCCCAAGGGCCATTCCAAGGAGCCACCCATGGCCAAGGAGCCACCGTCATGGCTAGAGGGAGAACCTCCACTATTGCCAACAAGGAGCTGGGTGATGAAGAAGATCCATCCATGGAAGCTGACATTGAGAGGGCAACGGTTCACGCCGCTCTTCACAAGAAGGGATCGAATCGCCAATTCTCGGTGATCCAAACTCCATCAGATTATGAAGGTAAAAGCTTCAAAACCTTAATCGATTGTGGCAATACACATTCCTTCATTTCACCGATCTATGCAAAAAGACTAGGGATAGCCACAATAGTCACACCTACTTGTAGAATTGGCAAATGGTCGTGAGGCCTCTTGTACCAGGCAAACTGCTAAATGAAATTCCTACTGAGTAGGAAGCCAACTTCGGTGAGATTTAGGATAATGAACCTAGGTGTCCACGAATGTTTGCTCCGAATGGATTGGCTAATACCCAATGATGCCCACATACACTGTGGTAAGGGCCAAGTCTCCTTTTGAAATTCTGAAGGGGAACCAGTTACAACTCGAGGAGAGGCTAGTAAGCTAAATATTCAGCTGGCAAAAGCAACACGGATAATAAAATGAATTAGAAAGGACCTACCTGTCTATTTGGTTAAACTAAATAAGCTAGATTAGAGTCACGAATCTGGGAAAGAACCTTCATGGTTAAAGGAATACGCAGACGTATTTCCTGAAGAGCTGACAGAACTTCCTCCTCAAAGGGAAGTCAACCACGAAATCAAGCTGGCGCCAGGAGCTGCACCAGTCGCAAAGAGACCATATAGGATGTCCATCCCAGAAGCGATTGAACTAAAGGAGAAACTCAAGCAACTGTTAGACCAAGGCTACATCCGTCCTAGCAGTTCGCCATGGGGAGCTCCAGTGCTATTCCAGAAGAAAAAAGATGCAATGCTTCGGCTATGCATTGACTACAGAGGGTTGAATCAATCAACCATTAAAAACAAATATCCCATTCCAAGAATAGATGAACTTCTTGACCATCTCCAAGGTGTGAAGATCTTCTCTAAGATAGATCTCAGGTCTGGATATTATCAGATAAGGATCAAGGAAGAAGATATCCCAAAGATTGCATTCAGCACAAGGTATGGACACTTTGAATTCCTAGTGATGTCATTTGGACTGACAAATGCTCCTGCTACCTCCAACAAGTTAATGCAGGATATCTTTAGGCCCTATCTTGATGACTTCGTACTCATCTTCTTTGACAATACCCTAGTTTACTCTAAGTAGGAAAAAGATCATGAACCCTTGCTTCGCATTGTTCTTGAAACAATGAGAGCAAACAAGCTTTATGCCAAGAAGAATAAGTGTGCATTTTTCAAGTGAAAAATTAAATATCTGAGATTCATAGTATCAGCGGAAGGAATTTTAGTGGATCCAGAGATGTTTTGGAATGGCCAAAACCAACTTCTGTCAAAGAAATACGTAGTTTTCTTGGATTTACAGGATGGTACAGGATCTTTATAAAAAACTATGCTTTGATTGCAGTGCCTCTGACTGATCTACTAAATAAGCAAGTAGCAATTGTATGGTCACCTGCTGAATAGACCAGCTTTGACAAACTAAAGTAAAGCTTGGTATCAGCACCCATCCTGAAACTTCTTGATCTTAGTAAGGATTTTGAAGTGGTAACTGATGCTAATGCACTTGTCTTAGGATGTGTGCTTATGCAAGAAGGTCATCCTATAGCATACTCTTCAACAAAACTGAAGAGCCATGAAAAGAATTATGCTACCCACGATCTGGAGCTATTGGTTGTCATCCATGCTCTCAAACTTTGGAGACACTACTTGCTGGGTAACAAATTTGCCTTAGTGAGACAGACCACAAGAGTCTTAAATGGATCTTCATCCAGAATGAGCTCAATATGAGGCAACGTCGATGGATTGAAGTGCTGGAAGAATATGATTTTGAAATCAAATACCAACCGGGAAAATAGAATATAGTTGTCGATGCACTCAATCGCAAGGCATTTCTGAATTCTCTGATTTTGCAAGATCCATCAACTGTAAGATCTCTAGCGACAAAGGTATCAATGCCAAACAACTCAATTCTTGAGCTAGCTAGAGAAGAGGCATGTCATGACCCAGTCTATCGAAAATTGCTAAGGGAGATCCCCATCAAAGATCAAGTCCCAAAGCTAAAGACGAAGTATCAAGAATTCTCTGTCAGTAGTGGTCTTGTCTACTTTAGGATGAGATTATGTATCCCCGCAAGCCAATCTCTCAAGCAGAAGATACTTTGGGAAGCCCGTGACTCCCCTTTCTCGAGACATCCTGGCTATACCAAGACCCTTAATGCGGTCAAGAAGAGCTATTATTGGGATAGGCTCAAAGGTGAAGTTCTCAAATATGTCACGGAATGTTTGTCTTGTCAATGCATTACGGCAGAACATGTCAAAATGCTAGGGAAATTGCAACTGCTTGACATTCCCCAAATGAAATGGGAATTCATTAGTATGGACTTTATTGTTCGCCTACCCCAAGTTCAGGGAGGATACAACTCTATTATGGTTGTAGTAGATATGCTCACCAAGGTTACACATCTTATCCCTGTGAAGACAAACTATAAAGTCTCAGACATCACAATATTATTCATCAAGGAGATATACAATCTGCATGGGTTACCCAGAATAATCATTAGTGATCGTGACTCTCTCTTCACATCACACTTCTAGAGAGCTATCTTCGGGGCCTTTGGGACTCAACTCTGTTTGAGTACAGCTTACCATCCCCAAACCGATGGTCAAACAGAATGAGTCAACCAAGTCATTGAAGATATGCTTAGGGCACACTGCTATCGCGAACCAAAAAGTGGATTCAATATTTGCCACTGGTTGAGTTTTCCTACAATGCTTCTTACCAACAAAGTATTCAGATGACCCCTTTCCAAGCATTGTATGGGCATGATTGTTGTACTCCTTTGAGCTTCTCGGATCCAACCTTGAGGGTTGAAGCTTCAAAAGCAGATGCTGGAAGACATGGATGACCAAATCAAATCAATAAGACAAGACATCCAAGCCGCCAAGGACAGACAGAAGGCTTACACGGACCTAAAACGGCAAGACAGATCCTTTGTTGAAGGTGATATGGTCTTCATCCGCGTATGCCCTAAAAAGAGTTCACTATCCTTGGGAGAGTACAAGAAGCTGAGTCCAAGGTATTGCGGACCTTATAAGATCACTAAGTGCTTAGGACCTAATACTTACAGACTACAGCTGCCCGCAACCCTAAAAGTTCATAATGTATTCCAAGTTAACCTATTGAAAAAGTATCTACCTAATCCAAATCATGTACTTAATGATCAGCAAGTTGTAATGCCTAGCCAAGGAGTCCTTGAGCTACGGCCTGATAGAGTCCTAGATGTCACGGAGAGGCATTTGAGGTCAAGGACCTTGAAGGA
The DNA here is from genome assembly GCF_053477565.2 of Lygodium microphyllum. Classification (NCBI taxonomy): domain Eukaryota; kingdom Viridiplantae; phylum Streptophyta; class Polypodiopsida; order Schizaeales; family Lygodiaceae; genus Lygodium; species Lygodium microphyllum. The sequence continues at coordinate 46,682,291 of NC_141138.1, forward strand.
ATACCTCATCTAGTGGAAAGATTATCCTGAAGAGGATGTCACCTGGATGGATGAAGATACTCTCAGCCAACAATACCCCCAGGTCCTCACGAGATGAGGACATCTTGATTCCTCTAAGGGGGAGAGAATGTAATGGGCCATAGGAACCCTCCCAAGAATTTTAAAAGGAAAATTTTTATTATTTTAGTTCAAATTTTTTTATTCCCCCTCTCACCCCGCTGACAACAGTCGGGGGAGGGGGAGAGATAGTGGGAGTGATGGATGATGGGGGGAGGCATGCACCCTCCAGGTGGAGGGTGGTCATGCCAGCTATCTCCTCCCCTCCCCTTTTATAGGGGAGGACTTCTCCCCTCCCCTGCAAGCAGAGACAGAGGAGGCTACGATGTCCGCCGTCGCCACCTTTTTCCACCCCGTTCGTTGTTGCCACGCTGGACATCTGTCAGGGACTGCGGCCCCCCCTTTTATGTCAACCACCTCCTCCGTTAGCAGTCGGACATGACCTCTGGGTCTCCAACAAAGGGTTCTCCTCCTCTCCCCGCTGGCGGTGCCGCTGGAGCCTCCAACTGGCATTTCCTTTCCCCCCCATCTACGGAATGGCCCTGGGCCCAACAGTGATACCCAACCCACCCCCCGTGTTAGCTAGTGGCCGGCGGAGGCAACAGCCTCCTTACATCACCCCCCCTTTCTGGCTAAAGATGCGGGGCCATCCCTAGGCCCTCTAAGATAAACGATCTCCTTGTTAGGCCATGAAGGGAAAAAGGTAGAGGGAGAGGATAAGAAGAAGAGGGTGGGAGAAGAGAAAGAAGGTGAGAGAGAGAAGAGGAGGAAGAGGGAAAGAGGAGAAGGTGAGAAGAAGGGGTGGAAGAAAGAGAGAGAAAAGAAGGAGGAAGTGGAAGAGCAAGAAGGAGGAAAGGGAGAAGAGAAGGAGTGAAGGAGTAGGAGTGAGAGGGTAAGAAGTAGAAGGAGGGTAATAAGTAGAAGGAGTAGGAGTGAGAGGGTAAGAAGTAGAGGAATGAGAGGATAACAAGTAGAAAGAGAAGGAGTGAAGGAGTAGGAGTGAGAGAGAAGGGAAGAGGGAGAAAGAAGGAGAGGGTAAGAAGTAGAGGAAGGAGGTAGAGGGAGGAGAGAAGTAGAGGAAAGAGAGGATAAGAAGTAGGAGGGAAGAAAAAAGGAGGGAGAGAGAGAGAAGAGAAGGGAAGAGGGAGAGAGAAGGTGTGAAAAGAAGAAGGATTGGGAGAGAGAAGGAGGAAGTGAAAAGAAGACGGAGTAAGAGAAGGGAGGAGAGAGAGAGAAGGAGAAGGAGAGGATAAGAAGGAGTGAGGAGAGGGAGAGAAGGAGTGAGTAGAAAAAAAAAAGAGAATGAAAAGAAGAGGGAGAGTAGTTGAAGAAGAGAAGGAGTAGGAGAGAGGTGCAGAAAGAGGAAGTAGAGAGAGAAGGAAGAGGAAGAGAGGTAGAGGACAAAGAAGAAGAGGTAAGGGAGAGAGGAGAGAAGTAGTAGAAGAGGGAAAAGAGGGAGGAGCAGAAGGTGAAAGAAAGTGGGAGAAGGAGAAGAAGAGAGAGAAAGAGGGTAGCCGCTACAAGTCACCCAAACCACTCTCTGGACAACGAACCCCATTCAATGGGTTTTTCCCAACCAAACATATCTACCCAAAACCCGTCAAGGACAGGACTACCCAATCTTCATGAGGCGAATGGCTCCCAAGAAGAAAGTCGTGGGAAGCATAGGCTCTCAAGTCATCGATAATGCTGGAGGGACGAGCCGAACGACCAACGCAACACACACGAATCAAGCCCAGGTTCCAAGCATTAAAAAAGTTAATTTAAGACTTAGTTCTCATGGAAGGATTAATGTCATGCTTAAGGTTTTGTTCATACTAATAATTAAGTTGCATGCAACGGTAGGTTGAATTTGCCTAAGATTTTACTCATGTAAAATGATAGGGTTATTGCCATATTTCACATAAAATGATAGCTTTTTAACTAGTTCAGTGCATGAAGAGTCATTTAGAATTCACATTGCGCAATCATGGTTAAAAGAAACACATGAAATGTTAACTTCTGTTCATAAGATACACTTGCATCATTGGAAAATAAAACCCTAGCCTTCCATAGACGCAAGTCACATGTGATCCGGTGCATTAGAAATAAGTACTCATTGCCAGGAATAAAGGGAGATAAAAGCAGTTTAGGGGACAACTATACTAAATGCACAACATGCATGATGGTTGGGAACTCCTGCATAGAACCGCACTAAGGGAATTGGAAGGATCGCACGCATCTAAACCGCATCTTGAAAATTTAAATGAGGAATCATGTATTGCCATGTGTGTTAACTGAGCTTGGCTGGAATTAGAGATTATAAGACCCTTGGTTGGGTTGCGAATAAGGCATTTCCATGGCCTTGACTAACTAACTAGTGTTTCAGTTAGGAACTAAGATACCCTAAGAAAGTATAAATCAACTTACCAAGACCATTTGCTCATGTTGAAATTATTGGGATTTCGCCAAGTCGTGCAAAGACCCAAGATCGAGTGTTGGGCATCTGGGAGAAAGGAGTCACACCTTAGCAGTGGGCCGCACAAACGACCTCCGAAATGTTTGTGCTTGTACTTAGATATAGTATTTGATTTCTTTTCTCAAGGAACTAATTCAAGGAAAACTCTTAAATGCTTGAAGTTGAAAACCTGGAGGGAGAGGCAGAAACAGTTACCTTCGACTGTCTGCCTGGCCCTATCCAAGGGGGTTGTTAGCTGACCGGGTATATGAACCTAACCCACCACGAGAGGTCTCTCCGTGGATACTACTTGGAGTGGAAGGACGCTTGGGTGCCAAGGGAGCCTGTGGCTGTAAATCTCTTGCCTTCGGATCCCGTACAAGAGACCGACGTGACTCGAGATGGGATCTTGAGGACCGTGTACTAGTCTACGGACAGAACTTGGAACAGCGATCTTGTAGATTACTAGGATGGCCTTCAGGCATGAGGTTGGATGTAATCCGGAATTATGATAAATAAAGAGTAGATGCTAGAGAAAAAGGAACTTGCTTGACATTGTTTTTGTGTCAATGCCTAAGCTACGTGAAGGAACCCGTGATTAATTTGTTTAATTAAGGGAGCTAATTTTGCATGTCAAAACGTAATGTGTTAGGTAATTAGATAACTAAAGCAAAATGAGGAAAGTGCGGTGGACATGACTTAGATCCGTCCTAGGGAAGGGTGGTCCCAGTTAGTTGGGAACTTTTCTCAAATGTTGAGATAATAAAGACCTAATCAGTGGATGTAGAATCTTCGATTTAATCTGTTTTAGGACAAAGGAATGGGTCTATGCTGTTCATCAGAAAGGTTGAGACTTTGCTGGTAGGAAAGGAACCCTGACCTTGAGTTTATCCCAAGTGGGAACAGCTAGACTCTTCCCCTCGGGGCAGACTCTGGAAGACCTAGATCACAAACCCTATGTCATTCCCTGCGAGTGCCAGGCAGAGCCTTCTAGACCCTCCTCCCGATGGGCTGCTAAGATGTGTCCCGCAATTGGACAAACGGGCACGTTACATTAACAAGCATTTCTAACATATTTGTTGCAGATATCAACAAGGAGAGAGAAGAATATACAATGCAAAGATATTGAAGAAAATATCTCTTTACTATCAATATAAAATACATGTACAAATTTTGTAGCAAATTTTTATTAGGCATCTCCATTACTTATACACATAAGGGCTTACAAGCTGCAGTGAGGTAAAGCTATTTCTTTTTTTTAGGACTTTTCTTAGGAGAAGGGAATTCCTTTCTAGGAGTCCTTTTTCCTTTCTTTGATGCTTTGGTTACCTTAGGTGTTGAAGGCATAGCTTCACCCTATTGCCATTACATACACCTCCCCTCCTTCATTGTCCAAGCCCCCAATATTGTGTATACTTGCCGGTTTCATATAGTTGAGCATTATGTACTTCATAGCCTTTGCTCTTATATACCAAACATTCTCACTTGTATAGTAATCCCTTGAAAACTGTTATACATTTGTAAGAAAAGATTTTTAGTTCATTGTTACTTTTTACAATGGACTATATGATTATCATCAATGGACTATTTTGCAATGAATCTCTACCTTAAAGTTTAGTATCTTTCACATTACCTTTACAAGTTTCTCATCATTGAGATAAATAAACTTAACCAATCTTTTGGCATTTGCAATTACTCTCCAACCATAAGAGTGACTACCATCTTGATGAGGACATTGCAACCAACAATATAAAGTAAAACTATGAAACTTGTTTATGGTAGTTTATAAAATAAATTTTTTTATTATGTTTCAACCACACTAATCAATACCTTACCACAACTTGTTTATATTGTATTATTTTAAGAAAATTAGAAGGCATGGGAGGCTTTTTCTCTGGTATTTCAATCAAATTTTTTATAGTTATGTACTATAAAGACAATAATATTTGAAGTAATTGCAAAAAAAATTCAAAGTATTTAGAGTACTTTCAAAAAAAAGATCAAAATATTTTCGTGGCTTCCTTTCAAAGAATAGATTTAAGAAAACATTCCTTCTCCACACAATCTATTCCAATTAGCTCCAATGAGAAGTGAAAACAATCATACTTCAAAAATTTAGCAAAACAAAATCTCATAAAATCTAATAGAATATCAAATTACTTACTTTTTATTGTATGACATTAGAAGGACCTCCAAAGTTTCAAAGTCAATTGGATTGAATCAATGATCAAATGCACTTGCATTAAGCTTACTTCTTATATAGTATGAGATAGATGGATCAAGAACCTCAATTTTTAAATATATATTAAAGGGAAGCTCATGCATTACACACCTAGCAAAGGAATAGAGATAGTGAGCATAAACATGAAAATCTATTGCTAGAAAATATAGTAAATAAAAATAAGTTTGGGTATATTATGCCTCATCCCCCAAAAAAAAGAGTAGTTTACATCTCTCATTTTATTCTTGAGGATCTGAATATAGTCAGAGTCAAAAAACATCATATCAAATCTTCTATTAATATTACTAAGTAAAAAGTGATAAACATTGAAGCCCTTAGGATCAACACTTTCAAGAAGGGTAGATAGCTCTTTTTCAAATGGTAGTTGCTCTGCTTCCTTTTCTTCTGCCTTCTTCCTTCTATACTCCCTCCATTTATCTACTTGCTCATCTGTGGCCTTTTTCTCTTTCTCATGTAGTCTTGTGTCCTTTTCATGGGTGACATCTTCAACCTTAGGACTTGCATCACCTTTCTTTTTTCAATATGGAGGCACATTTAAAATATTTAAAGTCTTCACATCAGTAACGGGGACTGGCTTAAGGACCTTTGAAAATCTATATCTCAACCTCCTAAGAATTATCATGTCTTTGCCCATAAGTATAAGCCTATGTGCATGAGCAGAGCACAAATATAGGAGTCTTGAAAAAACTCAATCAAAAAATCTTCTACAACCTCTTGGATGCAATTGAGAACTATCCTTGTCCATCTAAAACTATTAAGACTATGCTTGTCACAAATTTCCTTGACAAGCCTTTGAAAGGGTAATTTTAGAATTGCATTATCTAGAGCCTTCATTGCACTTCTAATCTCCTTCAGGCATCTAACATGTTGTGAAAACTTTCTCCTTGGCTTTGATTTTCTTGCAAGTTTAGAAGGCTTAGAGGATTGATGGATCTTTGAAGCAAGACCCTTAGGATCAACTTTCTACTTTCTTGCAATAGCCTTAGTTCTAGCCATCTGAAATCTCCAGATGAAATTTTAAAAACTCAAAATTAGGACAAAAACAAGAAAAATATTGACATTGCCAAGGAACTTATGCATCACAATTGTTAACTTGATGTATTCCATATTTGCTACACATCATGAGGTACTTGAATGACATTGATGTTTACTTTAAAGTGCATGAAAGGTTACTTGCACATTTGTCACACTATGTTCTACTGGTGTAGTCTTGCCATGGCAAAAGATGTAGTCAAAAGAATGCCCAAAAATTCTTATCTTGACATGATTTTATCCCAAAATAGCCTAGTGGTATCCCAAAAGTGGAAGAAAATGAGATAGATTTGAGTGCAGAGACTGAAGAAGGTCCTCTTGATTGTGTCCCAACATTTTCCACTTACCTCATCAACAAAAAGAGATATGTATTGCTAAATTATATTCAACACCATTTTGATCTCAGAGAAGATTACTACTTAGCAATCCTTGTAGGATGGGGTCAAAATTATAAGTGTTTTATAGGTTATGAATACAAATTACTAGCAAGTATTGATGTCGAGGGAGAGAATTTTCAAGATAGCTCTATAGTCTTGCATTCATGTATTAATCAGACTATGGAATATGAAAAGGAGGGGCTACCTACAAAGAAAGAGTTCTCACAAATTCAGCAATGACTTCGTATTGATAACATGGGGTATGAAGAGAAACTGAATTCTCCATTAGAGGAGAAACCAAAAAGTTCTATAAATCTTAAATCTTTATGATGATAGTCTTCTTTAAGAAGATAAAAACCCTAAGGTATGGAAGATAATTTTAGCAAAGACTTGGTATTGATGACATGGGATATGAAGAGAAGCTGAAGTCTCCATTAGAGGAGAAACCAAAAAGTTCAATAAACCTTAAGTATTTATAATGATAGTCTTCTTTAAGAAGATAAAAACGCTAAGGTATGGAAAATAATTTTAAGATATCCATTGTGGTTCATATTTGAGTTTGTTATGCATCATAGATAAACATTATTGGATATTTATATACTGACATCTTACACTATTGTGGTTTATTGTGTAGATAGAAATTGAAGATCCAGACAACTTTCTTGGAAGAGCCGAGGGCTCAAGACCACTGAAGCTTGGCAAAAGTCAAGGCCTTGGTCATTATATTGGAAGCTCAAATAATCAAACAGTTGCAATTTCTCATAGCAAGTTGTCAAGCTCTCCAAGCCTGCCAATGATGGCTTTGAAAGCTATCTCCAAGGTGATTGGATCCCAAGTTTTCAATAGAGGAACATATAAGATAATTTTGGTGGAGAATGAAGAAGCTATAAGAGTTTTTGGCTTCATGCCTAGATATAGTGAATCTAGGGCAGGATATTTTGGTTTTCTTAGCTCTTATTCGATCTCCATGTAGGAGATGCCAAGAATTTGAAGCTTCTTCCAGGCTATAGGAAACATGGATTTTTAAAATATAGAGGTCTTATTGAGTGGGATGAAACAAAAGATTCCTCTAGAGGCCCTAATGAGTTGCTTGAAACAAGAGACTCTTCTGCAAATAAAGTCACACTAAAAGATGTCAAGGGTTTCTTGAAACCCATCTTTTTCCATACATTTGTCTAGTTTGTAACCATTTTGAAAATCTTTGCTTTGCACAAGAGTTTAAATATCCCTCTTCTCTTCTTTGGGTGATAGTTTGTATAGTCCTTGCCAAAGATGATGTATTACATTATGTGGTTGTGTCTTTGAGCTTGAATTTGTGCCAAATTTTCTATTGAATCATTGAAAAATCTCTGATAAATTGTTTGCTTTGTATCTTCCACCTCCATGTCTTGTGTGTTTAATATATTTTATTCTTGCTTGATAATGTGATTTTTCCATACCTTGGGTTGACTAGAAAGATAGAGATTCATATTTCTTGATAAAATATCAATCATGGTTGTATAAAATATGTTGCATAGTTAACAAATAAAGAAAGTTATCAAAAAAACCTTATATGAGTCAGACAATGAAGAGACACACATATGCAAACTTCTTACCATATAGTGAGTGAAGTGTTTATCATCCCAAGCTTCTCTCATTACCTTTTTAAACATTTTGAATTGGTTTTTGAAGTCTTTAAGATCATCATCATTCGATTTAGTTTTATCACAAAAAATATATACTTTGTATAGTGTTTCCCAAACATTAGCTTTTCTATTCTAAGCTTGTCCATCATCAGCATGATCCTTAGCTGCATTATGTAGGGACTTCCACTGATTTTATCTAATATTTGAACCACCATTCCTAGAGTTTATCTTACCAAGTCTCTCATGAAAGCCTAGGAACCTTTTAGCCTTTACTCCACTAATAGATGAATTTTTGGGGACAATTGCCATCCTTAGACTTTTGAAGATTTGGTTCAATAATAGCATTACTACCATGCAAACCAATTACAGATAAGAATTTTTCAATCTTTGTTATAGCATTTTTTTAAGTTGATAATGGCTTTAGCTTCCATGCAAACCCTATATAAAGATGAACAAGCTTTTCAATTATCTTGCAAAGCGCATGAAGTCTACAAATATGGGCATTCACTTAAGGAATATCTAAGACTAGCTTAAATTGTGGATCCTTGTTGTGCCTAGAGGGAGCTCTATTCCAATTGCTTGAGTTCAACACTATGGTGGTTAGGGATATGCAATATAGGTAAGGAGATTTGGAGTTGGCTTTCTTTGACACATTGTACATATATTTGAGTGTCTTTAAGTCACCAGCTACGTACCACTCAATCTTGTAACAAGCGGGATACACACCGACTAGGGTTTAGACACTCCATCACATTGATGAGGGTATTTAAGGTGTAAGAGCCCCAGATTAGGTCAACGGGTTATTATCAAGATCACACTCTTCACCTTCATCTCCAGCTTCCATGGCTTCCTTCTCCTTTCTCTCTCCTCTTCTAGTCTTCTTCCTTCTTCTTCTTGCTCTCTTTCTCTCTCCTCAATTCTCTTTATCTCTCCCCTCAGCTTCTTTCATTACAAGTGGTATCAGAGCTTCAGGCTTTGGTCCTTTTTCATCTTTTTGCTTTCTTTCTTTTCAAATCCCAAAAACACTAGTTACTCAGTTTACAAGTACAGGTATAGCAAGAAGGACTGCAGTTAACTCCAGCTTTTTGGAGCAAGCAGGAGCTATGGCTGGAGACTCAGACATATCTGGAGGTAAAACGGTTAAAGTAGCAGGTCGTCACTTCTTTTCATGCAAATTTTAGGAGTCTCAGGGCAAGTTGGGGGTTCAACAGTTTAGAGAAGGGAAAAACCACAGTTACTTTTTATTCCAGACTTCTTTCTCTTCCCCATCAAGCTATTCCCTCAAGCTCCCATGATGGACTACCCCTAAATCCCTTCTTCTTGCAACTCCCAAGCCTCAACCTCAACATTCAGCCCTCCCACAAGCTCCCCAGGGCCATTTTCTACTCGGCAAGCACCCTGGTGCCTACCTTCAGCCCATCAGGGACAGCATGCAGCAGTTCACAAAATGCGGTGCATTTTGCGCTGAGCTGCCTACCTCCCCCAACACCCCTGCCCACCTCCTCCTCCTGCTTCTCCACCTCCCTAGCACTCCTGGCATTGATCCATCATACCCCTTCCTCTTCCCCTTGGCATTTTGACCCAGGAATCATCTTCCATGGGGGACAGCAGCTAGAACTATTTTAAACAGTTTGGGGTAGCCATGGATTCTCCTAACTGAAGCTTCCTCTGAACCTGGAGAGGTCAACCCCAAAACCCCTTCAGCCTGTGAAGGATTCCTCTTGCCTAGATGAAGCCATTGAGCTCAACATGCATGGGAGCTTTGCGGGCAGCCATGAAAGCTTCACTTGAAGCTTCCCATCCTTAAAGCTCAAGCTCGGGGATAAGCTTGGGAGCCTTCTTCATTAGCAAGAGCACTCGAAGGCTGAAGCACTCTTCCACGAATGCCCAACCAACAACCGAACTTCATCAATGGAGCAAGCAATATCATGACGATTCGGGCTTCAACGGTCATCACAAGCATTAAAGAGGTATTCCACTCTGATCTTAATCTCTCAATTTAGCCACTTGTTGAGCTTAATCCATTGTTGGAGAGATTCAAGATTGCATACAAGCATCATACCTCTTCCCGTGATTTCATTGTAATGGCTGACATTAACCCCTACTTTGTCTTATGATCTTGGAAGAATATTAGCCATTATAAATTGGGTAAGTAGCAACTAGTGAGTCACTGGACTGCCAAGGTAACCCCTACCCCAACCCTCATTATTCCTTGCATCTCATGAAAAGGCCCAATCACTTCTTTCCAATACATCTCATGCTGATTGCTAATTAAAAATTTCTGCCACGTATACTTTAGCTGAGAAAAAAGGCCAATGCCAGGCGAGGTGGTAAGACAAAAGAGAGGTGACCCTCCCTTACGACTTAAGACCCTGAAGGGGTGCATAACCCGGCCCGAGGGAAACTTTTCCCACCTCCCTATAATCTGGAGCCCAATACTTGATTGCAGGTGTAGGTACTTCCATAAGCCACACTTCTCTACCCCAATGATCCCTCTTGAATAACCCGAAATGATAATCGCACCCATGTATGCCACTTGAGGTACGTGCAGACAATGGAGATGTATGGCAGTGAATGTACTTATGCATAAATGGCAGAGTTGATGGGTATGTAATGATGCTCGAGATTATGTTCAGTATGCTCAATATGCTATTGAGATGTCAGATCAGGCCCCTTTGTCTATGCTCTATGCATGTCAGACATTGGCACTAAGGGATAGACAGTGTTTTGGTCATAGTCCTACAGGACTGTCACAAAGATCCAATTACAAAAAATTTTGTCCTAAATTTGGGGGTAAATCCTATAGCTCATCTTGAAGAGGGCTTTGTCCCCTCTAGTTTGAATCAAAAATCTCCCCAATCGGAGTTACAGTGTGAAATTTATGCTCATTTTTGTGCACTAAGGGTCATTGTGGACAAGTTGCAGACCGCTCCAGGACAGCCACTACAAAACCCCTATAGAAAATTCTAATCATTTTCTACCATAAAGGTTAATATCTCATCTCGAAGAGGCTATTGTCATCTCCGAGTTGAGCCCAAAATCTCAGCAATCGGAGTTTCCTACTAAGAGTTACGCCCTTTTTACTGACAACAGGTCCTGTGAACTGCATCCATATGGCTGGCCAGAAAGGCAAAAGCAAGGCCCAAGAGAAATTCCAGAGGGAGATTAGAGACTCGCGGACCTCCATGAACAAGGAACCAAGCTCAGCGCAAGATTACCATGGTGATATATAGGAGGACATGCCTATCTGAAATGGACCCGTATACCCTTCTTAATCACACCCTCTGTCAACATGAGCTCCGTCATATGGAATGCCACAATGATATGATCACCAACCACCGCCAGATGATGTCTAAGTTTGATGAAGCGATCGAGCACATGGCCATCTCAAACTCAAAGACCCAACAGACCTTGGAATAGCTTACTGCTCTTGTTGCTCAGTTAGTGACTGCTTCATCCCAAGAGAAGACCAATGACTCTAGACATGAGTCTAGACGCCCTCCACATCAGGAACCGTCACATGGACCTCAGGGTATACTTGGTGCTAAGGGAATTTCCCCTTCTACTTATGAGATTGGGGAACCCTCTCACATGCATGATGAGCCCCTATTGAATTCCCCTGTCCACCATGCCGGCAACATTCACTTGAGGCCTTCCCCTACCTTGGGTCGAATTTCACCCGCTCTACTTAGGAGCCCCCATGCACCACATATGAATCAGCCCCATCAAGGAAAATATGGTACAAATGCCCAGCCTGGCAATCATGGATAGCATGGCTATAATGGACAACATGGGCTAAATGCACCACAAGGGATGTATGGACAGCAAGGCATGTATGGCCACCATGGGATGCATGGACAACAAGGATTTCATGGGCAGCATGGCCCCTATGATTTGCGTGACAAGGCCATTCTCACAAAGTATAATGGGCAATCTCCCTCACCATTTGACTTGGAAGAATGGATGTCCAAGTTGGAGTCCTACTTCAACATCTACCCCGCACTGATGAGCAGAAAATACTTTTTGCTTCTCTCCACTTGGAAGGTTTTGCCCACACTTGGTGGCACTATATCAATCAGAAGAATCAACAGTTCATTGATTGGGAAGATTTCAAAATGCATATGGTCCAAGTTTTTGTGTCCCCTTTGGAAAAAGAATGGTTGGCAAGAAGATGGTACACTCTTGACCAAGGTAACCTCACTGTACGTGACTACACCAATCAATTCATGAGCTTGACCATATATGTGGAAAGCATCAGTGACGATGCTAAATTGCACAAGTACATCTATGGGTTGGAACCAAGTCTATCACTTGGGTTGCACAAGTACATCTATGGGTTAGAACCGAGTCTATCCAGCTGATATCATGGCCCAAAAACCCACTACACTATTTGATGCAATCGAACTGGCTGAAAGATATGCAAGAAAGTACCGTAAGAATGAGCATTTTCAGCAAGGTGTTGGACCTCCCCGCATCCCTTCACGATCAGCCCCATACAGAGGTGGTTTTTGAGGCGCTTCTATGCCTAATAACAGCCCCAAAGTACCCACTTACCCCACCTTCCATGCTGAAAGGAAAATGGACACTTTTGGGATAGCATTGGGCTCTATGACTGAAAATCAGTATGCTGAAAATAAACAGTCCACTGCATCACCTTCCCATGGATCCAGTAGTCAACAATTCATCTCGCTAGATGTTGTTAAGGAACGGAAAGAAAAGGGCCTATGCTTTAAATGTGGAGATAAGTACACTACTAATCATGCCTCCAAATGCCTGTACAAGTCAGCTAAGGTCAAAGTTCATAGCATTTATGTCATGGAAGATTGGCACAATGAGGAGGATGACCTGGCCATTGACTAGACTGAGCCCATAGAGGATGTTGATCATGAGCAGTTCTATGACCTGGAGGATGGGTTTCCCTTTGACCCAAGTGGTGCGCCCTCACAAATACTTGATTTAACATCCCACCCACCTCCCACTTCCCTTTGCTCAATCTCCTTGGATGCTTGGACAAGTTTGCGTAGCCCTAGTACCCTTCGCATTCAAGGAAGTATCAATGGGAAGCATGTTTTTATCCTTGTGGATAGCGGAAGCGTACACAGTTTTGTCAATAAATTAGCCATTGATTGGTTGAAATGTATTCCTATGGCATTACACCACCCCTTGAAGGTCCAAGTAGCAAACGGAGAAGAAGAAATCAACACACATGTATGTGCCGCAGTTCCCTTATGCTTGGCTGAAAATTATATGGCACTAGTTGATCTGATTGCCCTAGATATGGGCCCCACTGTGATGTTGTCTTGGGCTGTGATTGGGTGAAACAATTGGGGAAAATTGCTATGGACTTCTCTCAGCTTTACATGGAGTTTATGATGCATGGATAGCCTATCCACCTAGAGGGAGTTCGAGACCATGCTGATTTTCAGCTCATTAGAGCAAAGCAACTCAAACGGGAGTTTAAGAAATGCTCACAGATCTTTGTTTTGCAATTAAATAAGGACAATTCTGATCATCCCTCCACAGTATCATATGACTCTGCCTTGCATGACTTACTTGAGGAAGACAATGACTTATTTCAGATGCCCACATCCCTCCCTCCCAAGAGACAAGTGGACCACCCACTTGACCTAGAGCCCCATTCCAAGCCAGTGAACAAATCCCCCTATAGACTCTCCAAGTGTGAGCGTGAATAGGTTGCAAAGCAAATCAAGGAGTTGCTGGAGACAGGTTTCATCGAACCGAGTTCTTCCCCCTATGCATCCCCTATCCTCTTAGTCAAAAAGAAAGATGGCTCCTTCTGCATGTGTATTGACCACAGAGATTTGAATAAGATTACAGTGAAGAACCGCTACCCCATCCCATGGATTGATGATTTGCTGGACGAGTTAAAAGGGGCATGCTTTTTCACTAAGATTGACTTGCGCTCTAGCTACCATCAGATTCGTATGCGGGCAAGAGATGAGGTCAAAACGGCCTTTCGAACTGATCGTGGGCTTGACCATTTTCTTGTGATGCCTTTTGGGTTGACTAATGCCCCTGGCACCTTTCAAAGCCTCATGAAAAAAATCCTATAGCCCTTTTTGTTCAACTTCGTGCTTGTTTTCTTTGATGACATCTGCATTTACAGCAAGTCATCTATGGAGCACTTGACACACGTTCGGAGGGTGTTTGACATATTGAGAGAGCATCGACTCTTTGCTAAGGAGAGCAAATGTATATTCATGCAGACATCTGTGGAGTACTTGGGACACATTGTAAGAAAAAACGGTATACAAGCTTACCTCAAAAAGGTGCAATGTGTTAAGGATTGGCCCTCTCCTTCCACCACCACCTCCTTGTGTGGCTTCCTTGCTCTCTCTTCATTCTACAAACACTTTATTAAGCACTATGCCACCATTGCAACACCTTTGACTGATCGCTTGAAAAAAGAGTCATTCTTTTGGGATGCCACTGTAGATCATAGCTTCAAATAGTTAAAGGACGCGCTTAATTCAGCCCCCATCCTTGTTTGCCCTGACTTCTCTAAGCTCTTTACCATTCATTGCGATGCCAGTGGCTGGGGTATTGGTGCAGTATTGTTGCAAGAGCATGGTGTGATTGCATTTGAAAGACACAAGATTGATGAGAAGGAGATGCAAATGAATGTATACGACCAAGAGATGTTGGCCATCCTCCATGCCATCAAGAAATGGCACCACTATTTGTATGGCAGCCGCTTCCAAGTGAAAAGCGATCATCGAGTCCTCCAATACTTCTTGACTCAGTCTACTTTGACTCCTAAGCAAAGGCGATGGGTGGCAACCTTACAGAACTATGACTTTGACATTTCACACATGCGGGGAAAGGATAATATTGTGGTTGATTCTCTCTCTCGAATGTGAGCATGTAGAGTGTCATCTATCTCAGAATTGCACAGTGATTGGGTTGAAGAGCTCCAGGAGGCTTGCTTGTTAGATGACCATTTCAACCACATATTTCAAAAATTATAACATGGGGTTATGGCTGAAAACTCCCAATATCAGCTCAAGCATAGCCTTATTTGGTCCCATAGCAAGATTGTCATCCCACACACTTCCCCCTTCATGCAGAAGATCATGGAGGAAATGCATTCTTGCCCCACTGCCGGTCACTTGGATGTTTTCAAAACATATGGCAGGATTTCCAAGAGCTTTCATTGGAAAGGCTTATGGAGGGACGTCAAGGACTTTGTGACCAAATGTGTTCCATGCCAACACAACAAGGATAGTACGCTCATGCCCACTGGCTCTTGCAGCCTCTCTCCATCCTGACGGGAAATGGACTCACATCACAATGGACTTTATCATTGGCCTTCCCGTGAGTAAGAAAGGGAACACTATCTATGTGGTAGTTGATCGCCTCACCAAACTGCCCACTTTATCCCCATTAAGGTCCAATATACTGCCTCTCAGGTGGCCACTCAATTCATGGAAAATGTCTTCAAGTTGCATGGCTTACCACAAGTCATAATACATGATTGGGATGCAAAGTTTATGAGCAACTTCTGGCAGACAATTTTTACCTCCATGGGAACCAAGGTTGCTCCATCCACTACATACCACCCTCAGACGGATGGCCAAACTGAGAGAGTGAACAAATGGCTTGAGACATACTTGAGGCACTTTTGCCATGATGTACAGCATAGTTGGGATATGTGGCTTCACTTGGCTAAGTTTTCATATAATAACTCCACACACTCTAGCATTGGAGTTTCCCCTTTTGAGGCCTTATATGGGTATAAAGTTATCGCATCCTGAAGAGAGTTGGCAACTTGGCCTACCGCTTAGAACTTCCCCCTACCACCAAAATCCACAATGTGTTTCATGTCAGTTAGCTGAAACCCTTTGTAGGCTCCTCAGTGGACTATGTGGAAGAACTTCCCCCCATCGATGAAGAGGGCATCACTCACTATGTTCCTGAAGCAATCATTGGGCAGTGAGATAAGCTCTTACGATCCCGATCCATCAAAGAATACCTCATCAAATGGCAAGGCCTACCCTTGGAAGAAGCCTCTTGGCACCCAGCAACCATCCTTGATGAAATTTCCCTACCTCTGTGAACCCCAACGGCTGGAAGACTAGTCGGTCATGACCCAAATTGCCCCTTCCCACTCGCATAATGCACACTGTTTTAGAACAATTTTTTACTTACTCAAATCCAATGCATGTGAATTCTACATAGGCTGAAAGTACTCATCATAAGCTCTATTTCGACATATAGTACACCCCATTTGGAGCTACCTATCAAAAGTTATGACCAGTTTACTTCAACTGACCAGTCCAAGACTACATGCTGTCCTTAGTCTCTCCACACCTATTCTTCATTGTCAAAGGGCACTGAGTAGTACTCTACAACCCTCCCTTAGCCCACCCATCACTCCCCTCTGTTTCCCCTTGTTTTTTAGGGCGAAAACCTTTCGTGTAGGGATGAATTGTAACAAGTGGGATACACACTGACTAGGGTTTAGACACCCCGTCACACTGACCGGAGTATTTAAGGTATAACAGCCCCCGATTAGGGCAACGGGTTATTATCAAGATCACACTCTTCACCTTCATCTCCAGATTCCATGGCTTCCTTCTCCTTTCTCTCCTCTTTTCTCTCTTTCTCTCTCCTCTTCTAGTCTTCTTTCTTCTTCTTCTTGCTCTCTTTCTCTCTCCTCAGCTCTCTTTCTCTCTCGCCTCAGCTTCTTTCATTACAAAACTTATATTTTCCAAATCCTTCAACAAATAGCTCTTCTCCTACATGTCGTCTCTTAATAACATTAGGTATTGGCGTTTGATGAAAAACCCAATACAATATATAAAATCCTTTGTATCTACTTCGAATGGTCCTAGCTACCAGATGTTGTATTCAGATTATTGAATACTAAATGGCATTGAGTGATTGCAGTGATCTAATAAAAGTTCTCTATTCATCAAGCTAATAGAGACCCTCTCTAATTTTTTGCATTTCAGAATCTCACTTTCATCAAGTTTAACCACAAATCTAGCCACTCATTATACCTCTTCTAGTGACAAGTCATAGAATCTGATCATTAAACATTGTGAGGTGGGAAAGTCAAGGAAAATATTGTTAGATTCATTGAATACAATTTCCTTTTTTCTACCTTTGAAGTTAGCCTTGATATGGAAAGGCTCACCTAGAATCTCCATCACTTTATTATTCACTCTCTACCTGATAGTTCTAACCACATATGGCCTTGGAAGTATGCAATTGCCTGCATGTCCTTCTTTCATATTTGATTGTAAAAGTTGGAAAAGTTGCATATAAGCATCTCAAGACTAATACCAATACTATCTAATGTCTTCTGCACTGACTCAATATTTAAAGAATGATCCTTTATAAATGATTTCAAGCATTGTTTCTTTGCCTTTTAAATTTCTTCTTCTTCAAAATATCTTTTGACAATACTGAAGAAAGAAGGTAATAATAAAATTGAGATGCTTTTAAAGAATATCTTTCACTTGCATTCAGTTGAAGAAAATACCTAAACAAAATTAAGATCACAAATCAACACAATTAATTAAAAATAAATTCATATTTAATATTGACTAGTTAAAGGCCAAGCCACTTTTAGCCGGGTTCCCAAGCCAACTCCTAAGAGTTGTTGCACTAGATAGGTAATATTTGTCACTAATTTCGATAACTATGTCTAGCATTCCAAGTATTTTTTACACTCTTTTGTTGTAATAGTCCGACTAATATCACTCAATGTCTAGGAACTAAGTGAGTCTACTCAGTTCTTTTATTTCTCTTTTTAATAATCACTCACAAGTGGGTATCTAGATTGGGCGCTAGAATTCTAATCCTAGGATAACTATGGTTTTCCCCCAATCCTTCAGGGGCGGCTCCTCATAATTTACTCCTACTTTACTTGTGGTGGTTTATCTAGGAGTTATAGTTTGTTAAATTTTTAAGAATTTTTTTTTGAACACAGATATTTTTTATCTATAATTATACTCTATTTAAATTTCTTATTATGTTTCTCTCCACTTTTTTATAAATTAATTCTTTTTATTTGTGGTTAAAATAAAAAAATTCAAGAAAAATCAATCTAGCATTCTTTAAAACCCACAAATCTTAATCCCATTTCCAATACATAGCCCCTCTTTGTCAACTGAAATTAATTGTTGTGCTTTAAAATATTTAAACAATTTATTCATTTCAAATTCAATAAACATGTCCTTCTTCCCTTTCTTCTAAAGGTAAGTAGCAAACTAGATGAATACAATCTTCTTTTCCACTCTAGCATATTCACACACAAATTTTGTTTTCTTTAGAAACTTTGAATTTCCCCTAGTTAGTAAATTTACTATTGGCTGTCTTTGGAGTTTGTGTCCTCGCAGTCTAGTAATGAATTCGGTCTACCAAGCCTTTGCACGTTCCTCCACTCTCCAATTGATTTGAATTTTGCTCCTCATTTGGATCCCTACACTTTGCTATAGTGAATTTCCTCTTTCATATATATGAACTTATCTAAATAAATTTCTTGAGCTAAGCCTTTTAATAAATATTTAAAAGAAGATGAAGGATAGTTTTTGTCTATTGTATCTTCTTCAACAACCACCATGAATGCGTGATCTCAGATTGTGCCTTGATGACAGATTGGAAAAGAAATTATGGAAATTTGAGATGAGGGTAAAAGAAATAATTGAGAGGTGATGGAAATGATGAACATGAAGATGATAATGATATTGATGGTGAGAGATGATCAAAACGATGGCAAGATGATGACGATGATTGAGAAGGTGCCCATGATGACCAAGAAGATGAGACGAATCCCCAAAAAGAACATGATCATTGTGTCCTCTCTCCTCCTCTTTTCGGCAACATGGCACTGACTGGATCCTCAGGTTCCCTCTCTTCCTCAACGGCTTCTCGTGAAGACACATTTTATCCTTCTTTTTATTTTCTTTCTTATTTTTTTCCCTTTTAAATTTATATGAATGCCCTAAATTTATAATTAGTTAGTGTCTATACTATCTATGCAAGTGAAGGTCAAATTATCACCTAAGCCGCACCTATATTCCAAATTCTAATCTCTTCTAATCCTATAAAATTATCAAATTTTACTTGGTATTTTCTAGGTCCAATCTCCCTAGTGAACCAGGATTTCCACTTGCAAGACTGCAAAGACACGTCTTCCCAAGATAACAACTATGAACACTACATTTTCATAAAATTAATTTAAAAATATGTTAATAATAGATAAATAAAAATTTATTTGAAATGTATGCAATTTTTTTATATTTTTCTAGGTGTTGTCAAATATTTAAAAAGATTAAAAAAATATGTCTTATTGCTTGGATTCTTTTACTACAACCACCTCCTCCTTTTTTTGAGACTCAATATTTTTAAGAGCCCTTTTGTCAATTTCGAAGGCCTAAAATAGTTTTCTTTGGTTGATAAGATTTGATGCATTCTCCAACAAATGAATCCTCTGTTGACAACCCTCTGACTTATGCAATAACTCATTGTTATGTTTTGATTGGTTCTCCAATCCGAGGACATCCTTTTCTGCAACCAAGTTAAGTGTATAACCTAGAAACCCATTATAGCCATCACCAATGAACCTCATCAATGAAGAACTATTATAGAAAGATGGAGTGAAATTTTTGTTGGGATCTTTGGGATATAGCTTGCCATCTAACCAAAGATCAAGATTCTTCTTTCCTTCAGACTTGAGTAAAAGTTTTTAAAACTCTATAATAGTAATGGGTTTTGTTCTCTTTCTTATTGGTTCATACTCACTATCCAACTCAATATGAGGATGATAGAGAGGTCTTTCACTAGAGTATAGAGATCATTGGATGATTGGTCCATAGTTAAGGATGTGATTAGAAGATTGGATTGAAAATTTTTGTGAATTAGAAACAAGAAGGAAATGAAGAAGAAACTAGTAATTAAGGAGGAAAAATGAAGAAGAGAGTGAGAATGGAGGGAAATAATCAAACGTTGAACAAAAGTCAAATTGAATACTAGTTTTCACTTGAATCAGGATGAGTAAGATATTCATTATGAAAACCTTTGTCACCTCTATGGTGGCCTAGATTTCTAGGTTTGAAGTGACTATGAGAATATCACAACAATGACTTATTAATGATTTTTGATATATTTACTTATCAAAATATTAAAGTTTTTACATATTTAAAATATTTTTATTTCCTAAAATATTTTCTAGGATCATTTACAAGGTATTTTCAAGACCTCAAAACTCCCCTAATGGAGGTGAACAATTTTCTTTGGCTAAGAAGATGGTTTAGCTTGTTAATAGGTTGTATGCTCTATCTTCGGTTTCCCTTTCACCAAATTGGCTTTTTGTGCAATAGTGAGTAGCCTCAAGAAGTCTGACCTTTATTGGGTTTAGATCTCAGGTCTCCATTGATGTAAAACACTTTTCTAAGGCTAAGAAGGTGGTTTAGGTGGGCTTGCTAACATGTAGGTTCTTATCTTTGACATCCAGAAATTGTTTTAATAACCGATTATCCACCTTGCTAGTTGAAGGCTTAGGTGGTGGGATTGTTGATGTGGGCTTTATAGCTAGTTTTCCTATGCCAAAAGTAGGAAAAACTCTTGCTCCTAAAAATTCCAAGTGAATGGATATATCAGTGAAAGTGGCATTACACTATATTTGATAATTGAAGATTGTTCCAAGTGTATTTCTATCTCTGCATCTTCTCAATTTGGTAGAACATAGTTTGAAGAGGTGTGGTGAATGTTCATAAAGGGCGCCTCATTTTGAAAGGAAACTAATTATGAGGATGAAGAGATGAAGGAAAAAAACTTGAGTAGAAGGTGCCATCATGTGCCTTGAATCATGGATCTTTCTCTCCCAAAACTCCATCAATCTAAGCACATGCTTGTAGACCCTAAACCTATTCATGGAGGCCTTCACGAATAAGGGAAAAATCTTGAGAAGGAGGTGCCACCATATGCCTTGAATCATGGATCTTGCTCTATGAAAACTCCATCAATTGGAGCACATGTTTGTAGATCCTAAACCTATTCATGGGGGGCTCCACATTGATACCACTCACGATGCATACCATTGATTATTTAAAATGATCATACTCTACTCTTCTCTCTCTCTCTCTCTCTCTCTCTCTCTCTCACTCACTCACTCTCTCTCTCTCTCTCTCTCTCTCTCTCTCTCTCTCTCTCTCTCTCTCTCTCTCTCTCTCTCTCTCTCTCTCTCTCTCTCTCTCTCTCTCTCTCTCTCTCTCTCTCTCTCTCTCTCTCTCTCTCTCTCTCTCTCTCTCAACCCCCATATATAGAAAAACTTATCATATGCAAAAGGAAAATATGCATTTGGGGACCTATGTAAGCAATGGAGATGAGTCACTAACATTTCGAAGTACCCAAAACAAAGGCTAATTCAAGTGTGTTAGCAGTTGAAGAGTACATCACTAGCATTTAAGTCTCGATTTATGCCTAGGCATAAAAATATATATGTAAAATTGTGAGAAATGCACATAACTTGGCTTGTTTTAAACACAATCTTACCAAGTAATGAAACATATTGTTCCACATATGTCACGTTTGATATTAAGGCAATTTCTCAGAAAGTGCTGACCACCACACCACTTACAACTAAATCTTGATGGACTACCCTCTTCACTATATTAACTTCCTATCAAGTTTTGCTGATTTTTTAGAAAATTAGCATCTACGATTATTTGTCTGTACTATTCCGTTATTATATCAGTATACTTCTTCATCATATCCTTGACTTCACCAAAAACATTTTATGCACTAGACTCATAGCTATGATCTTCAACTTTCCGTTTGGTTGGTCCAACCAAGTGATTAGAGATTAGTTATGCTGATGTTATTGTTGATTAATTGGAATGACATTAGGGTTTGTCATTTGGCTTCCATTATTTAGTGGAGCCATCTAGCTAGCTATCGTCATGGTCATATTAGGAGCTGGTAGCATGGGCACACTATGCATGATGCTTCCTCTATCATTCAAATTGGTCATGGGTGTCCCTTGACTTCCAGTGGTCAATGCCAAATTATTTCCAAGCCTTAAACTCAAATTCGAGTTTTCCCTAGATGCATAGGCCACTTGTAATCTCGACTCTAGCTTCGGTGCTCATGTAATGGCAGTATCAATGTTAGCAAGAGCAACACTACTCAACTCCACTTGGATATTAAAGTCAAACCCATGTAAAAAGTATTGCAGTTGGGTAGCAATAACTGGGATGGGAATATAAGTTTGCAATTTGTGAAACACTTCTTTCAGTTTCTTGGTATACACTTGAACATTCTCATGAGATTCTTGACGTGTTACATTGAGAACATGTAGCCAATATTGGCTGCTTCTCTTAGGGGCAAACTCTCTTTGGAAGGTTGCAAAAAATAGATCAATTGTAGTTATGGTTCCATCTTCTATACTGTGATACCATACTACAAATCTTCCTTTCAGAGTCATATTAAAGACCATCATCAGATGTCCCTCAACTTGGATTCGACAATTGAACATTAACTGTTGGAACTCACTAATGTGAAGCTCCACATCTTCTTTTGCTAACCCTTTCAAAATGGGTAGAGTGAATCCTAAGGCTCACAAATCTGGTATCCTTGTAGGAACCACAATAAGTTGATCATGCTGACAATTGGATTTGCTAATGGTATCTAAACTAGTGGGACTACTACCCCACTCAAAGTGGGCTGAACTACTGAGAGAGGGAAAGTACTAGAGCTTCCTGTGAGCTTCCTCCACCTCCTAAAGAACTGCTAAGAGAACTAGGGTTACTAAGTCCCATCCCTCGTAGGAATATCGTGATGTTGCATTGACAAGAATGCCTTCTAATGATTTCAACTCACCATTTAGCCCTTTGAGCTCTTTCTTGCTTCTGGATCTCAGCTTGACAGTCTTTTGGATCTATTTCACTATCCTTTGGCATACACTCAACAACTTGTCCCTATTAACCGAGATTCAGAAATCACCACTTATTAGCGGCTCCCATCAAACGCACCACCTTTAGGACCAAAATTGGGCCCAGACACTAGCTTTAAGGATCTAGCCGGGCCTCCATACTCAACCAAAATGCCCCACGTCCTCGCGGCTAGGAGCATTTGGAGGCTACACACACTAATTCAGCTTATACATGCATTTGTACCATTCATACTCCAATGGATCCCTTCCCAACTCCTCACAAGGAGTTCCCAAACATAATGGTGCCTGTTGAGATGGCAAGCTCAACACGTGCGGACATTGATGACGGACTGCCTGGCTAGATGGGTCCGCACGTCTACACTTAGCACGTTGATGGTCATTATGATACTCACATGGCCACTAACTTATCACTTATTATATTTAGCTTGTTACACCTACCTATAGCTGGCAAAGACATAGCGCCAGTTGATTAGTGTAGTCGATTATGCACTATTTGACTTAGTAGGCCACTTTTCTTTATGTTGTATCTTATCTATACTTTGTGTACATTGTATAGTGTGTGGAAGAAGAAGAAGAAACCAGTAAGAAAAATTTTTGGCCTCCATCTCTCTTCCTATGTTCTTGAGTGAGCTTCCTCTTGTATATACAATGTGTGTTTGGCACAGCAGCTCAAGCGAATCCCCCCACCACACGATTCTTGACATGATATCAGAGTCATGCCACTAAGAGAGGCTGATTTCGAAGGTTGAAGTGAAGGAGAAGAAGCAAGGTTCAAGCAAGCAAGCAACGGGTAAGAAGCTCTCCCATTCTTCCACTCTCTCTCTTGGATAGTGCCTGTGGAGGCATTGGAAGCAAGTTCGAGCAAAAATCTCAGATTGCTGTGATATTTGGTGTGTGAGCACATCACTATATATTCTACAAATTGGTCCTCTAGGGCTTGCACGCAGTTGTTTTGGGTGTCTGAGGCCGTTTCAGGCCCCATTTTAGAGCCGCAAGGTTGCGGATAGCAGTTTCAGGGTACACTGTGATTTGGACTGTATTGACCGAAAGTGGATGCACAGGTTACAGATTGCGAATCTGTAATTTTTGAGGTGTTTGCAGGAAGCAAATATAAGGTTTATCTGCAAACATGTTACAGATTACATGTGCTATTGAGCAATCAGTGAAAAAGGTTGCTTGGTGCATTGCTGTGCATGTGTTGTGAAAGATTGCAGAAGACTAGCTTGTTGTGTTGTATCCTTGTTTGTGATAATGGCATAGAACAGTGGAAATCCCATTATTGAAAAGCTCGATAAGAACAACTACCCTTCATGGAAGTTCCGTGTGATGAACTTCCTCATTGGAAAGGGCCTTTATGAGTTTGTCTCAGGTGAAGAAAAGGAGCCAGAGCTGGGTATCCCTCCGACTGCAGATGAGTTAAAAGCATGGAAAGAGTGGAATGCGAAAGACAAAAAGGTGATGTATTGGCTATCTGCAGTCATTGATAATACTATGTTGGGACATATCAAGAATGCAGAAACTTCACATGCATCTTGGACAATTTTTGAGAGCATGTTTTCAGTAAATACAAAGGCACAAAAGATTCAACTCAGGCAAGAGTTGAATGCCTTGAAGAAAGGGAAATTGTATGTCAATGAGTATGTGTTGAAGGTGAGGAGCATTGCAGATGCTTTAGCAGCAATTGATGCAATGCCGGATGATGATGATTTGGTTTCATCCACTCTGAGTGGCCTTAACAATGAGAAGGCATGGAAATCATTTGTTACTTCACTATATGTATAGAAGCCATTTCCAGATTTTGATGAGCTAATGTCTCTCACGATTACTGAAGAGATCAATATGTAGGGTGATTCGTCTGAAAGAAATGGTGAACAAGTCCAAGAATTTTACTGAAGTTCAGGAAGGGGACATGGTAGATCCTCTTCGAGAGGCCATGGTATGGGATGTACTGGTGATAACCAACAAAACATATTCAATCAAAAGTTTAGTGAAATGCAGGTTTCTGGAGGCAGAGGAAACTTTAGAGGTAGGGGGAGCTCTAGAGAAAGAGGTGGATGGCAGAATAGAGGTTCTGGAAATTCTGCTATTGTTTGCCATTATTGTGGTAAAACATGCCATATTGCATCCCATTACTATGCAAAGAAGGATGATATTCGCAGTGGTAAATTGCAGCAAGGAAACTATGCATCGTCTTCACGACAAAATGAAGACAAAAATGAGCATTTGTTTGTTATGCAGCATATGATGAATGGAATTACAGGAAAGGGGACACATGATGATGTATAGTATGTCAATTCAGGTGCATCTAATCATATGACCAGTCATGTTGAGTGGTTTGGAGAGATGCAGGACTTACAAAACCCACGTTATGTGCAGACGTGTGATGATTCATGCCACCCAATTTCACACATTAGAAAGGTTCCCTTGTCCTTGTATGATGGCCAGACAAAGAGTATGATAGATGTATTACATGTGCCATCAATTACAAAGAATCTAGTATCTATTGGCCAAATGGTAGAGCAGGGGTTGCAGGTCCGATTCAATGCAAATGGTTGTTTTGTGGAAGACTTTAATGATAAGTGCAGGTTGGTTGCAAAAGGAAGTAGAGTTGGCTGAATGTTCACTTTAGATGCTAGAACTCTTGCAATGGATGCTGATATGTATGCTAAAGGAAAAGGAGTAGTTGCAAATATTGAAATATGGCATAAATGTATTGGACAATACAAATGTGCAAAGGCTGAAATTAATGCAGCCCAGAGGATTGGTTACAGGGTTGCCCTCTTTTAGAGTTGCAAAATTGCATAAAGTCTGTGAAGCATACCAGTTTGGTAAGTAGGCGAGATAACCCTTCTCACATGATAGAGAAGTGAGCAGAAATATACTTGATGTAGTACATATAGATTTTTGGGGGCCTACAAATAATGTATCTCTTGGTGGCAGCAAATACTTTGTCACCTTTATTGATGACTGTTCAAGGAAGTTACGGGTATAGTTCATGAAGGAAAAAAGTGATGTGTTTGAGCACTTCAAATCTTTTAAGGCAGCTATTGAAATAGAAACATGCTTAAAAGTAAATTTCTTGAGATTAGATGGAGGGGGTGAGTACCTCTCTAATGAGTTCAGTGGCTTCTTGAGGACTCATGGGATAAAGAGGCAATTTACTCCAGTATATCCCACAGCAAAATGGTGTTGCAGAAAGAAAAAATAGGGATATTGCAGAAGTTGCATGGGCATTGATGGCTGAAAAGAATATGCCCAATTTTTTTTGTCTGAGGCTGTCTATACTGTTGTTTACATTATGAACAAAACTCCCATAGCTGCAGTTCATGGGATGACTCTTGAAGAATGCTTTACTGGCAAGAAGCTTGATGTATCACACTTGAAGGTATTTGGCTGTGTTGCATACGTTCATGTGCCAGATGAGCTACGGAAGAAGCTTGATCCAAAGGCAAAAAAATGTGTTTTTATTGGATACTCTTTAGAGCAGAAAGGATATCGCTGTTATAACCCTGTCACAGGTGAGTTCAGAGTGAGCAGGGATGTTATCTTTGATGAGATGGGCAGCTGGTATGCACCTCTACTGGTGATGTATTAGATTATGATAATGATCTACAGTTATGTACAAAAAGAAAAATAAGAATCATAGAGTCTTAGTGGACCAGAAACATTAACTGGTACTATACCTACAGTGACGCCTTGGTCTGGGAGACTAAGGAGTAGTTCCACATCTTTAGGTGGATCTATAAGTGTTGCAGGGAAGGACAAAGGAAAGAAGAAAGTGCTAGATAGTAATGATGCATCTACCAGTCATTTGGGATTTGATGGAGATTCTAGTGGTTTGGAGAGTTTGGATGATGAACTTGGCATTCCTTTAGTCATCATAAAACCAGGTGTACAGAGAGCTCATAGTAATGTAAAGGCTCCATTGAGTGATCTGGTGGTATGCAAATCTAGTAGGGTCAGATACCCTGTTAAAAGATTTGGTTTTGAAGGTTATGCAGCTTACCAGTATGCTTATATGGTGAAACTAGTTGAGGATGTTGAGCCCACCTATTTTGAGGATGCTACTGGTCATGCTCATTGGGATGCAGCAATGGATGAGGTGATGGATGCGTTAGAAGCCAATAAGACTTGGGATTTGGTACCCTTACCTAAGGGTAAGAAAGCTATTGGCTGTAAGTGGGTTTACAAAGTCAAGAATAATGCACACAGTTTAGTTAGTAGGTATAAGGCTAGGCTGGTTGCAAAAGGCTATGCTCAAACATATGGCATAGATTATGAAGAGACATTCAGTCCAGTTGCTAGGATGGCAGCTGTTAGGTGTGTGATTGCCTTGGCAGCAGCCAAAGGTTGTATTTTGCAACAAATGGATGTTAAGAATGCCTTCTTGCATGGTGAATTGCAAGAAGAAGTGTATATGGAGCAACCAGTAGGTTATGAGGATGTAGAGCAAAGCAAGCACCTAGATCATGGTCTAACAAGATTGGAGAGTATCTTGTCAATATTGGATTTTGTATTTCTGATGCTGATCACTCACTTTATGTGAGAAAGGGAGATGCAGGTTTGGTCATCATAGTCATCTATGTGGATGACTTGATTATTATAGGTGACAGTGACAATGGGATTGCTGAAGTTAAGGACTTCTTGAAGAAGAAGTTTGAGATGAAAGATTTGGGTGAGCTGAGATACTTTCTTGGTATTGAGGTGATCAGATGTGATGATGGTATAAGGCTATCCCAAAGGCAATATGGCTTGGATATGTTATCCAAGTATGGTATGACAGCATGTAAGCCTCTTTCAATACCATTGGAGCAAAATGTGAAGTTGAGGACTGATGTTGGGATGAGATAGAAGACCCTACTATGTTCAAGAGGATAGTATGGAGTTTGATTTACATGACTATCACAAGGCCAGACTTGAAAAATGTTGTTGGCCTTGTCAGTCAGTTTATGCAGATGCCTAGAAAGCCTCATTTGGATACAGTTAGACGTATATTGAGGTATGTGAAGTCCACTTTACATTATGGACTTTTTTATGAGGCAAGTAAGGACATACATGTCTTTGGATACACATATGCAAATTGGGCTGGTAGCATGTCAGACAAAAGATCTACAAGTGGATTCATGTTTTCCCTTCGTAGTGCAGCAATTACATGGAGCAGCAAAAAGCAACCTACAGTTGCTTTATCAAGGATAGAGGCTGAGTATAGAGGTGCTGCTATGGCAGCATGTGAGGTTGTATGGCTGCAAAAGTTATTAGGTGATTTGGATGTGCAGGGAGATGGTCCAATTGTCATTCATTGTGACAACATGAGCAGCATACAGCTTGCTAGGAATCCAGTGTTCCATGCTAGGATAAAACACATTGAGGTGCACTACCACTTTGTGAGAGAGAAGGTATTTGTAGGAGAGATTGACTTGGTATATGTCAATACACAGGATCAGATAGCTGACATTTTCACAAAGGCATTGGGTGCAGAGAAGCTTCAAAAGTTCTGAAGCTTACTTGGAGTTGTAGAGATAGAGTTAAGCTTGAGGGGGAGTGTTGAGATGGCAAGCTCAACACATGCGGACATTGATGATGGACTGCCTGGCTAGATGGGTCCGTACGTCTACACTTAGCACGTTGGTGGTCATAATGATACTCACATGGCCACTAACTTATCACTTATTATATTTAGTTTGTTACACCTACCTACAGCTGGCAAAGACATAGCACCAATCGATTAGTGTAGCTGGTTATGCACTGTTTGACTTAGTAGGCCACTTTCCTTTATGTTGTATCTTATCTATACTTTGTGTACATTGTATAGTGTGTGGAAGAAGAAGAAGAAACCAGCAAGAAAATGTGTTGGCCTCCATCTCTCTTCTTGTGTTCTTGAGTGAGCTTCCTCTTGTATATACAGTGTGTGTTTGGCGCAGCAGCTCAAGCAAATCCCTCCACCATGCAATTCTTGATAGTGCCTAGCACCTCATAGCACATACACATGGAGCACCCCTCGACTAACTGCCACAGCCCCACTACACCTCTCCTACACCTCACAGATTGGCCCCAAGATGTGAAATCTAAACATAAAGCACATACGACACATAGTCCTCTGTTTATAAATATCCTTCCAAGAGATGAAATATAATCCTCACTAAATCAATCCCCAAAGAAACAAGCATACTAAACCTACAGCTTGGGACTTCTCACACTCTTAATGTGGATCAACATTTATGAAACCAAGTGCTATGCAATCTAGGAGGGAGTTAATACTCGTTTCATTCCATGTATATGGGATGCAATGCAAAGGTGAATGTCCATGTATGCACAAACAATTCTTTTCATGATTTTCATACTACTGGCATATTTGCTTTGTTGCGTAGAGGGGATAGCACCAAGAATACTCATGCTACTAAACCCTTTAACTTTTAAAATAGACCCATCCTATATGTAAATTGCATTATAAAAATCATATTTCATCCTTTATTTAGCACTCATGACCCACTCCCCTCCCTACCATTTAATGTTGTGCTTTTGAGGTGATAGGTGTAGAGAATGGTTTCATGTCTTTTTTTTTTCTAAAAAGCAATAAATCACACATTACATCATGGAAATGGGGATAAATTAAGGCTAAATTTCATGGCTTAGACCCACCATACATCCACAAACACATTTATAAATTTTATAATTTTTTGATACATAAAATCTATTTTTTTCATATAAAACCTATTTTTCTTGATTTATTTTAAATAAATTGTTGTACTTCTCTGATTTTTTTGAGTCAAAAAATTAAGTCACACTCTAATCCATCTTGATATTTAATTTTATCCCACAAGAACAAAATTTGAATCCTTGAAACAATGAAAATACAAAATTTCCTTTAAAAATATGTTTTTCTAGTTTTTGAATATTAATAACTCATGATTATGAGAACGAATTAGATTGGTTTCGGTTCTTCTTCTTTAGTCCACCATTTCCCACATAGAGACCAATGATTGGAAGCATAAAATTCGTGTATTGGCCTAGCATATTCGGATTATGGGGTCTTTTGCAGCCCCATAGCCCCTCTCCACCTCAAAATCACCATCTTCGTCAACACGTGGCCTTTTTTTTTCCCATGGCTAAAAATCAATGCCCCCCCCCAATGATTTGTTCAGGCATAGGGCCCAAGGGTCATATCCTTTGGAATCCTCAAGGTCAATTCATACCCTGGGTGCTCGGTCTTCAGTTTCTCCCAAGCTCGGTGCCCAAATTCGCTTCCGAAAAATTATGTGCATCTGTCTCAAAGTCCCGAACTGCTTGGAGCTTCTCCTACTTCAATTCGAAAAATTAATGAAAATTCAAAAACTATTGCGAAGTCTGGCTTCCAAAGTAATTTGAATTCTCGTCTTTCCTGGTTCACTTAAAATTGTCGAATCAGTGTCTTCCTCTTCCATTGAGCTTTGAATTCCACCTTAAATTCTCATCATTTGGCACTTTCCCCGATGTGTAAATTTCACTCTTACATGGATGCATTGAGAGGTTGACTTGAGCTTTTGACCCCCATAGTTGTAGGTTACTTATAAGGTTTGTTAGCGGATCTTATGCAATGAACCTATCTCACCACACATATATGCTTCAACTAGTAACTCACATTGCTCAACTCCTCTTCACTAGGATAGGGAATATACTAGAACTAAGAACTAAGCCAAGTTTAATATTGTAGCCAAGTTGTTGGTGGATGGCCAAAGATGGCCTTTATAACTTCAATGAACAATTTGAGCAAGTTGGCAAGTAAAAAGTCTTACGGGTCATGCCAACCATGGATAAGTATTTAGACTATGCCTAGAAAAAAGGGACCAAATTTGGCTCATAAGGCTTGATACCACCTAAAAAACCTCATTCACATTGCCCATCATGTTTTACATGCTTTTGAATTAAGATAATATAGGGAAAGAAGTATTGTTAGGAGACCCTTCAAGCACACAACCAAATGAAAAGTAGAGTATGAGGCACATGAGATACACTTAACCCTACCATATATCAAGATAATCATAGCATTTAGCATAGGAAACCTTGCCAACCCCCAAGGAAAGAGCAAGTGATCTCTAAGTTGAAAGGAAGCCCTAATAAGGACAACAAGGAAGTTCTTATAGAACTACTAAATGCAGAAGAGAAAAAGCACATCTACTTAGTAGGAATTCTCTTGGTCAAGAAACAAAATCCAAGGTTAATATAAACTACAACATGGCCTCAAAGGCTATGAGGAAAAGACTGCCACACACAGCAAGAAACAAATATTTTGGAAATACCACCATAAATATTGATGGAGAGTTAGCATAATATTGTTATGTATCTCTAAATAATTTCTATGTGCTTTAAGGGTACTATGCAAAAGATCCATCGATGTGATTACCTAAACCACTCACAACACCACCTCCATCGACCACATCCAAAGTCTCACCTAAAGCAAAGAAATGGAGAAAAATATTGAAATGTAGATCAGATTCTAGGATCAAAACTATAATGAAAATTGAGGTATAGGCCACTAAGAATTCTTATTGGTCCATAAAAGGCACTTGAGTCCACATTCATTATGGTGCAACTACCTAAGGCAATTGATATGGTGAACAAGAGAAGCTAATGTCATTTGAAAGGCCATCAATACAATCAAAGCTCGTGAAGTAGTCTCCTCTTAGTAATAATACTCAAACTAAGGACCAATAATCTGCCTAGTGTTTCCAAGTAGTAGTCCAAGGAAATCATCAGTTCTTCTATATGTTTGAAGTCTCCCAAAGCAAAATCCCCTTCATTGCCTAAGAGGAAATGAGAAAACTAGGAGCTACATCCTAGTGCAACTAGTCAACTTAGTGAGAAGGGTACACAACAAACAACAAAGGATGCTCCTAGGAACCAATAATCCATCCTTGAGAGCAATTATGAGGTAAGATTAGAAACCTCCAAGTAGTCATCTCGTTAAGGTGAAGAGACAAACTTCTAGGTCAGCAAGGCCACCTCACTCCACTCATAGAGCTAAGGAGACTATAGTCAAAGTATCAAAGGTAGATTTGACCATAATCAATAGTTCATCCAAATCATCAAAACCTTCTTAGTTGAAGATATTGCCACCAAAAGAAAAATATAAAGCATAACAATAGCAACCGAGATATAAGAAACATGGACATTACGAGGGGAGTCTTTACAATGTTTTATAAGAACAAAACTAGTCTAGTTTGGAATAGTTTGAGTAGCCATCCACTATTAGTTTCTAATGACTTAATGAAAGCTTTGGGTGGATCTAAATACATGCAAGGACTTGTCTTGAGTGATACAAGTCATCCAAGCCTAAAAATACAAAAAGTGGCATGTTTATAGAAAAGTAGGATTAACAACTATTCTAGGAGGAATTTTGTAATTTTTCCCACACTAAGACATATTGATTAGGTCAATTTCCTTCATTTTTATTGCCTGGATGATTATATTTGGAGCTTATATTGATTAGCTCTATTTTTCTTCATTTTAATCACCTAGATGATCATCCTATTTGGAGCTCGTATGAGAAATTTATGATCGAAATGAGTTGCGGGTAGGATCAAAGCTTGCACAAAAATGAAAAGAGGGAAAGCAAAAGTCAAGGCAAGAAAGGCTAAAAGCACAATCCTTTGAGCTTGAAAAGCAAGGAAAAAACATGTATATATGGAGCATAGATTGAAGAGAAAAGTCTTGGCATGTTTTAAACTTGAAGTATGCAAAGAATCATTTCTTTGAATACTCTCCAAAATAGATCGATATTGTTGTAATCTACTTTCACCTACAATTTTATGCTCATAGAAAGCTTCTTTAAAGAAGGATCATGGGTTGTTTTGATGTCTACATGTGCATATGCTGTTATAAATGTTTATATAGGTAATTTACTCTAGAATAGGGTAGCTTGAGAGTCTATGTGATGTTGTTTTGTAAGACTCTTCAAAGATTAGAACTTGATAATGCGTAAAAGCATTGTTTCTCATCTACACATAAATCTATTAATGTATATGGATAAGGCTTGCAATTTCAACTCTTGCAAAAATATATTGATTTCTTAGTTAAATTCTTATAATTTTATCTTTAACTCTTCCATCTCTTCAACCATTCCCTTAAGTTGGGCAAGTAGATTATGGAGCTACTACACCGACTATTTCAAAACTCTTAATGTGCAATCCTTTACTCAGCATACTTCATCTATAATTCTAGCCATTCTTAGAGAGCATGTGCCTTGTATCTTTTTTGATTCCTCACATAAATCTTCCAAGTGCTGAGGCCACTGATGGTGCCTTGCATCCTACCAATGCATTTATGCAACTAATGGTGGACTTCACAAGTCATTGCTTTTCTTGCCATGATGTGGCAATGATTTCTTCAATAATTGTACCCTTCTCTAGCTTTATGATCTTAGTTTTAATTTTTTGAATTTTGATCATGAGTATTTGAAAATACCCTTCACCAAGCAATGGCCAATTCTTAGTAATTTTCCATTTTCCTTTGCCTAAGCCTTTTTCTCTCCAAGCTAGCCCTTCCTCTAATTTCTCTAGAAAGGATGATTCCCTTTTTCTCATTTTCTCCTCGTAAGACTCTGCATGGCTTTTCCTTCTCGATTTTTTGCTTATCCACCTCCTCTTTGTTAAGGATTCATAGAAGCACAAAACTCTTGTTGATATGTTCCTTTCTAAGTCTTTTTCTTGGTTGGTTATTCAATGCACGACTCCTCTTCATCTCTCATTCTCTTGTCCTTCTTTTGACCTACGTCATCTCCCTCTTATGCTGATTGTGATGGACTTTGATCAACATTCCTATTGGATATTTCCTCTCTTGGCCATATAGGATTGGATGGGGAGATGATATTTTGATATGTGGCAACATATTGATATGAAACTCCTAAGGATGTAGTGATAACTCTAGTAAGAGTACTATCATAGTTGATTATGCTTTTCTTGGCTTTAGCAATGGTGAGACAATGATAAGCTTCTCTTCAAGATCTTTTTAAAAGCTTGATAAATCTTGATGAGAGAATCACAAATTGATTTTCCAACCACAATTCATTTGAGTCTTGGTTAATTATCTCACCAAAAATAATATATTCCATGAGACCTTTGGGTAGTCAAGTAGTGAGAGTGTTGGCCTTATTATAGATAAACATGTGGTGAAAGACTTTTTATGCATAAACATGTGAGGGAATACTTGTGCAATGGTTCTAAGATCCTAGTCCCTTTGAATAGCCTTGAAGGAAAACCATCTTGATTAACATATGGTTCACCACCCCACTTTAGGTTACCAAGGGTGTTCTTAATGATTTCTCATTCTTTCGAGATCCCCGTCACATGTCTAAGGCTCATTCTATTAATTATGGAGTGAGAGTGACTACACCATTTCTTGCTCATATCCTATCCAATGGCCCTTTATAGTTACTAGACCTAGTGTCAAGATTATAGTTTTGAATGAAATCCAAACATGTGGTGAAGGTGAACTAGGCCACCAATTGCCTTAACATAGCCACCAACTCCATACTTGGCAACCAATTTCCTAGTCATTGGATACGATGATATTGTCTACATTGGCTAGCATCTTAAATCTCAAGTTTCCGACACCCCACATTCTTCCATGAAGACCAAACTCTCATCATTCCTTAATGATGAATGTACAATCTTATCCTCATTGCATTGGTCCTTGATTGGAACTCAAAGATGTGTTGCAACTACCTTCACCTTTGGAACTTGTGGAGTTGCCATCTACACATGCATGAAAATAACAAATCTATTATGAGAATTTCTTAATTAACAACAAAAGGAAACCAAGAATTCTACATTTTCTTACCTTCATTTGTTATCAAAAAAGTGAGTGTCCTATTTTCCCCTATTGTTGAGTAAAATTAAAATTAAAAAACAAAATATTTACGTTCATGAAGGATCTTATATAAGATATATAGGAGTTTAAGAAGAAGGGATTGTGGATAACAACTAGCCATATAAGGTTCGGTCAACTCAACAAAAGCATCAAGTTTAAGAAGAAGGGATTGTGGATAACAACTAGCCATATAAGGTTCGGTCAACTCGACAAAAGCATCAAGTTTAAGAAGAAGGGATTGTGGATAACAACTAGCCATATAAGGTTCAGTCAACTCAACAAAACCATCCAGGCCAAATGAATGAATGACCAATCCCAATGATTACGTAGTGATATTTCTAAGCAAAGAAGATCTTGCAAAGTGACTTGTAATATGTAGTTCCTTCTCTATCAAGATCTTATAATACAAAAGATAGTATTACAAGTTGGATGGCACATAATCTAGATGATAATCCAACATCCACAAGATTAAGAGTCAATCGACTAACTAAGCCACTAATAGATATTGTATTGATAAACCCATTTCCTTACATCCCCATGTGTTGTGGAACCACCAAAGGCCATCCTACTGAATCTTCCCTATAGTAACATCACTGGAAAAATAGTCATTTGAAAAGTGCTAGTGAGCTTCTTCAAAAGCACCTACTACATGATTCTTGTGGAAGTGTGAAATGATAAAGCTATCCTAGAAAAACTTCAAATCTTTAACTATGGAGAGCCAATTGCTTATGTTGATCTAAGGTCACACAATTAGGCATTTCATGGGTCAAGAGAAAAGTAATGATATCCTCACACCACTTCCATGGTAGATGGAAAAGAAAAGAATCCCTAGTCATGGAAATGGATGTTTCTAAACTCTATGCATCCAAAAAATCATTATCCTCTCCACTAGGAAGTTCACTATTATTCAAATAGGAATTTGGTAATCACATAGTGAACACTTGGGCCGATGCATCACTCAAAATTCAAATTCTTGGAGTAGTAAGATCCAGTGGGTTAACCACTGTACCCTGTTATATTCTACTACCTCACCAAATACACTAAAATTGAATGATTCATGTGAAACACAAAGTGATGACCAAGAAAGTAGTGCCAAAACATCTTAATTAACTACACCAATCCCAAACATTTCTACTCATTGATGGAGTAACTCCACTCCATTGAAGATAAATACCAGTTGCTGTCATAATAGATTGGCGGAAACTATCCATTGGAATCTTCTTACATTAATACATTATTGATGCCACCATCCATGGTATCCAAAAACACATAGAATTCCTTATTTCAATTGGTAGATTCAAGATAGGAGCTTTAGGGAGTATGATTCGAAACTATTGAAAAATCCAATCAAAGTTTGCATCCCTTTGAAATTTGATTTTCGAAACATAATCTAGCTGGTTGAGAGGAATCACAATATTATGTGTCAGAAATCACAAAAACCAACCATGTATTATTATATCTGAACTTCCAAATCAACAAATGTGAATAGACATGACTTTTCTAACTAGAGTTCTTTGGACCATCGGGTGTCCACCAACACCCAATACTATTGATTCTTGCAACTAGAGAGGTGAAGGTGGATTAAATGGAAGAGGCAACTTCAAAGCACCAAGCAAGCATCATTTCAATTTTAAATCCATCAAAGCTTCTCTCACTAGATCAAACTAAAATAATAGATACGAAAGTTTGGTGATGCTACTACACCTTTGAGTTTTGTATTTCTCCTTTGTATTCATGGTATGGAGTGAAGAGAGAATAGTTTGTTTAGAGCAAGAGTACAAGCCAATTATGTGAGAGGTAGCTAGAATTGTAGAGTGAGAGGAATGTACATTCAAAACAATATAATTGAGACATGGACTAATCTCATTTGGATTCCTTATGTGCATAACGTTCATAAAGTGCTAGTGCCAATCCTTCAAACCCAAACAACTGACGAGTGCAAAAAGTCCCTCACCTCTTTTAAATTGCCAATGGGATAGATTAGGCATAGATGTCATCTATGTCCATGAAAGTGCAAAAATTCCCTCACGCCCTTTAAACTGCTAATGGGAATCCTCCTCACACCACTTTTATGGACATAGATGGGCATTTCCATCTTCCATCTCCTCAAAGTTGCCAAATGGTGGTGAGAGTAGTGTTTTTTATAATAGCTTTTATCTTCACATATAGCAATTTTCAAAAATTAATTGCTTTCAACAAGTTCTTTTAAACCATACTTAGATAACATTTTTGGTACATTGCCTTTATTATGAACACAAGTTGATGCATATTAAGCAGTTGATCCTTTGTGCATAGAGCTTAGGTGGAATCAATAGCTTGAAAAAAATTCAAGAGTTTTTGTACTGGTACCTAGCAAGAATGGAGAAAATGAAGAAAAACCTTTGATATGTTGTTAAGGAAACTACTTTTTAGTTATTGTACCTTGTTGTAATCCTTTAACTCTTACGTTACTAATGTAATCATGCACCAGGTGAAAACAAATTTGGGAGGTTGATTTTGTCATTACTAGGTGGCACATCATTTGATGACATAGAACTATGCCATTGACATGAAAACCACTCACCAATGACACTTTAGAAGGATGATAATGTGATTTTCCAATTTCTTTAAGTATTAGCCCCTTATGTTAAACGCTTCCCTTTTTTGAACTAGCTAAAAAAATCTTACTAGCTCTAGCTTCAAAGTCAACTAAATATGGAATCAAATTCAATTTGAAAAGAGGATTGAAAATGGATTGAGGGGAACTTGAAGATTAATGGACATATTGTACACATTAAAAATAAACGGGCTTACTTATGGTAGATCTATCTTATGAGAATACTCATACTTTAATACATGCTCTATTCTTTCTTCTAATGGAGCTTTCGATGTTTGCAACTTGTTTGTGTATTAATAATTGTCTATTAAGTAAAGAATGAATATTTAGTAGGATACACAAACCTTAGCACATATTGAGGTAATACAAAGTGCTCCATTTGGGGTATTTCAATATTAATTCACATGTTTAGATTCTCAACATATATGGTTGAGGATAATCCTTAATACCATATTCTAATTGACCAAAACTTACGTTGCAAGTTGTTTACTACAACACCAACAACAGGAAAAAAGTGGGAAAATAGAAAAATCTGAGAAGCAAAAAAAGGCGTAGGGCAGGCATGGAGAAGGCGCCAAGAAGATTAATAAGTCCGAAAAAAATCCAAAAGCATGGGAACAACCACCAAAAGTCCAAGGCGCAGCCGCCAAAGTTTGGAGGAGTTCAAAGCAAGAAAACATATCTTTAAATGCAAAGGCGCTCTCAAATCCTTGTAAAAGAGCACTAGGCTCCCTCCTATGCAAATTGTAAACTTAGAAGGGTGGTAGGACTAGCTAGGAAGTGAAAGAATGGAGAAAAAGGGCCTAGGTCATGGCCGGCCATGTAAAAATTGAGGATGACCGCCCATGGGAAGTAGGGCATGTATATAAACTTGAAAAGTGAATGAGAAGCTCATTCTTGCGCGTGGCAAAAAGCTTCTTCTTCTTCTTCTCTTCTTCTTGCCTTCTTACTTGTGCTTGAGAGAGGGAGTGAGTGAGTGTGAGGGAGTGAGTGTGTGAGAGTGAGGGACTGAGGAGAGGAAGCTCCCCATCTCCTCTCTTCATCTTCTTCTCTTCTCTACTCTTCTCTTATCTCGTGCGACTATGGAGGATGGAGCTTGTTGGAGAGGGATTGAGGTTGCTTGAGCTTGCCTCAAGGATCATGGAGGTACCAGCGTGCACAGGAGAGGAGGATACTCGATCGGGCATCAAGGTAAGCTCACTACACCCCATAGGTAGGGAGGGCACGTCAACTATGTGAGAGGTAGCCATGGTCGCTCAGCTTGAAACGCTTGACCAATAAGCGGTCTGTAGGTCTCGGTGGTTGAGATTGTAGCTCCCTTCATTTTGGTTCCATTGCCATGACCGACGAAATCGAGCCTTGAGCACCGCGCGCTTCGAATCGACCATAGAGGTAAGGTTTTCAGCCCGAATCGGTGCTTGAGATAGATAGGAGATTTAGGTGGTTTGATCTTCAGAACAAGTAAGTATTTTGGTTTGTTGTTGAGTAGGCAAGTAGGTAAATCATTGCTTGCTTGAAAACTTTGATCTAAGTATATGTTCCAAAGCTATCAGTCATTGTTTTTTATTTTTGTTATTCTTGGATAGGATTAGGACTAAGGAAATAGGGAATATAGAGGGGTTTTTTGCTACTAAAAACAAGCTGAAAATTGGGACAAAGGGGCATAAAATCTAAATCTTGTAGATGGGTGCAAGAGGGGCAACCATAAGATTGAAGGAGACTTGAGCAGGGAAATAAGAGGCTCAAAAGGTTAGGGGAGGCCTCATTTTGTAGTCAGACATCAAGAGAGAGAGTGCTTGAGAGAGAGTGTGTGAGTGCAAGTACATAAGGGGTCCAATCCGATCGTTTTGCTATTGCCTAGCCATTCCAGGTATTCCTTGACTTTCTCTGAGTTGTGCTTGTTTGATCCTCCCCTCATTTTGCAGTCAGACATCAAGAGAGAGAGTGCTTGAGAGAGAGTGTGTGAGTGCAAGTACATAAGGGGTCCAATCCGATCGTTTTGCTATTGCCTAGCCATTCCAGGTATTCCTTGACTTTCTCTGAGTTGTGCTTGTTTGATCTAGAAAATAGAGCCTGTACAGGACCCCCACGTGTGGCATTCGTCACTCGTGTCCTCGCAAAACTGTGCCACGACAAATGTAGTTGAACCAGCAGGGTGCAGGTATCCGATTCCCAGAATCAAACACTCGGACTGACCGACTCTCGGAGATGGACCGTTCGAATCTACCAGTGTGGTTTGATTGGACGCATGACCTTAGACTCAAACCATCCAGTCTGATCGGACTGTCCGACTCCGCTAGTAAGACCATGCCACATGGCAGTAGGACCCGTTTTTAGACTTGGACCCACCCATTCGATTGAACCGCCGTCAGATAGTCGGACCAAAATACCAAGACTAGGATCGGAACACACGGTCCAATCAGACCCACCCATCTGATGGAACCGCCATTAGACAGTCGGACCAACTCCAATCAGACCAAGACTAGTTTCGGACCCACCCATCTGATTGAACCGCCATTAGACAGTCGGACCAACTCCAGTCAGATCAAGACTAGTTTCGGACCAACTCTAGTCAGAACTCCAGTCAGACCAAGACTAGGATCGGACCACATGGTCCAATCGGACGGTCCGACTTGGACAGTCGGACCACCCAGAATCGGACAGAATCAGACCATCAAGGCAGAACATTTCAAACTGGTAAGTGAGCCACCTCCTCATGCCAAGGCCACTTCAAACACATCCC
This sequence comes from Lygodium microphyllum, assembly GCF_053477565.2. Taxonomy (NCBI): domain Eukaryota; kingdom Viridiplantae; phylum Streptophyta; class Polypodiopsida; order Schizaeales; family Lygodiaceae; genus Lygodium; species Lygodium microphyllum. The sequence goes on from NC_141138.1 coordinate 46,722,167, forward strand.
CAAACATCCCTGAGTACCTAACCCGGCTCTTAGAAGCCAAAAATTGGAGAAACCGCACCTGGGCAGCCTAGATTCAACCTCTAGTAGTAGGCCATAGAGCAGACGAGACTTAGAGTTGAAACTGACCCTCAGATTCCAATCCGACCTTGACAGGGTGTAGAGTGTGTAGCATAGACCCTGGACAATACAAGAGGACAACCAAGAAATGCGCTTAGAGCCATATTAGGCTACGAGCAAAAGGGGGGAAAGCAAGAAGTGCATTGTTCATTTTGCATTCGCACCCCATGCTGATTTCATCATTTAAAGTGCACTAAAAGGAAGAAAGCTTGATTTGGCACTATGCACTGGAAAGCACTAAGCACAAGTGTGAATAAAATTGATAGCTCCTTTCAATAACAAGGAACTCACATAGAATCATAATAATTCAAAGAACCCACCAGTAGGAGCAGACCCTGAGACGTAGTTGGGTGTCACAAAGCCCCATTAATAGGACCCTGAAGATCCTAAAGGATTCGAAGACAACAAGATTGAGGGCAAGTTGCTACCCGAGCTGATTGGATTGATCGACAACCAGGTGGAGCGAGAGGCTGTAGAAATGTCAGGAGCAAATGCTGACTGGACTGATCGACAACTGGGTGGAGCGAGAGGCTACAAAAATGTCAGGAACAAACGCTGACTGAGAGGATGACCAGCTAACTTGGGCGAGTTTCCAATCGAATTGCAGTGTATGGTCGATCAATACGACCGGCTAACAAGGACCGTGATCCACAACAGACCGATCGAGGAAGTAGTTACGAGCCTTAAGGAAGAGAGGAAGGCAGCTAGGAAAGCACTGCTGAGCATCATGGCATATAACCACGAGCAAAGGACGAGGAAATTGTGGCAAGACTTAGAGATGCACGAGACATGACGCATTCTAGACTTAGCTGGTAAGGCCACGACAAGGCCGAACGCAGAGAGGGAGAGGGAGCTAGAGGCACACCTGACGCTGAGCGAGCTTGTCACTAAGAGACTCATAGAGAAGTGTGGACTCATGATGGAGAAGACAAAGACACTGTTTGTTACACAAGTGAATTAGGTTCCAAGATTAAGACTTGGACTCATAAACACAATCTTGTGTATGTGGACAATGACACTGACACTTCACTGGAAAGAAAAGAGTACTATCATTGCATTAAGAAAAGGAAGCAAGTACAATGCTTTATAGGAAAGTAGGAAACTGCAATAGGCACCACTGTGCATATGGGATAGGTTAGCCTGCATGTCCTTGGCCCTGAAGCTTCATACAAAGAGGCTGTTTAATGAGTGTGATTGCTGAATCTCAACAACGAGACATGACATTTAGCCACTGAATGTACCCGAAAACCAACCATTCCTGGAGCCTTCTGTTTCTATTGTTTGCGGAAGAACCATACAAATGATATTTGCTCTCTAAAAGAGATGCACGAACGACCCCAGAAAGATGAAAATGCAAGATTTAACTTGCTAGAATCCAAAATGACGACACAGGATATTGGACCAAAGCCTAGGGAGTTTGGTCCTAATTTCGGTCCAAGGAAGTTTCCCTCTCAAAGTTACAGAGGATGATATTTTGGCGGTGGTTAGAGATCAGAGGTGGAATGTTATAGATGTGGAGAAAATGGCCATATCTCCCCGAATTATTCAAACCCTAGATGATCTATGGATTACAAGACCTTATGCAATCGATGAAAGGGAGAAGGCCACACTGCAAAGGACTACCCAAGTCCAGCCCTTGTCAAAGGCTAATGCCATTGATAGCCAATAGAAGGCATAAGAGCCTGCCTCCAATTTGGTAGAGTTGGAAGTTGCCGCTATCATGCGCACCAAGAAGAAGGAACCAGTTGTCCAAAACGAGAATAATTCCCTTTCCAATACAGTGAAGTTCAACGTGCCAACTGAGGAACAGAGCAGTACAGGACAGAACAGTGCAGTACAAAGCACTGCAGTGCCACAGAGAGTCAGAAAGATAGTTCTAGAAACAAGACCAAAGGTCCAAGAGATAGACGATACAGAAGCACCTCAAGAAACAGAGGAAGTGCCGATGCTGCCATTACTACAAGAAAAAGGAAAGATGAAAATGGGTGTAGCCCCATTCCCCAACAGGTTGGAGAAACCCATGGATCCTATCAAAGAATATGACTTGGTAAAAGACCTAGACACTTTTAAACCAAACTTAACATTTCGACAGTTGTTGATGCTGTCTCCCAACTACCGAAAGAAATTCAAAAGCATCTTGATAAGAAGATGTGGACTAAGGATTACTCCTTCAACAGCGACCAAGACTAATAAGGCCCCAGAGCCTGTAAAGAAAGTAGATGTGGCTAACGCCTTCCTAGATCCTGGAACCCCAGAGATTAGTGTATGAATAGAAGGATGCTTTATTTCAGATGCATTGATTGATGGAGGCTCATCAGTAAACATAATGATGGATGTGACAATGAAGGACTTAGGGTTGCAAGGAATTCAACCTACGCAGTGACTTATCAGATTGGCAGACCAAAGCAGAATTAAACCGTTGGGTATCCTCCCATATGTAAAAACAACTCTCGTAGGAAAAGATTACTGGCTGACCTATTTGGTGGTCAAACCAAATTCTTATGGGACCTCATACCCTGTGTTATTGGGAAGACCTTGGCTTTTTGAAGCAAGAGCCAGGACGGACTGGTTCAAAGGCACCCTAATCCTAGGCAAAGGACCCAACAAATTGGTGTTGAAATTGTATGGATCGCAAAAAGGAAATGGATCCACATCCATCGAAGTCATAATTGACTCCTCCAATGAAGTAACAGATGGTACATCAGGAGAGGAAGAGGCTGTTAAACAGATCTTTCCTAAGAAAACAGAGGCACAATCCCTAACAGTGGGCACTGTAAGCCAACTACCAAAGGAAGCCAAGTCTTTGTCTATGGTAGAATACCTTCTACCTCAACTCAAATTGACTTCTAAAATCACCTTTGACTGCGAGATAGAAGCATGGATGTAATGTTCTCCCTGTTACATGGTAGTCGTAGAGACAGTAGTAAAGATAGAGCCAGAGACAGAAGCAGAAGCAGAGACACAGAGGTGGAGGATATGTTCTTCTCCTACATAGCCTCTATAGAAGCAGAGACAGAGCCTCCAAAGAAAGAGGATGAAAATGATGAGGAAGACAACAAAGCAGGTTATGAAAGTGCAAATGGAGAAGTTCCTCTAATAGCGAACGATCTTGTTGATGTCCCTACAGATACCGCAGAGGCCGAAGATCTCAGGGTGTTGGATGGAATGACCATGGTTCCATTTGGGTTGACCAATGGACCACAAAGTATGCATAATCTACATAAGCAATGGATCAAAGGCATAAAAATTAAGTTCATAAGTGGCTCTTGTCACCCTGACCAAATAGTCTATAGAAAAGATTATGATGATGCCTCTTATCAACAAAAGCCAGAGCTATTAGAGTCATGGCTTCTAGAAGGTCCGTGCTATATGACATTCCTGGATGCATCCTCTGAAGATGAATCCCTAAGTCCAAAGTAAATCACCACTCACACAGAAGCAAACAAAGCTCTGATACCTTTCCAGCAATCTCAATAGACAAATGAGTCATCTATTCAGAAGGAGGATATGGGTTCTAGTGGAACATCAAATGAGGATACAACTCCCTTGAAAGAGTAAGACCTCTATCCAGAAGCAATCCGTGGAACATTTATCCACGAAGTGGAAGGTGAAAGACAAGTGACATTCCTAGATACTGACGGTACTGAACGTCACCTAAAAGTGGGTCTCAATCTTCTAGAAGAAGAACTAGTAATCCTGCAAAACTTACTAAAGGAGAACTTAGACGTGTTTGCTTGGTTATATAAAGATCTAAAGGGGATTGATCCCACAGTATGCCAACATCATATTGACCTAGAGCCTGATTCCAAACCTGTAAGGAAAAGACAAAGGCGTATGAATCCTAATTATTCTGCTCTGGTGAAGGCTGAATTATTGAAACTTCTTGAAGCTGAGTTAATTTATCCTGTGGCTAATAGTGAATGGGTTTTGCCCATTGTGGTAGTACCTAAGAAGAATGGGAAACTTCGAATATGTGTGGACTTTCAGAAGTTGAACTTGAAGACGAAGAAGGATCATTTCCCTATCCCTTTTACAGACCAGTTGTTGGACACAATGGCAGGCCATGAGTTGTATTCCCTCTTGGATGGATTCAACGGATATAACCAAGTCCAAATCGCAGAACAGGACCAATCCAAAACAACCTTCACCACAGAATGGGGGACCTATGCCTATAGAGTGATGCCATTTGGGCTTTGTAATGCTCCTGCCACCTTCCAACGAGTAATGATGGCTGCCTTCCAGAATCATCTGTATGATTTCATTAAGGTGTATCTTGATGACTTCTGTATTTATAGCTTAATACGAGAGCATTGGGTACCTAGAGCAATGTTTTGGCAAATGTCGAGAGTATGGGATTTCTCTCAATCCCAATAAATGTGTCTTTGGCATTTCATCAGGAGTTCTTCTAGGCCATATTGTCTCTACACAAGGGATTGCAACAGACCCGGCGAAGATTGAGAAGATTGCCACCTTGGCAACACCAATAAACCTCAAGCAATTGAGAGGATTTCTTAGCCATGTGGGCTACTACAGAAGATTTATTGCATATTTTGCAACCAAGGCAACCCCTCTACACAAGCTCCTAAGGAAAGATGTGGATTTCCTTTGGACTGATGACTGCGAAGGAGCCTTTAATATCCTAAAATAGTGCCTTATCTAAGCACATATCTTGCAGCCTCTTGACTTGACAAAGAAGTTTCATGTGCACACAGATGTATCAGTTGAAGGGCTAGGTGTTGTCTTATATCAAAAGGGCCCCTTTAAATTAGATCAACCAATATATTATGCAAGACAAAAGGTCACTAATAGGGAACATAACTACACAGTGGCAGAGCTTGAGTACTTGGCAATGGTGTTTTCACTGGAGAAGTTTCAACACTATCTATTGTCAACGCATTTCAAGTTCTACGTGGATCATGAAGCCCTGTCCTTCTTGATGAACAAAGCAGATATTAAAGGACGAGTGATGAGATGGTTGCTCCTATTCCAGGAGTTTGATTTTAAAGTGGTCACTAAGCCTGGCCGTTCCCATATCCTAGTCGATCATCTATCACAGATCCGTCAAATTGCAGAAGAGGAACATTATGATCCAGACCTTCCTGATGCTTCCTTGTTTCTAGTTGAAATATTTACTCCCTAGTATGCAGACATAGACAACCTCTTGGCAACTCAACAGTATCCTCCTTCCATCTCAAGCCGTGAGAAGAAGCTTCTGTTAGAATAAGCCCCCTATACTTTGCTAGGCAGTGCACTGTACAAGAGAGGCAAAGACAAAGTATTGCAAAGATGTGTTGTAGGAGATGAAATCGGCATAATATTGAAAGCATGCCATGATGAACCATGTGGTGGACACTTTGCAAGAGAAGCAACAACCAGGAAGGCTCTGTTGGCAGGAAACTGATGGATGACCCTCCACAAGGATGCATATGACTACTATGAGATGTGATGCTTGTCAGTGAAAGGGGAAACCCAGCAAAACAAGTGCCATGCCACTGCAACCTATTCTTTCCCTAAAGTCGTTCAAGAAGTGGGGGATTGATTTTGTGGGTCCCGTTGATCCACCCACCAGATAGATGGTAAAGCATAGCTCTGTTCATGTACGAAACTATTATTACCCATTTTGGAAGTCCTCTCGAGCTGGTAAGTGACAAAGGTACTCATTTCCTGAACAAAATCATGGAGGAGCTGACGGAGCTATATAAGATCCGCCATCGCAAATCTACTCCTTACTACCCTAGAGCCATGGCCAAGTTGAAGTCACCAATTGCATCCTCTGCTCGATCCTGACAAGAACGATTGCCACACATCGTCATGACTAGGACGATCGACTTACAGAGGCCCTCTTTCTAGGCATACAGAATCTCCCATAAGGTAGCTACATGACAGACCCCTTTCCAGTTAGTGTATGGTATAGAAGCCGTCTTCCCTATTGAACTGGAATTGCCCTCTTTGCGAGTGGCAGTTAAAGAACGCTTGGGACATGATGAGTCACTGCAACACTGCCTCCTACACTTTGAATGTTTGGATGAGATTTAGAGGATGGCTTTACAATGCATGGAAACCATTCAAGCACGACGCAGGGCCTATCATGATAGCTTCACCAAGCATAAGGAGTTCCAAGATGGTGATCTTGTTCTAGCCTATGATTCCAGATTTGGCAAGTTTCCTAGAAAGCTTCAACAATGGTGGATGGGCCCTTACAAGGTACTTGTTGTCAATCCTACTAGTTCTGTCCAAGTGCAAGATGTCGATGCTTCTGAGGACCCCTTTCTGATGAATGGCTATCACTTGAAGAAGTACTTCCCTCCCTGGGGATCTTGACAATCACAGTTGACCCACCCTTTTCCTTTTGGCCATCGCACTATCCTTCTCTTCGTGCTTCTAATAGCCCTTATGATTTTCCTCACGAGGCAGTCTCATTCTACTAGCCCCTCACAGATACCTGTCAACCCTACCTTGTTCTCTTCTCGTCTAATCTAGCAACGGTGGCAAGGTTGGTCCTGACACATGGTATTTCTACCATTCTCTTTATTAATGAAAGAAAAAATAATAAAACAAAAAATCAAACAAACAAACTGTTATGGGAGAAAAGGAAGAAATTCCTTGTCATAACAAGCCTCGTTTCAAGAAAAGGTGGAAACACCCTTGAGTGTGAAGCTGAATGTGGAAAATGTGGTAACACCCCGCGTTCAGGATAGCTGATTCATCATCAGAACCTTTCCGTAAGAAAATTGAAGCCACCTCCCTTGGTGCGTTGTCTCTGCAATATCAATTCGTCTGCCCTTCTTAACAGACAACCTTTCTTATAAATCATTGAAGTACCAGACATGTCAGCTACCTCCCTGGGTACGCATCATCTTTAACACTCTAGTGACAATAACAACTGACGTGATCTTCATCACAAACCCCCTGAGTGATGTGAGCTTTCATCCTAATAGAATGGGGACGTGTGTATGGGCTGCCCTCTGTATCTATCAGTGAGTGTGAGACAAAGGGTGGGCTGAGTGACCAGTCTTTCCCTTCAAATCAAATGAGAGGTGAGATGTGTGAATGGAGTGTTGCACACACGGTTGGGCCTCTCCATGCACAACACACGATATATTCCTATGCACTGCACCATAAGACTCCATGGCCTTCCTCTTGCATTGTATGCCAGCACAGGTTGGGATGCATAGTTGCACCATCAAATGCGCACAAGGCATACAACCTCTGCACAAGTGACAATGAGGATTACATCAATGGGTTTCACAAATGGGCTGCCCTCTTCAACAGAGTGTGAGACAGAGGGTGGGTTGAGTGTGACTAATGTTTCTTCAGCCAAGTATTGAGAGGTGAGGATTGAGGGACATTACGACAATTGGCGTCAGGTACATTTCTGTTTTCCTATGCACCCACGGGATGGGTCTCTGTCATCATCAGCACAAGACACGCCACTATGATGCTGGATACTTTACCACATATGGTGACCTTAAAACCACTTTCTTAAGTAGGTTTAGAAAGCATAAGACAGCTACTGATGTGTTGAAAAGGTTGAAGCAGATCAAGTAGAAGACAATGTTAGTGTAGGATTATGCACAGGAATTTAAAAATCTATTAAACAGGTTGAATCAGGAAGATAAACCTTCTATGGACTTACAATACTCTTATTTTGTTAAGGGTTTGGACAAAGAAATTGCAGTGGCAATTGCTAATGCAGCAATTGGAAACAATAATAGTATAGATCGGCTGGTTGAAGCAGCCCAGCGGGTGGAAAAGAGACTTGGTAAGAGTAGATCCAAGAAGAAGAGTAAACATGACTCTTCAGACTCTGACTCTGATGGCTCTAATTCAGAGGATAGTAGTGAGGAGGAAGATACTTCATCAGGCTCTGAGTCGGAAACCGAATCAAGTGACTCATATGATGATCGAAGTAAGCATAGATAGAAGAGATACAAAAAGAAATCTAGGAAAGATAAAACCTCTTCTAAGGATAGCAAGAAGGGGAAAGAGAAAGAGGAAAAAAGGGCCTTGGAAAAAAGGTTGGAAAAGATAATTAAGAAGCAACTGTTGGAGATGGGAGTATTGACAGCTTCCAGAAGTGTAAAATCATGTACCATTTGTTAGAAAGTGGGCCATGAGGCTAGAGAATGCTGATATAATCCAGTTGTATGGAATGCAAGGCAGCAAACAGCATCTCGGGCGGCACCAGTTAATCAAATTGCACCTAAATTGGCACAGCAAAGAGTATTTAGAGGCTTTGGTACGAAGGGTCGGCCACCTAAGCAATGGGGTATTGACTAGCCAAGGCAGTGGAATAGTGTTCAACAGAGGCAGCGAGGACCTTGCTATTATTGTGGCAGGCAGGGACACATGTCTGGACCTAACTGTGAGTTATGGGTACGCCATAGGGCTGAAAGGGGAATGCAAACCGGGGAGCAACAAGAAATGCAACCGGCAGGACTACCCCGTGGTCAGCAACCATCGGCACCCGCAGCAGTAGTCCTAGTAGAGTTACCTGCAAAAGTCATGGAGAGTGAGGCAGTAAGTCATCAAAAGAACCAGCAAGTTTGTGAAGCTATACAGAAAGAAGTTCTATGTAAGGGTGTGTTAAATGTTACTAAGCATGGTTTAGAGCCGCAGGTGAGCTGTGACTGTTCAAATTGCATAGTTGTGGAAGATTGTCCGGATGAGACAGTAGTTTTGGCCATTACCAGAGCAAAAGCTAAGCAAAAGATTAATTGGGAAGATCAAGAAAAGGCTAGGGAAGTGGCTTCTAATGAAGTTATGAAGTTGCAGGAAAAACAATCTTCAAAACAGCTTAAAGTTGCAGAACTGCCTTATGAAGTTCAAGACAGTCATTTGTTTCATGAGGAAAATCAAAAGAATATGCTTGTGTCAAGAATGCAGTTCAGTAAACAATCACAAAGTTTGAAGCCTTATGAGGCATTGCATGGTTCTCATGAGTTGTTTGCTGCACTAGCCAAATCTTCATTACAATTGACTTTGGAACAAATCCTTGATTTAATTCTAGGATTTAAAGAAAAGCTTTTAGCTAAGATTATGTCGAGTGAGGATGGAGTGTTTAAGCATTATGCTATGGATCAAGAGCAAACTTCAAATTGTCAAGCAGAGATTCCCACACAGATGGAGATGGTGAACTATAAAGTTCTGACTATTCAAGTTGACTATTTGGGTAGCAAGTTTGATGATGTTCTTCTAGATGGAGATTCTAGAGCTAATATTTTGCCTGAAGAGATGTATTTGGCACATAAGTTGCAAGGACTTGTGGCAGCACCATTTCAGGTTAAAATGGCAGATCAAAGGAGAATTTAGCCATTGGGAATATTAAAGAATCAGCTTATTCGGATAGCCGGGCTGAAGTTCAAGGTTAGTTTTGTTGTTCTTCGTATGGAAGGTTTAGGGGATTCATATAATATGCTATTGGGAAGACCGTGGATTAGACTAGCCAAGTTGAAGCAAGATTGGGGCTTAGATATAGCAACTATTCCTCATGGAAGTAAGGAGGTCAAGTTGTCCACAAGTAATCGGGTAATTTTGGAACCTAAGTACCATCCGTTAGTTGCTCAGACAATTAATGTTGCACCTGAGATTGAGGATGATGAGGATGAACTTTTTATGCAAGCTAACCCCACAGTTGTGCCAATTTTTGAAGTGGATGTTTAGAAAATTTTGGCTCAATATAGGGTATTTCCAGTGGTATTATCATCAGAAGTGGTTTTATCTTCAGAGCAGAACAGTAACCCCATGCATCAGCAGAGTAATTTGATGCAGCAAACTGTTTGCCCCATGAAGCAGGACAGTGACTTCATGGAGCAGAGTAGTGATTTTCATGCAACAAAATAGTAATTTGGTGGTGGAAAGTAATGTTACTTCAGAGGGAAGTAAAAACACTGATTTGGGAACACTTAAAGACCAAAATAAGCCTTCTTTGGATGCAGAGGAGGACTTAGATAAAGTGAGTCAGCAAGCTATTATAGATGCAGAGCTGAAATATGAGCATACCATACACAAGTCAGCTAGAGCCTTTGAGGATGATGTCCAAGAAGTGTATTTGGAAGCTGAAATAGGCTCTAAGCCGATAAAGGTGAGTATTTTCATTGAGGAAGACTTCAAACAGCAATTAATTAAGTTGTGTAAGGACTTTCAGGATATTTTTTCTTGGGAATATACGGATATGAAGGGCTTTGATCCAAAGGTGTGTCAGCATAGAATTAATTTAAAGGCAGATGCAAAGCCGGTTATGCAGAAACGGTATCGTATGAATCCTAATTATGCTAAACAGGTGAAGGAAGAGATTGACAAACTTCTTTGAGTGGGTTTTATCCGCCCTGTTAATGAAGTGACTTGGTTGTCACCAATTGTGGTGGTGCCTAAAAAGAATGGCAAAATACGGGTTTGTGTAGATTATAGAAAGTTGAATGCATCAACTATTACTGATCCATTCCCTCTTCCATTCACAGATTCTTTATTGGATGACATGGCGGGCCATGACATTTATAGTTTTTTGGATGGTTTCTCTGGCTATAATTAGATTCGTATGCATCCAAAAGATATGGATAAGACAGCTTTCATAACCGAATGGGGTGTCTTTGTGAGTACTATCATGAATTTTGGAGAATGGACCCCCAGAATTTCACAGTGCAGCTCATAAAACCTTTGATCCTTATCTTACATCTTTTATGAGGGTCTTCATAGATTATTTTTGTGTATTTGGTAAGAAAGTAGATCATTTGCAGCATCTTAGACTTTGCTTTGAAAGATGCCATCAATTTGGCATGTCCCTTAACCCTTTCAAATCTATTTTGCTGCTAAAAGAAGAATTCTGTTGGGGCATATCATTTCAGAAGAGGGTATGGCTATTGATTTAAGGAAAATTCAAGTAGTTCAGAAGGTTGTAGTACCTACAACAGTTCAAGAAGTGATGCGCTTTGTGGGGCAGGTCAAATGGCATAGCAGGTATTTGAGGTATCTAGCTCATATTTGTGCTCCACTAACATTGTTAACCAAGAAAGGGGTTCACTTTGTGTGGAGGCATGACCAGGATAAAGCTTTTGCTATATTGAAAAAGATGCTGGTTGTAGCACCAATTTTGCAACCACCACAATGGGATATTCCGTTTCATGTATTTGTGGATGCATCTGATATTGCAGTAGGTGCAGTCTTGATGTAGGAAAGGGTTGTTGGTTGGTTCAGACCTGTCTATTATGCAAGCAGACGGCTTGCAACAGCTGAGAAGAATTATACTGTTACTGAAAGGAAGCTTTGGGGATGATCTTTACATTGCAAAAATTCAGACATTACTTGTTGGGGAACCAAGTTATTTTTCATGTGGATCATCAGGCTTTGTTGTATCTTATTAACAAGCCGCAACTTACAGGAATATTGTCAAGGTGAATGTTATTATTGCAAGAGTTTGATTACAAATAATACATACACCAGGTAAAGAGCATGCAGTGGCCGATTTTCTTAGTAGAATTGAGTCAGTGGACCCTGTGTTGGGGGTGAATGATCAGTTGCCTGATGGAGAATTATTCAATGTTCAAGTAAGTCAATTCAATTCCTTTTATGATCAAATGTTGCAGTTTTTGCTTCATGGAGTGATGCCTACAGATTTGTCTAGAGACCACCGTGGAAGATTGGCATTACAAAGTAGGAGTTATCAAGTTATTTTGGGAGTTCTTTACAGGAGAGGCATTGATAATGTACTAAGAAGGTGTGTAACTGTTCAAGAGCAGCCTGCAGTTCTCCATGAAGCACATGCAGGAATAACTAGAGGGCATTTCTCTGGTCAGATTACAAGCTAGAATGGTTTTTCAAGCGGGATTGTGATGGCCAACGGTACTCAAAGATGCTCATCAATATGCTAAAGAATGCATTATTTGTATGAAGGAGGGTTAACCTCAATCTCGAGATCGAATGCAAGATCATCCAATTTTACCTTTGGAACCATTTCAAAAGTGGGTTATTGATTTTTTGGGCCCCATCAAGCCAGTTGCTCATCAGAGTAAGAATCAGTATATTCTAGTATGTACCGATTATTGTACTAAGTGGGTTGAAGCCAAAGCATTACGGGATAATAAAGCCGCAAGTGTAGCTGAGTTTTTGTACTCTAATATCATGACCCGTTTTGGATGCCCCATAGAGTTGGTAAGTGATCGAGGTAAACATTTTCTGAATGAAGTAATCAAAGAGCTTACTACTAAGCATATGATCCTTCATAAGAAGTCTACACCTTATCACCCTCAGGGAAATGGACAAGCTGAAAGTTCAAATAAGATTTTACTCTGAATTCTTAAGAAAATTGTTGCTGATAACCGTAAGGATTGGGATACAAAGTTAGATTCAGTATTATGGTCCTTTCGTACAGCATATAAGGTGTCAACAGGCTTGACTCCTTTTAAGTTGGTTTATGGACTTGAGGCAGTTGTCCCCATGGATTTCTTGGTGCCTAGGTTGAGGATAGCGGTTGCTTATAGGTTGCGTCCAGAAGAATCAATTCATGATAGGCTCCAGAAGTTGTTCCAGTTAGAGGAAGATCGGATTATAGCTCACTACCTTCAAGGGGTGGTGTAGTCAAGAAGATAAGCATGGGTTAATAGGCATATTAAAAAGAAGATAATCAAAGAAGGGGATTTGGTTATGGTGTATAATTTGCGGCTTGGGAAGCATCCATGGAAGTTAAAGTTAAGGTACACCGGTCCCTATGAAGTTTTGAAAGATGTTGGTCAAGGCACTTTTGTGTTGACTACTTTACAAGGTGAAATTATTAAGCCTGCAGTGAATGGATTTAGATTAAGAAGGTTAGTTCAACCAGATTATGATAAGGTACTCTATGAAGTTGAAGAGGAACCAGTTGCACTAAATTTGGTTCAAATTCCAGCACTGTTGCCTTATGGAGTAATCTGTGGCATTTTACCTCATGGAGCACTTTATGATTCTATGACTGTCATTATTGTTTTTAGGGTGTCTTGGATTGATTTTTGGCAAAAAGAACCACTCTTTTATTGTGAGCTATTAGCAAATAATTTTATATTGTATATCACTTGTGGTGAACATGAATAAGTGAGGCAAACTTCAATAGTGCTCTATGAAGTGCAAGCTATTTGGCAATTGTTCTATTTCATTTTAAAGGTTCAATGGTATTACATGAAGTGGTGGCAATATATGACATTCAAAGTTGGCTCTTGGAATTTACTTTATGAGGATTATCTTTTTAAAGTTCTTTGTCCTGCAATCATGATTGGGCAAAGTGGTATCATGGCCATGGAAAATTGTGCTTTGAAAAGATATCTACCTTTCAACTTGGGATGTTTATGTGATGGTTTAGAAGATCAACTGTCTTTAACTCCAGTTCTGTTGGTATTTTCATTGTGTGAACTTATAAAGTTTCAGTTGCATGAGGTGGGTTTGAAGCAACAAGATTCTCATGTTCAACTTAGAGGGAGTATAAGTGGCAATCAGTATGTTACCATGTCTCTTTTTTCAAGGAGTTTAACTCATGGTCAGGTAAGGCAAGTGGAAAAAGGGAAAACTATGGCTAAGAAGACTCGTGTGCTGTCACCTATGCCAATTTAGCAGCGTCTCTCTACGACTTCACGCCATCAATCTTCATCGTTTTCTTCATCTCTTTTCATTCTGATGCAGCTATGGTGAAGACAAGACAAAAGAAGAATTCAAAGCTCCCTGTCAAGAGGGCACGACAACAGCCGAGAGCAGGATGAAGACTCTAGTGATAGCCCACCTGACACAACGCCATCGAAATTCAAGAACTCCACGCCAAAAACGCCTTCTATTATGTCAAGTGAAGATGAGGTGAGTTGCCTACTTCTATGCTTGATTGTTCTATACTCATGGATACCAAAGAACCCAATACCAGGGGCTGGTTAAGGCAAATTGGGTTGCTTGATTACGCGAAGCTACCATGGGAGTCTTGGGAAAACAATACACATGCTCAGCAGAAGCAGTTACTTATGATTAGAGAAAGTGGCAAAGTTGGCGGAAGATTGGAGCTTACTCCTGCTCTACTAGCACATGTTTTCTCTCTTGTGCTTAATGATCGGCCAAAGCATTGGCGGTGCATAGATGAAGCTATGCAGCAAGAGTTTTGGCTTCCTACAAGTGTTAGAAATCAGTATGTGTTAAGGCATGCAAATGCAAAGAGGAGGTTTTTCATCAAATGGTTCATGTAGCGGTTTTTATTGTTCATAAAGGCTGATGTAATAACAAAGGACACTTTTGCTATTTTATGGTATGCAAAAAATGTTGGGATTCCAAATTGGTCAGGAACTTTATATGACAAATTGATATAGGAAGTTCATGTGCCAACAATTCGCAAGCAGCAATAGAAAAGTAAACTTGGACCTATGTTGGCTGGTTTATATGCTCATTTGCAGGTTGTATGTCCAACATTGCATCCGTCACTTTGGGAAGCTCCGAGTATGGACAAGGTTACTACATTTAAAAGGCAGAAATTAGTGGATGGGATAATGGTTTACTGTTATGATAAAGATTTGTCTCATGATCATGCATTGGGTGATCTTGAGAATGTCAAGTCAAAGGAGTTTGTGGATCCTTTGTTTATGACTTTTTCATCTCCTGAAGCTTCACATGTTAGTACTTTAGGGTGCACTGTGCCTTTAGATATATCAGCATGGTTAAATGATGATGTCAAGAATGACAATGCTCGTGAAGATGTGCTCATTACAGGGGTTAAGAAGAAGGTTAGATTCTCCAAGTTGAAGATGGAGACTATGCCTATACCAAAGCACAGTGATGTTATGCAGCAGCATATGGGTTTGTCTTATGACAAGGAAGTGGTTCATGATGGATATGTTCCTCAAAGTCTTAGTGAAGCTTGCTCTTTGGTTGCAGGGTTACATCTGTTCATGAAGGATATGCATGCTAATGGTGCTGTTAAGTTAAGTGTGGTGCAATCTTTGCAGGAGCAGTTAGAGTCCATGAAAACTAAAAGAGATTCTATGCAAGTTGAAATGGAAAAAATGAAGGAATTACATGAGAATGAGGTTGCTGCTTTGAAAAGGCAAATTGATGAGTATGCTGATATGTTGCTTAAATGTAAATTGTCTTCTGTTGCATTTAAGGAATGGACAGCTAATATGCAGGATAAGTTTGGTGGTGAATTGGATTTGTTGGCTAAAGAAAATGCTAAGTTGAAGGCTGAAAGGGTATTATTGGATGCCCGTTTATGACCTCTTCTTAAAGTGGAAAAGCAAATTTTGAGAGATATGGAGGTTGATCTTGATGGCTCTGTTTTTATGCAGCAAGATTTGACATCAATGAGAGCTACATTGACTTCCGTTATGCATGATCAGTGGGTTGGCATAGCTGCTAGAATGTCTCAAGTTATTTCTCAGCCATATGCAGTTTTGTAGTAGACATTTGTGTCTGAAAACATGGAGAAATTGATTCATGAGAAAGATATGTTAAAGGAAAAGTTGGATGGTATGCAGGCTGACTATCATAGGATGATGGATGTAGTGTCTAGGTTGCAGAATGTTAAGCAAATTCAGGGTTCTAAAAATCTATCTGTGGATGCAGTAGATATGGTCAAAGCTGATATTAATAATGTTTTGCAGGATATAAATAAGCAGATTAAGATTCAAGATCATATGGCTGATACAGTTCATGATATTGCATCTTTTGGATTTTAAGAGCATCATGTCCAGGAGTAATCTGTTACGGATTGCAATGATGCTCATGAGCCTCATAGTTCATAAGTTCTTTTGGTGTAGAACTGTCAGATCTGATTCTCTTTTTGTTCATTATACTTACATCATACTTGATATGTATGCCTCTAGGATTATGCCTTTATGTTTTCTTTTGACTCTCTTTTGAGGGGCTTATGCAACTGCAGTAGAGGGCTATAAGTATCCTACTGGAGAGGCTCTACTTATGGTTACTCTCTCTGGCTTACTTCATGGTGAAAGGCTGTGGGTAAGGCATAATCTTTTTCATTAGATATGTCAGGTTTTGGATAAGGAATTTTGACTTCATGGATCATTCAAGGGTTGGAGTCATGGCTGTGCCAGCCATCCATCGGGCTGTGCCAGGTGTTAGCCGTTGTCTTGACATTACATTTACCCTTAGAATGGTGTATTACCTTAGTTATTACTATTTCCTATGTGAAGCAGCCTTTATATGTCTTATGAAGTTCACTGCCTCATGAAGTGCAGTTTTAGGGCAGTTGAAAAAACGTGACCTGATGAGGCATTTTATGTGTTCTTCTTGTCTATCTGATCATGATGATGATTACGCCTGATATATGATGTTTCTACCTAATTATGAAGAGGATCTGGCAGTTGGCGCCATCATGGCTGGAGTCTTGATCTTGTTTGTAGCATGGCTCGTGTGATTCATTCTCTGTTTTCTGATTAGTAGTGTTGAATGTAGTGTATCTATGCTTTCATATGGTTAATTCTGAGTTCCTATGATTTCTGGGAGTGAGATTAGGTATTTGCTTTATGAAGTATTTCTCTGTTCTTTTATGTATTCTGCATAGAAAGGGCAGCAACATTAGGTTATGTTGTCAGTTCTCTCTGCATTAGCCATGTCGTATGCTCTGTCTGACTACCTGCAAGCCAACAAGTATCCCTGACTCACTGCAGTTCTTGACTATTTTTGACAGTTTTATGGAACAAATTTATTGTCAAAACCAGGGTATTTCAGCCCTTTTACTGCTCAAAAACATCCACAAACATGTGGTCCCACCTGTAGATACATTTGTCAATACATGTGCTATGTAGTTGCTTCAAGTCTGTAACATGTAGACTTACTGCCAGGGTTCATACATGCAATCTAAAAACTGTAAACTGTCAGTGACTTGCACCTTATTCAAAGCCAAAATTGAGTCATATACATGTCATACATGTCCCAAACCTTCATAGACAACTACTAGTACATGTAGTAGTCCAACCATAACCATACGGGCACAAATCAGTGCATAGACAGCAAGTATAGGTGTCAAACTTCTTGCTCATAGATTGAAGTCAGCAAATGCTCAGTAAAATCTTGTCTATCTAGCTCCAAAACAGCCTCAAATCATGTCATATATTCACTTTGAAGTGTTAGGTTCAATACATGAGCATTCAGGTAACCATAGACATCCTGTCTTCACAAATCCAAGTCATAGATTGCATTTACAGTTTTTACCCAGCCAAGACAATGTAACTGCATTAATTTCCAACTCCAAACTTCAGTTTTCAATAGTATTTAATGCTTTTCTTAGTCCTCCAAACATTCAGTAGACATATCCCAAGTCATACATTTGACATGAACCAAGCAATGTCATGTAATGCTTCAAGTGTAAACAATGCTTGTTGTCTACAGATTCATGACAGTTTTCCAAACAAGTAAATGCTTCATATTTGAGTATACTTGATCAGTAATCTTCAGCTTACAGGCAAAACATCCAAGACATATTTCTGCATTAACATGTATGTGCTTTAGTAGACCCTTTTTTGGGCATCTCTATGGGCTCAAGGCTCTTTTCAAAGTCATGTACCTGCTGAATACTCTCTGTCTACAGCAGTTTGGGACAAATTTCAGATCTACAGTCAACTCTCACAGCTCATATCTCATTCCCAGTCAAGCATTAGCATGCCACAAGTCTTTAGCAACCTTGCCAAGGCTTATTTATAAGCCATAGATTAGTTTGTGACCAAGCATTAGCATGGAGTACAACAAATGCATTCAGCCTGCAAACATGCGTAGTTCACGCAGCCTATCAAGCTCTTCCAACAGCACGTGGTGAAGGTAATAATGATTATCAAGCACTTAAATGTGCTCAATGATGCTCCCAAAGAGTCCCAGACAAGTCTTCACCACTGCCATGAAGCATAGAATCTCACATGAACAAATGCATACCTTGGAGAAACAATGGCAGCCTGTTTGGTCTTTGAGAAATCCTAATCTTCAACTCCTGCAAGTCTTCTTGACTTTCTCCTGCTCTAGAGAGCTCACCTAGCATGGCTTTGATACCATGTTGAGATTGAGAGAGAGGCAAAGACAGAGTGAGGAGCAAGCATGCTCTCATCTTCTTCCATTCATTATCACTTATCCACACACATATAATAAGTGTATACAGTAGTACCAAGATCCGTAGGACCATTCACACTGGGTTTAAGACCACCGACTTATTTAATGTCTCACACTTGTTGCTGATACAGCTGGACAAGGCTAATGTCGGTCATACATACTAACATGAGAATAATATGAGCTTGATATTCTAACAGTGAGCACAAGTGGAAGTGGACCAAAATTCACGACCTGAACTTGCTATACAATTGGGCTCTAGTCACTGACGAGAAAGAGGATAGAAAGGAGGACCCAGGAGATGATGAGCAGTTAGGGGGTGATGGTTCTGACAATGAATATGAGGATTTTTCCTCCATCAATGAGGAGAGCGAGGAGGAAATGGATACCGTGGAGTACAATACTGACAGAAGGGTGATAGAGTAGATAAGAGCAAACTTTAGGCCCCGAGAAAGGAATGCATATGAGATCAAGAGAGGAGTTATGAGATTGGATTGTGATCACTCTTGGTTTGAATGCATAGGGGCAGTGGATTATGAGCAGGTTGGAATTTCCCAACCACCAGTGGTACCTGTGTTTAGGACAGATGCACCTACTGAACTACGGCCACCTAGGGAGACTCCTTCCTCGAGTGAGGGCTATGAGTTCAACTCGAAGTCTAAGGTCGGTACGGAGAGCAACCCTGAAATACCCATGCCATCCAAAACCAAATGCACCAAGGGGTACTTGCCGGTCCACCTAAGGCACAATCGGCTAAAGGAGGAAAGAAAGAAATGAACAAAAGAGTCAGATGCAGAACGACAAAAGAAACCACAGGACCTACCCAAACGCTTCACTAAGTTCAAGAAGGGTGACAGAGTGGTAGTCCTGCTAGGAGCAAAGAGGCACAGCCAAGACCAGCGAGCCTATTGAAGGACCCAACAAGGTCAAGAAGTCAATCTGGCAGGGGAACGTGAGAAGCCTTGACCTATATTCATAGTAGATGACCTGACTAAGGATGAGGAGGGTAGCCTTGTTGCTCTTCTACGAGAGTACGTGGATGTGTTTTCTTGGTCTCTGGATGAACTTAAGGGAGTCGACCCTAGGGTTGTGACCCACAGGACCTATAAAACAATGCCCTTATCCCATGAATCTCGAGCATGCCCATGCAGTAAAAGAGGAGATTGATAAACTCATGAGAGCATGATTCATCTACGAAATAGAGCACACGGATTGGGTATCACCAATAGTAATCGTTATGAAGAAAAACGAAAAGATCCGAGTGTGCATCAACTACAAGAAAGCCAATGCTGCTACGAAGAGAGATAACTACCCATTGCCATACACCGAGTACATGCTTGAGAGGGTGGTAGGTAAAGAAGCCTACAATTTTTTGGACAAGTTCTCGGGCTACAAACAAGTGCGAGTACACCTTGACGACGGGTACAAGACTGCCTTTGCTACATAGTGGGGGGTATTTGCCTACATTGTTATGCCCTTTGGGCTAATGAATGTGCCCACAACCTTCCAACGCTTGATGTGCATGATCTTCAAATACATGCTTATACGTGAGCTGGAGGTGTTTATGGACGATCTATGCATACACTCTAGCTGGGTGGAACACTTAGAGAAACTACAGGCAGTCTTTGAGCGATGTCGACTTTATAATCTCTCATTGAACCCCTTGAAGTGCCAATTTTGGGTGAAACACGGATGCATCCTAGGGCATGTGGTGTCCAAGAATGGCATCGCCACTGATTTCTCGAAGATCAGGGTGATTGTCTACTTGCCACCACCCAACAATTATAAGGGTGTTCAATGCTTCTTAGGTCACATAAGGTACTATCGGCGCTTTGTACTAAATTATGCACTAATCGCAAGACCATTGTACAAGCTGCTAATGTATTCGAGTGGACCGAAGAATGCCAACGTGCTTACGAAGAATTGAAAAAGGCTCTTACCACCGAACCCGTCTTACGAGCCCCAGATTGGACCAGAACATTCCATGTGCATATAGATGCATCTAAGTTTGCCATTGGAGTTGTTATGTGCCAACCTGGCAAACACAAACTTGATTACCCAATGAGCATTGCTAGCAGGCAGCTCACTGACATAGAGATGAACTATTCCACTACGAAAAGGGAGGGGCTGGCCATGGTGTTTGCCATTAAGAAATTTAGACATTATCTTTTGGCCACGTCCTTCACCTTTCTTGTTGACCATCAAGCATTTCTCTATCTAATGAACAAGCCTTGCGCTACAGGATGCATTGCATAATGGTTATCGCTTCTTCTAGAGTTTGACTTCTCTGTGGTTGTACGCAAAGGGAAACATCATTACATGGCAGATCACATGTCCCGCATACCCACAGGTGAAGCCGCTGGACAAGGCATAACGGATGACCTTCGAGATGCGCATCTCTTTTGCCTATCCAATGACAAGGAATTATTCAAGGCTGATTTGACACCATACTGGGCTAACGATGTCATCCACGTGCACGGTCTACCCGAGAGACCTATCGAGAAGGCCAAGCTTAGGAGGCTTATTGTGAAGATCCAACCCTATCAGCTGATTGCCGGCCAACTCTATAGGTTAGGGCCAGCAGTGTGATGAGTGCCAAAGGACCAAGGTCCCCACTTGGAAGGACAAAGTGGAATTGATCCCTATAATAGCAGGACAACCTTTTGAGAAATGGGACATTGACTTCATCAGACCCATTAATCATGTGGCCTAGTATTCACATGCTTGATATATCATCGTAGCAACTAACTATTTGACGAAATGGGCTGAAGAAAGAGCCACAATGAATAATGATGCAAGGACCACAGTGAAGTTCTTATGGGAGCAGGTCATCTAGAGATTTGGTTGCCCTATTGAGATAGTAAGCGACCAAGGCACCCACTTCATCAACGAGGTGATTGCCCACCTGCTCTCAACCTTCTTGATCATCCATAGGAAGTCTTCACCGTACTATCCCCAAGCCAATGGCCAGGCAGAATCAATGAATAGATCTTGGTCAACGTGCTCACAAAGGTGGTTCCCACTTCTCAGAGCGACTGGGATAACAAGCTCATGGCAGCTTTATGGGCCTATCAAACAACCTACAAAATGGCTGTGGGACAAACGCCCTTCAGGCTAACATACGGAATCGAAGCTATCTTGCCTTTAGAATTTTTTATCCCTAGCTTGAGGATAGCGATGCAGGAACGTTGGGAAGGGAAAGAGGCTTGGACTAACCATCTTATCGAGTTGGAATGCCTCACTGAAACTAGACTCATCGCCACCCACGCTCTAATTTGTGAAAAGGCACGAAGAAAGATGTGGTTTGACAAGCATGTCAAACAACGTGATTTTGACTAGGGCGACCTTGTGTTGTACTCTGTGAAGGGCCATAAGCAGAAAATGAAGTTTCGAGGGGTAGGACCTTTTAGAGTGCATGCCATTAGTAGGATGGGCAATGTAAAACTTGAAACACTGGAAGGCGAGGGCATAGGCTTTTTTAATGGCAGACGCATGAAGAAGTACTACCCTCCCACACATCCTTTACATGAGCCCCCTATGATAGAGGCCCCTATCAATGTCTACATGTCGCAACCATCACTGAGATAGAGGATGATGAGGAAGCTATTGCTCCAACTTATTTATGAATCATGGCCATAGCCCAAAAGACACATTCTTTTGATGATTTGATCGATGAGGGAGCTGACTTCAATATCCTAACCCACGCTCATTGGACTCTCATTGGTCAACCCCAGTTGCAGCCAACTAACGTTAAACTTAGCCCATTTGGGGGTGAATCCTATGCACTCCTTGGGAAGTGCAAAGTTGTCTCTATAAAGTCTGAAATTTTGCCAATCATCTTCTATGTGTTGCCGAACACGAAGGAGGTAGGCAAGGCATCGCTGCCAGGGCGCACTTTCAAAAAACAAACCCATTGTCAGGTCGATTATGACTTGCATCGTATCCACATTGCCGTAGGAAATGTGCGCGTCGTGTGACAACTTTCAGCAAGGGCAATGCGGGTCTCTCCAAGACCGCCACTCCACCAATAGAGAAGACCATGCCTAAGGCTAAGGAGGGGGTTCGTGATGTGTCACACTCCACTCAGCCCACAAAACACCACCCCACCAAACCCACTCATAAGGTTAATCAACCTACATTTCAATGGGTACCTAAACATCAAGGCAAGCCTTCCCACAATAAGCAAATGTGACCTCGCAGACCTAGGAACTCTCATGCAAAGCCTAGAAAGCAGCCTAGATGCCAAAGCCGTAAATGCACCCTTAAGTCACGATGGGTCCCCATAACCCTATTACATGCTCAAGTACACTATGAGGGCAACAGTTGGATCTGGGTGCCCAAGACATCAGTCCTTAAGAACAAGCCGCTTACACAGCTTGCGGCCACACCTACTTCAAGTAGCGCGTTCACTAAAAACCCAGCCATACCTAAGACCCAAGCTCTCAAATCTATGACAACCACAAAGGCCGAAGCCCCAAAACCTAAGCCCATCTATCGGCCAAAGCCGCAACCCACTGGCTCTAAACCAGCCACTACTGATGCCAGTGCAAAGTCTCTAGAGACTCAACCAATCAGTCCCGTGCAGCCTGAACCCACTATGTCTCTTGAGATCTCACAAACCTATCAATTTACGTAGCAACTACATGTCTCGCAATCATCTAATGCGGCTGACTCTTGCATGCTCAAAGCAGATCACGATGAAGGTTGCACGTCTTCCAAGTCACAGGACACACAACTAACCTTCCAAGCGAATGCTCATCCCAAGGAGCAATCTAGCAGAACATCATCATTAATGCATCCATCGAGTTCAATTCCACCACAGCCACCAGCAAGTCTTAGGCCTTCATATGAGCGACGCTCATTTATTGCTATGGCCAAGGACCTTGCTGCCAATTCAGGTGATGAATTGGTTACTTGCATTAAAATGTTGGACATCACATTCACGACCTTCACCCGAAGTTATGAGCGGCTAGACCTTGTCCTTCTTGATGAGCCACTTGCTTCTGAAGTCTGTGCTTTACCTTGCGCTTGGGAAGAGTTCGAGGTCATGACCATCAAATTCCCCAAGGTTGCAGTTGAGCTTATCGCTAGCGGTGAAGTCTCAAAGGAGCAAGCAATCATCGGCAGGATGCTGACCTCATATCGAGCTCATACCGAAAGCCTGTCGGCTCTGCACCAATCCAAGAGCTTGAAGAGCTCATGAGTCTTGCAAACTCTACCTCTTCATTCTTACAGCAATGGTACGCCTTATGCCTCCAATGGGAGCAGAAAGGTTGCCAAATTATGACGAATGCCGAGCAGAGACGTGCAATCAAGGCTACGGAATATGACCCCACGTACGTAGCTCCTACTTCTTTTAGGGTTATGGCCATCTTGCGTAACAAAATGCTTCACAACCATTTATTGTACCATCCTTACATCGACCAAGTCCTTACAGAAGAAGAGCTACACATTGCTAGTCATCTCAAATCTGCCGATGTGCTACACGATGTACTAACGTATATCATGCAAGCATCCATTAGACTGCATGAACTTGACCGTCATGCCCAATTGGAATACAACCCAAATTTCTACCAGTGTGGCTGTTGTCAAATTAAACACACCACAATGTGCTTTAACGCCCTTGCCTCGTCCTATTCAATCATAGGAAGGATTTTCATATTTCCACTAGGGGGAGGGGGTAAGGTGATCGGGAAAACATAACACAAAGGAAAAACATAATGAAGAGTTGAACTACACATAAAAACTTAAGAGCAAAGCGCACTTGGAAAATCCATGCCTTTTCTTTCAGTTTGTTATTTCTCAAATTTCACATTCTCGTGCATCTTTTCTAATTGTTCAATTCTTTTATAATGCCCTAATTCAGTCTTGCCTACCCCATCAATACTAATTATGGGTACTATTGCATGGCAAGTACCCACAATGGCAGGACAGTAAAAAGGCGGTAAGCTTTCGTTCACTAAAGAAGAACAAGCCAAGTACGGGATAGGTGTGGAGACACGAGGATTTAATCAGTTCACCTTCAAGCACACTCTAAACCTGGACGAAGCCATCCTAGAGGAGCCAGTAGTAAAGCAACTGGTGGACAGGTGTACTCTCTAGAAGTATGTGGAGAAAGTGGGACAAGCGGTGGATTAGAGTGCTTGCACAGAGTTCCTGAGGAGTTTTGATGCTCATAGGAACTGTGGCACAGTGATAGTAAGAAGAGGGGATATTGCCAACCAGGTGAAGGTACTTCTTAATGCTAAAGTGGTGGAGAAGGCCCTTGGCTTGGCCCCCAAGGCTATGAAGCATCATAGAAGAGACGTATATGCCATATTGGGGATGAAGAGGAGTGAGGTGCACATAGTGGATGGAGTAAGTTTGGCAGACATCCCAAACCCGGAAGTAAAGATGCAAGAAAAGATGGTCCATGACCTCTTCTCAGGACAGAGATACAATGCTTTGATGAACAGGATCAGTGTTCTAGTGTTGGAAAGCATAGCGACAGGGTCCCCTGAGGAAGTGGATTGGAACAAGTTCATCATAAAGACCATCAAGACAGCAGCAAAGGCCCTTGCTACGGGTGCAGCAGCAACTGGAGGAGAGACCCCAGCCTCTACAACGAGATCAGCCCGCAAGAAGTCCTCTGCCAAGGCTTCTACCATCAGATACGGTGGTGTACTGACAACCATTATTCACGAGGCCACCAAGGAACTAAGGGAAATCAAAGAGATAGTAGCACCCTCCCATCCACTGCACAATGAGGAAGACAGATCTAGTGAATGCACCATTAGTAACAAAGAAGAGCCTGAAGCAGGGCACAAGGAAAGGCGAAGACTGCCAAGATCCAAAAATAGGAGGAGGAAAAGTTAAGCAAGGAAGAGAAAACTGAGTTGAAAAGAGCACAAGAAGAGTCCAAGAGAATGGAGGAGGAAGGAAGGAGAAAAGAAGAGGAAGAATTTGAAAGGATCAAAGAAGAGTCAAGAAGAGCCGAGGAGGAGAGGAAGAGAAGAGCTGAAGATGAAGTTGAAGAAATGAGGAGGAAGGAAGCTACGGATTTGGCAAAGGCAACTCACACGTCCATGGAAGATACCCATGGAGGGGGAGAGATGAGCCCACATCATGAGACTGGAGTTGGTGGTAGTGTAGAAACAGCCCTGGTGGTTGCAGGAAAGGGCAAGGCCCCATTGCACCCCCTCCCCTCTTCCCTTGTTTCACTCCCAATTGAAACCACGCCCACTACAATGCAGGAGTTGGTGCCGGCTGTGGACAGGGCTCAATTAATGGCAATGATACAGCTCTTGGCTAACAAAGTGGCAGAGATTGCCCCTGAAGTAGGAACAAAGGGGCATCACGATAAGACCCTAAGCGACAGAAGCTGGAAGCATCAACCACTACGGCCCCTCTCACAGTGTCACCAGCAGCAGACTACGACGCATATGTGGCTGAAATCCTCACTCAGTTGAGAAAGGCTAGAGAGGAAAAGAAACCGGCCTTGGCAGAGCTGGACATTGAAAAGGAAACCTCGGCAGCTTTGAGGCTCAACATCTCCAAGCAAGCTGCAGATCATCAAAAAGAGCTTAAGGCCCTAAAAGAGTAGTTGGATGCCAAGACCAAGGAAGCTCAAGAGAATGAGGATCATTT
Organism: Lygodium microphyllum; assembly: GCF_053477565.2. NCBI lineage: Eukaryota > Viridiplantae > Streptophyta > Polypodiopsida > Schizaeales > Lygodiaceae > Lygodium > Lygodium microphyllum. Next base: position 46,747,961 of record NC_141138.1, read on the forward strand.
GAGGCAAAGATTGGAGGAGGAAGAACTGGATGTACTAGCTCATCTAAAGAGTCAGAAAATGTTAATTCAACAGTATGATGAGCTAATGGAAATGACCACTCACTTGGAGAAGCACCGGCAGAAAGAAAGCTAGGAGTCAGAAGAGCAACGTCAAGAGCAAGAGGATGCCCTAGTGTTCCAGTTGTGGTATGAAATAGAGGAGCAAGGAAGACTAGAAAGAGAGATCCAAGTCCTAGAGCAAGAAAGGCAGGATGCAATAGGAAGAAGCACACAAGAACTAAAAGATGACTTGGAAAACACAAAAAGAGATGTGGAAGCTCTCATGGCTATGGTAATAACAAAAAGAAGACTGCATTTTGTAGAGTTAGAAAGCCGTGAACAGATCCGAGAAGAGCTATTAGAGAGATTTTCAGAGGCACAATTGCAGTTTACCATTGCGAAACAAGGAAGGAAAATAGCAGAAGAGCAACTGAAGCACCACAATAAGGAGAAGACGCAGATGCTAGACTTAGTGAATGAGCAGCAACATGTGATAGTGATGTTGTCTTGAGAAATGGAGGAGGGAAGGAAAAAGATGGAAGAGAAGGCCCGGCAATGGGAGCGGCACAACTTTGAAAGAGTGCATGGACTAACAGAACTCCTGGCGGCGAGTGATTGCAAAAGAGTGTTCACGGAATCAAGAGCAGAGACTGTCGAAGTATGCTCAGACACTCAGAGACAAGCCTTCTTGATCACGGTGCTGAATGTCACCCAATTTGAAGGCGAGGACTCAATGGAAAGGATGAAGAGGAAGTTAGAATTGACATCTCGTGCCTTGAGATACGGCCTTCAAGAACACACCCTTCCAACTGACACAGGTATTACTATGGCACAACAATACAATTACCTATGGCAAGCCGGCCTTTTTGTTGACGAGCTCAGGGAACTAAGGTTTGAAGGACAAGTGCAACAACCACCACTTGAAGACCAGCCGGTGGTAGAGCAAGCCACGAAAGAGGGGCCAGACTTTGAGCAAGAATTCGATGAAGAACAGCACAGAGAGCCCGGTCCGCCCCTGCCTGAATTGCCACGAGACGAGCTAAAAGGGGCACAAATTCCTGAACACATAGTAGCAGCCCAAAGAAGAAGGCAAGAGCTTGTGGAGCAAGCCCAGAGGAGAGCGAGAGTACGGCCACAGCAACTCCCTAAAGAGCCCATGCCGACACGCAAGGATCCCCATCCCGTCAATTCGTCTCAGGAGTTGACTATATGGCGACATCAAGAGTTCCAGACACGACCATTTGAGCTGTCCTTTTCTTATCCACGAGCTTTGGATCGTGTTCTATCCCTGGAGATGGTGGCAAGAATCAAGAGAATGGCTAATGACCTCGCCAACAGATGGATAGAGGAGAGAAACATTGTAGTTACCAAATGGAGGCAGGAACCAATAGATTATTGGCAGGACAAGGTAAATCGGGTTCCCAAGACCGACCAAGGCTACGAGGCATAGCCGAAGTGGAGGAGGAGGATTTGGGATACCAACTTTGATACCTGGAGGACTACTTTCTGCAGCTCATTTCCTGAAGAGCGGAACGACCCCATCTACATGCCTTACCCCGTAGACATAGAGTCGACCATGACAAGAATCTGCATGGGCCCCCTGACTTTCCAACAATCTACAATGTCAATGCACGGACTCCCAAGGGATGCTTGGTTTTTAGATTGGAGGATATCCTTCCATCCATCAACTGCTTCCTCGAGGATTTCTCCTCATGTCTAGACCTGACATTTATAGTAACCTATAATTACCTTAGGCTCATTAAGTTCTTGCTTAAGCAAAAGCCTGCAGCTGAGGAAGCCCACCTTCCCTCGCTCTTTTTTTATATCAACTTAGGCATTGATAGTCGCACCATGGCTAGGCTCATGATGAGGGCAACCTTACTCCCCTCCTTCTACACGGAAATCCTAGAGGACATGAGCGATACCTGCTTCACAAGGTGCAACCATCCCTTTCTATCATCAGCACCTCTAAAGGTAAGAGCTAGCATCAAAGAATATCTGCAAAGCCGCGCATTTTTGACTAAGTGCCTGAGGCCACCTCGTGGACCATCCGAGGATGATAGGAATACAACATAAGAACTCTTTTTGTATTCCAGTCGTAGCCATGATCAATAAGTCATCCAAAAAAAAAAAGAGAAAACGAAAAAGAGAGAGAAAGAAAGAAAGAGAAAAAAGAAAAAGAAAAGAGGCCAGTACCAGGAATGAAAAGAAAGAGGGCACTAGAGGACAAAAAGATGCAAGAAAGAGAAAAGCAAAGGTTTCAGCTCCCCATGAAACATCTTGAGTGCCACATTCACTGCACCTAGGGTTTCCACCTAGCCCCTTCCCCACCTCATGCTTAGGGCACATCAAGGGCAGGACTACCAGACCTGTCACCCTAAGCTATGCACCGCACCCATGAGGATGCACGAACTGGGTCCTCAAGTGTGGGACAACACCGTGGGCTTGCCCAAGGTTCGACCCAACTCCCAGTTCCACCACCACATGCACTGCACGCACCACAGAGAGGCAGATACACCCCTTAGGAAGTGCACAACTTTGCCTTGCAGGTTAAGATCGGGCCGTATCAAGGAGAAAGCACATCAACCAATGGATCCGCCCCAACAGCATTTTCAATTTCAAGGGCAAATCTTTGTCAAGACACCTTTTCGAAGGGACCCAATTCAACACCATTTTTAATTTCAAGGATGAATCCCTCCAACACCATCCTCGACGAGGGCATGTATACAAACTCAAAAGGCCACCCAGCCACCAACACTACCACCTTCCAAGCTACCACCCATCATTGCCATGGGACCGGCACTCGGCTAGGAGGGGGGGTAATGTTTACTACAACACCAACAGGAAAAAACTAGAAAAATAGAAAAATCTGAGAAGTAGGAAAAGGCATAGGGCAAGCATGGAGAAGGCGCCCAGAAGAATAATAAGTCTGAAAAAATCCCAAAAGCATGGGAACAACCACCAAAAGTCCAAGGCGCAGCTACCGAAGTCTAGAGGAGTTAAAAGCAAGAAAGCGCACCTTTAAATGCAAAGGCGCTCTCAAATCCTTGTAAAACAGCACTAGGCTCCCTCCTATGTAAATTGTAAACTTAGAAGGGCGGTAGGACTAGCTAGGAAGTGAAAGAATGGAGAAAAAGGGCCTAGGCCATGGCCGGCCATGTAAAAATTGAGGATGACCGCCCATGGGAAGTAGGGCATGTATATAAACTTGAAAAGTGAATGAGAAGCTCATTCTTATGTGTGGCAAAAAGCTTCTTCTTCTTCTTCTCTTCTTCTTGCCTTCTTACTTGTGCTTGAGAGAGGGAGTGAGTGAGTGTGAGGGAGTGAGGGAGTAAGTGTGTGAGAGTGAGGGACCGAGGAGAGGAAGCTCCCCATCTCCTCTCTTCATCTTCTTCTCATCTCTACTATTCTCTTGTCTCGCGCGGCTATGGAGGATGGAGCTTGTTGGAGAGGGATTGAGGTTGCTTGAGCTTGCCTCAAGGATCGTGGAGCTAGCAACGTGCACGGGAGAGGAGGGTACTCAATCGGGGCATCAAGGTAAGCTCACTACACCCATAGGTAGGGAGGGCGCGTCGGCTATGTGAGAGGCAGCCATGGCCGCTCAGCTTGAAATGCTTGACCAATAAGCAGTCCGTAGGTCTCGAGGGTTGAGCTTGTAGCTCCCTTCACAAGCATAACACTGATTTTGAAGACCAAAGCGCAACGGTCTTAACAAGTTTTCCCGAGTCCTACAAATCAAAATATGGTCAACATAATTTGAAATGGTCAAGAAGCATTAGGCCATAATGATAAAATGCAAGAATCTTATTGAGACTATGAACCAATGAAGTAAGGAAGTTTTTCTAATTTCCAAAACCTTTGTTAAGAAACATTCTTATTGTTTGGTGATAGTTTGTTTGTTTGTACTCTTAAGACCATCTACTAAAGGCAAGCATAAAACCCATCGTTTGAACCTTATGATGTAGTATTATTTCACATATATTGACACTCACCTTCAAGCATATTCAAACTATGAAGATGATCTTGCTTAGAACTAGTCACCATAGTAGAAATAGATGTGCTTCTTAAATATGAAATTTGATACAAGGATAGTGTATAAGTTATGCTTACTAGAAGTTTGATATGATGATAGTGTATAATTTATGATTGTAAGAAACTTATTACCTTTTTGTCAACCTCGAGATGTTTGTAAGCTTATAAGAATAATAATCATCTAGATACATCATCTCAAAAGATCAAGCTAGAAGATTCCTCACTTATTGCACAAATCATTTATAATTGCTTCATCTGCAAAAATAATGTCCTCAATTTATAGATGTATGATCAAAATGCATTCTCTGTCATTGCATATAACAATATCAACTTCACATGGATGAAAATCATTATTCGAAGTTATCAAGCTCAAGACACATGTTTGAGACTTTAAAGGGAATGATATGAGCAATAAATGCAACATGTGTCTTTCACAAAGTAACAAATCATTTTGTTTGTTCTTTCTCTTCTCTAATACCATTATCAAGAAAAAACATTCAATATGAGGCTAAGGAACCTCTTCATTGAAGTGTGCTTACAAAAGTAAGAAAAGTCTAAATAGCTATCAAACAAACAATTGGAAAAAATATAAAATGATCATCCATACCAATGAATTTCTTTTGCAATAAGTCATGCTTAACTTATCAATGACCTATCACCTTTGACTTTAGTTTCATAAACTAGCAATTCTACACATTTGAGGTAGTTCTTGTAGTATTCAAATAATTTCAAACTGAGAGATGCATATTGGAATTGCGTAGCCAATTTCCAACATTGATGATTGTAAGAGCTCACAATTTGTTCATAAGTAATTAGGTCTCCAAAAATAGGCATACCTATCATCCAACATTTATGGAGTTGATTTCGTCAAAATGTATGTGATTGGAAAACCATATATTGAAGAATCAAAGAATCATCCATTGGCTTAGCTATTTCTATAGCCATCCTTGAGTAGGAACCAACTATTCATTGTGAGATCAAAAGATGGATCCATGTTTGTTTGCAACATAATCTTTAGCATTATTATCATGGGAAATTTTAAGGATAACCATGATTAGAGAAATATAGTTATTCATAAGCATTGAAAAAAGGAATATCAAATAAAAATATATCATGTTAATTGATGAATTAGTACTAGAAAATGTCTCACAAAATATAGAATCTTGGAGCAATTTAATATTATGACTTATTGGAGCTTTGATTTTGTAGCCTATGGCATCTTCTAGATACCTAATAAATTTGCATTCAAGAAGACCAAGTTAAGTCAACATATTTTAGGGACATAAATATAAGGAAAAGAAGTGCAAATATGTCAAAATAAGTAACCAACATGATTTGGTACTTGTCCATATTTCAAAATGTGTCATTTCATAAATACTAGTTAGTGGAAGAGAATTTCTACAACTTATACTTCCACCATTAATACTTGGAAGAATCGTGTGAACATTGACCAATTTAATAAGAGACCAATTTGTGAATCTATCTAAAAATTCTAAAATCGACAAGTCTCACTAAAAATCCAAGGTTAACCAATCTAGCCACATAAATGAAATTTCAATTTTCATCTAGAGTGCATAAAACTCCTCATAAAATACAAGTTACTAAATTAAGTGTGTGAATTGCAACTCATCAATGCTATTTATATGCGTTGGAGCAGATAAAGATCGATAATGATGAACCTAGTAAAGCAACCAAAGTCATGAGACTTATGGCTCTAGAATCAATAATAAAACTCTCACCATTTCAAATAAGAAAGAGAGTGTTTCCCATATGAACAATAATGAGCAACAAGCAAAGCTTTCTCACAAGCTTACTTTTCATCTTATTGTGGTTTGAAACCATTTGAAATAATCTCCACAATAAGAACAAGTAATGAAAAAAGTATGTTGCTAGCATTACGAGTCATTAACCATTTTTGTTTGGAATCAAAAGGCGGTAAATGTCTAGTTTGACCACAATGTGTACAATTAACACATAATAAGGTCATTAAGAAAATCATTTGAAACCTTCCCAACATGCCCTTTCCCGAGAGCCAATAAGGAGCCTCTAAAGAACTACAAGGGATTGATGATGTTCTTAAAAAGAAGAGCTATGAGAAAATTAGTTCAGAATTAAAGATGATGAACCACAAGAGATTGAAAAACTAATGCAAGGAAGTTCAAGAGACCACACAATTTCTTTGAGCTATGAGCAATGAAGTTTAGGAGAGTTTGGATGGTTCACTAGAGCTACTACATATTGATTCATTGTCTAGTTGGAATGGGTCCATCACACATAAGGAGACTAAATAATTTGATTAGAGAGAAATTTTTGGATTATTGGAAGATCCTAAACTTAACAAAACCCATAAACAATCAAGGCTAACCCCAATCTAGGCCTAGCCACATAAGTCATATTTTGATGTAGATCTAGAACATATAAAACTACTCATAGAATACAAGTGATTGAATTAGGTGTGCCAATATGTAACTAACCTATAGTACGTGTACATCTTTGGAAACACGTGATAATGATGAACCTAATGAGCATTAGAAATCATATGATATGTGGATTTAAAGTCCAAAATAGAATTGACATCATTTTGAACAAGAATGGTCTTGCTGAGATGAAGAATCATGAGCAGCAATCAAATGTTTCTCACAAGCCCCTTTTTAATGTTATTGCTTTTTGAAACAACTTGAAATAACATCCACCATAGTAAGAACAAATAATCGGAGAAGAATGTTGGTAACATCATGAGTCATTAGCTTCTTTTTGGGAATCAAAAGGCAATGAACATCTAGTTCAACCACAACATGTACACTTTCCACTTAACAAGGTCATTTAAAAAATTTGATTCAGATTTTCCCATAATGGTTGCTTTCTGAGAACAAGTAAGAAGCGTTGTCCTAATACACACTGTCAAAGTCCAAGCCTTTTATTTTCAGGAACCTATTGGCAATGGTTTGAAATCCATACGCTTTGAGGATATGTAAGATGTTTTGTATCAATTGCATGCATGGAATAAGAGCTGCGATAGCAAAAGGTTGCCTCACAATATCCTTGAAAAGCTCCAAATAAGTTTCAAAATGACTTGCAAATATCGATCTAGGTGGGATCTATTGATATTTTAGATGGAAAATTTAATCGTAGTGTTCTTCTTGGCAAAAATATCTTCGAGCATTCTAGGCATCGTAACTTCGTAAATGCTCTCATGTGGAACAACATCCATCAAAATGATATTTTTAAGAGGTCTCAAAATACACAAAGTAGGTGCTCTAACTTTCTAATGCCACACACGAATAGGAAATTGTTAATCGTGATGCAAGGCTCCCACTTCAATGCAAAATGTAGATGTTGAAAAGGAAGTTAAAACGATGTGTGTGGGGGGAGTTTGACTTGATTATTTTTTGTTGTTGGAGAAGAATAATATACAATTGATTGATTTGAGAGAATGCCATGGCGGCCAATAACTTACTAGCCTATGTTAAGAAGAAAATGAGGGATTTGTATAGTTGATGGAGGAATGTATTATGCCCGTCCGATTGATGTTTAGGAAGGAACGAGGGCAATGTTAATTTTATTAATAGGAAGGATGAAGTAGGAGGAGGAATTAGGCAGACCAATTCTGCGGGGCGGGGGGGCTTTGGATATGCAGGCTTCTCTCTGTTAGATGATACAGTCGGACTTGGAAGGGAGTCTGCGGAAGAAGTTCATGGCGGGGCTTGGGGCGCGGCCGCGGAAGCGAGGCGGGCGAAAGACGTAGACGCCGAGCAAGAGGGCGATTACGTAGTAGGGGGTGACGTAGAGGATGATGGCGAGGGCGAGGGAGAGGAAGATGAAGACGCAGGTGGCGCGGGGGTCGCGCCAGCTGAGGAGGGCGTGGAAGCGCTCGAGCTGGTTGACGATGTCCGTGAAGAAGCTCTGCACGCGGCCGGCCAGGCGTCGGAGCCGGTCGTAGCGCGCCTTGATCACGTCCGCGCTCTTCGACGACGGGTACGTGTCGAACTCCTCGTCCAGCTCGTCCTGCAGCACCTGCAGCTCCTCCGCCTGCGACAGCGCCACGTCCATGTGCGGCGGGTGCGTCGGCAAGTATTGCCAGTGCCACGCCCCCACGAAGAATACGTACAGAAACAGTGTCGGCAGCACCTGCCCCGGGAAGAACACCAGCACCACGTACAGCAGTATCACCAGGCACGTCAGCACCCTGCTCCGCCAGTTCACCACGTCGTCCGCCCACTGCGCCAGCTGCCTCGCCCCGTAGAACACGTCTGAGATCCGCCGCCACGTGGCCTTGCTCTTCCGGTAACTCCACACGTGCACCTGCCTGTCCAGCATGTAGTGCACCACCTCGGGCCGGATCGGCGGCTCCGCCTTGTGCAGGTGGCTGATCTGGATGTGCGTTGCGACCTTGCGGAGGGCGTCCATCTGCTGCACGCTGAGCGGCTCGATGTAGTGGAGCTTGGGGAGGAGGGGCTGGGCGTAGGCCAGCATGAGGTTGAAGCTGGAGGTGCAGGAGAAACGGACGCCCAGCTCCAGCTTGCCCGTCGCTTTGGCGCCCGATCGCTGAAGGCAGATGAGAGGATACGCGTGCGTGTAGGTGCGGTCCGTGCGAAGGGTCGACAGCCGAATCCGCACCTTGCCGATGATCGTATCCTTCACGGGCTCCGGCTTCTTCTCCTTGGCGTCCTTTTTGGCCTCCGCGGCCGCCGCCTTCTTGGCCGCGGCGCCATCCAGGTATTGGTTGTCGAACACCCCAACCGTCAGCACCGTGCACGGGTCGTACACCTCCCACGTATACTGCTCCTGCCACTCCGGCGCCAGGCTGTTCATCACCGTCCGCGTGCGGATCCACTTGGTGCTGTACTTGGCAATGCAGTAGGCGTCCGCCGTCCCGCGGCCGTCCCTGGTCTTGGTCGGCAGCAGATCCGTAGAGCCGAGTATGCCGAGCTCCAGGATGCCGATGGGGGGTTTCGACAGCCTCTTCTCCGCCGGCCGGACGTCGCTGCTGTGGTGCGTGGTCTCGTCCAGCACGTGGTAGCCGCCATCCAGGCTGGCCGCAATCTGGATGCGGCTGGTGAATTTGGGCTTGGCGGGCTCCTTGGGCTTCTCACCGCTCGACTCCTTGGCCTTCTCGCCGTTGGACTCCTTGGGCTTCTCCTTTACAAGGTCGTACCACCTCGGCTCCACAGGTTTCCTATCCAGCCTTTTGGGGACCTGCCGGAGGGGGAGCTGCATCGTCCCGATGATTTCATTTGTGTCCTTGGACACTTTACTGATTACTTTGACGGTGAGCTCGCCGTGGAAGGGCTCGGCGGCCACGAAGAGGACCTCGCCGCCGATGAAGCTGGTGGTGCCGCCACGCCGGGCGGCGGGCCGGCTGTGGCCCTGATTCCCGAGCTCGACGACGGCGAAGACGTCCAGAAATCGGATATCCTTCCCGGGGGCGACCAGGTCCTGGGCCTCCATGAGGCGGACGCGGAGGTACCAGAGGCGGGGGGTGATGTAGACCTTGGAGCGGTTGAGGGCGATACCGCCGGTGTCGGACTGCCAGGCGTCGGGGAAAGCCTCGTCGGCCTGGGTGCCCATCCAGAGGGCGAGCATGAGCTCGCCCTTGGCGCGCTTCTCGCTGCCGGGGCGGGCCTCGAGGCGGTACCATTGCGGGGCGAGGGGGCTGTCGGGGGGGCGGCGGGAGGGGATTTCCGGGATGTCGAACTCGAGGCACCCCAGGAAGTCGTCTTTGGTGAGGGTGTCCTTGTCCCAGACGGTGATGTCCACCTTCTGGGCGGAGTGGGCTTTGCGGTCGAAGGCGAAGACGGCGTTCCAGGCGGGGCTGAGGGTCTGCTTCTTCTCGTCGGTGCGGACTTTGGTGTTGCCCACCTTCACCTCCACGTAGGGATCGGAGCTGCCCGTGACGTCGCGGGCGGCCAGGTCCCGGGCCTTTACCACCCGCACGAACAGGTAGTCCAGGGGCAGAACCAGCTCGTGCGTGACCTTCTCGGGGTTGATGTTTGGATACGTGGTGCGGACCTCGAAGCTCTCTTTATCCTGATCCTGCTCTATCACCTTGGAGTGCAGAACCACTGTATGGCCGGCTGCCGCGGCCTTCTCCTGCTTCTTATTCCCGTCCCCTCCCCCTCCCCCTTTCCCTTCCTCCTTCTTCCCCCCTTCCTCCTTCTTTCCCCCCTCCTCCTTCTTTCCTTCATCCTTCCCCCCCTTCTCCCCCCCCTGCTTCGCCTCCTCCGCATACCAGTACGCCTTCAGATATATCTCCCCCTTCCCCCTCCCCAGCAAAGACGCCCACCCCCTCTTCTCCAGTGAGTATGGCACCACCATCTCCGCCGCCTCCGTCCCCTTCTTCTTCACTTCCTCGCCCGGGATCTTCACCTTCCCCAGCACCACCGGCTTCTGATGCTGCTGGCCCGAGCCCTTCTGCGTCAGCACGCACACATATATGCATTCGTCCTCCAGGTCCGAGTTCACCTTGAATTCCAGCTTCTCGTTCCACACCGGATTCAGATCCTTGCTCTTCACCTTCGTCCTCTGCCGTTGGCCGTCGAATTCCACCTCCACAAAGGGGCTGGCGCTGCCCACGCCATCCTTTGGCATCAGATTCCTTGCATGGCACACTTCCACCATAAGCTTCCGGGGGCTCATCGTCCTCGAATAATGCAGGGAATTGAGGGGATTGAGCGATCGATCGGGAAGTGGAAAATGGCGGCCTTCAGCGTGCAATCATTGTGTTTGTGTCCAAAGACAGAATTGGGACTGGGGAGCTGTAATCGAGGGAAAGGGAAATGAGTAGAGAAGAGCAGTTCGGGGCCCCCTTTGAGGAGATCGAAGCATTGAAAGCGTGCGGTAAAGGTGAGCATTCAGGAAGGCGATTTGAAGAGGGGGTTAGGCAGCCAGAGGCTTTTGTCGCTCTTCATAGCGGAGGCGAATTGGGGACCGGGGCCATGGCGAAGGACAGCAGCTTAAAGGGAAGAGCGATCTAATCGATCGTGCGACGAACCCATAAAGGCGAGTTTGTATGAAAAGGTTTTAACACGACCTCCCTAGCCCATAAAGGCCAGTTGTATGAAAAGGTTGTAACACGACTTCCTTCATATTCGTAAGCATGATCTTCCCAGCGAGCCTCGACCCTTTCAGTTGGCTTCCATCCTTGTAAGTTGTGCTCCTTTTTGGTCCTCCGCTTCACAGAAGCATCATAGTTTGGAGGAGACAAGGGCAAACAAAAGTCAATTTCATGTGCAAAATCTACAAAGGATTTCATCCATTACTTTGCTTAGAGTCCCTTTACATGATGCATTTCGTAATGGTCTCACTCTGGAAGTGATCAAAATCGGAGCCTTCACACCAAACAAAAGTCAATTTACAGTTGAAAATCGAGAAACGAAGAAATTTTCCTAAACCCATTACTTTGCTTAGAGTGCCTTCACACAAGGCTTTTCATAGTGGCCAAATTGTGGAAGTGACCAAAATTGAGGCCTTCACTCCATGAGTTTGGGAACGCATCCAAGAAAAAAGCGGTTGTGGTTCCTTTAGCTAAACTTTTGCCAAAATGCAAAATTTTGCAAACGATTCATTTAGTTTTGGCCATTTCACTGGTAATATATCCTTCGCGGTCACATGAAGGGATGCCACCATTTGTCACGATCAGTAGCACTCGCTATAGCAGGTTAGCGAACGGATTGAAGTGCATAGTGGGAAGGCTTAACGATCTTTCCATGTGTGTTTGATGTGAGTTTTGTTCTTTCCAATCACCTTTAGCAAATGCCTCGTGTGAAGGTCCCCTTATATGGCTTTCCCCCTTCCTTATTGTCTCATAAAATATATGAGAGAAAGGGGGTGAGAGAGAGAGCAAGCTATGGTGCCAGATAAAATAAAATGAGAGAGATTGATATTTATCCAAGCCTATATGCAATATGTGTCAAGAGAGATCGACATCATGTTGGGCAACAATTGTCTAGCCTAATACTTTGACTATGTTAAGAACCATCATTTTTTCACACATTGTATGACGAATGTTTAGGTCTATGCAAAGGCCTTATTATGAGTATGTTCTTTGGATAATCAGATGATAGATTAGTACTATTGAAGATGAACACATAGCAAAATCTTGTCATTCTATACAAATGTGAAATTTGATAAGACAATGCAATAGAAATTACCCTTTCCTCATGTACACAAATGTGATAACTCCAAGGCAAATATGAGATGTTCCACATCTAAAACTGACCATTATCACAAGATGAGCACAAGATCCACTTGATACATTGTCACCTTCGTGCCAAATGTGTCTCTATTCATTGTTTGCCCTATTAGGTTTTTGTGCATCTTTCCCTGATAGCAACTCTGTGTTGCGATAGGACATATTCACTACACAATGAACTTGTCTCCTATTTGTAAGGATGATCTTCCAAGTGAGCATGACCTTTCAATGGGTTTCCATCCTTTTTCTTCAAGAAGCAATAGCTTTCATGCCATAGTGTGATGCTTGATGTGTCAAAACCTTAAAGGAGCCTACATATTGTAATCAGATGAAGGGGAGAGAATGATTTTGTTAGTGTATAAAGAAGAGAGAGTGCCATTTCCATACAACCAATGATATGAAGCCATGTCAATCGATTTGTAGAAGTTGATGGAGTATCCCTCAAAAGGGGGATACTATGCTGATCAATTAAAGTCTTGAAAAAGGCACGAACAATGGGCCTTGAGGCACGTGTAAGCTCATTGACTTGCTTACAACAAAGGACATGTCTAGGCCAATACGCATTGCATCAAAACTAACATGTGCATGCCTAGGGCCTTGCTATACTTGTTGGAATTATATAGGGTAAAGGGAGCTACATGAGGCATGTCCATTAATTCCCATACTTGCTATAAATGAGCATTATGGTGGTGACACACATTGATCTTGCTAGGCTTTGTAGAAGTGAAGATGGGATCAAGATGGTGATTAGGAGATTAGCCTTGGAGTATGTGACATATGTGCTAACACTATATGCTTTGTTTCTAAAATATCTAAATATATGGTACACGCATAAGCATTAGACCGCAATCCAACAATGTAATAAGTTTAGAATGGTCTACCATAATGCACTATCAATCTTGACATAATTAGTTGGGCTTTACTTGTTTATCTTCCAAAAAACACATGCATACAATAGCTTCATAGCAATGTAGCATTAGATTGCAATCTAACAATATAATAAGATTAAAATGGTCTATCATAATGCACTATTAGACTTTGATGGAATTAGTTGGGCGTTACTTATTAATGTAATCTATAGGCCAATCGAAACAACATTTTGAGAAATTTGTCTCAATGCAATAACTAGAGCAATAGAATACTTAATTAGAAAACATACAAGGACATCCAACAAGGGATATGAACACATTGGTACATTTTTATGATGCATTAAAATATATAGTTGATTAGGAGCAACTAGATCAAGAGCCTTGCTTATTACGTTATATATGAAATACATGTTTTGGTCATGAATGTCTCCATTCAAGGTCTATTTAAAAACCCCTTAATTACTTGTGGATTTTTTGTCAAAGAAACATGCCCATTTTTAATTCAAAAGTGAATATTCTCTTTAAAATTTTCCCTATTGTATGTGAAAAATATAAATAAGGAACATACAAAATCAATTATGTTTAAGTAACATCATATACGTACATAGTTCTATGCTTATGAAAATAAGGTGGCATTTAACTAGGATTTTGGAGAGGTAGGAGCTACTTTACTTAACAAGTTTGGAAAGGAATACAGCTACTTTGTTAAATTCTAGATTAATGGTGGTGAGGATTATTTGGTAAATTCTTGTGTGTGTGTGTGTGTGCGCACGCGCGCGTGTGTGTGTGTGTGTGTGTTCTTTACAAAGGTGGCCATAGTGATAGCAATCCCTTTCATCTTTTTGGTCAATCGAGTGGTGGGGGTTTGGATATTGGTCGTAGTTGATCCACACATACACAATAAAATTCTTGTTTGTTTTCCATCCATCCAAAACATTCACCTATGTTTGCAAATACTCTTTTAATCTAAATCATTCTTCATTTCAAAGGTCTAAAGCTTGCAACAATTGTGCATAAGACAAAGTCTTCTATAATGATGGCACAAAGTGTACACTATGCATGTTTCACCAATAGATGTTTGTGATTTCTCACAACCAAGAGGAGAAAAGGTATATCCAACTACCAAATTCACCTCTTTCATAAAAGTAAATCGTTTGTCTTACATCTAGTAAAAGGTTAATACAATAGAAGCCAAGTTTCTAACAATACTAAGTATAGTGTATCACCCAACTATTTTCTAAATAGCAAAAAACAAGCATTCAAATCATCCTCTACGTTTAAACAAAGGAAATGTGTGCACAACATATTAATAAATGGGGACATTGTTTTCCATTAGTTCACAATGGCTATGCATATATTTCGTTTATACACATAAGCATAAACTACTTATACAAATAGAAATGACCGACGAATTGTTGATCGTATGAGAGCACATTTTAGAGAAGCTTCATCACATATAGAAAGCTATAAATTGAGAACGACACTTGTAGATTGCTTATGAGTCCATACCAAAGAAGCTTCCAATGAGATTTGTTCAAAAAAGATTCTTTGTGAGAAGAGGTAGATATGTGTGGTGTGCGCCAGGTGTAGTTTGTTAGACACAACCATTGAAGGTTATTTCATTATGAGCAAAACCATTATGGCACTTTGTCAGATTTTGGTTTCTAGCTACAAGAAATATATTTTATGGACAAAAATTTAACATTTGGACAATGTAGCAAGTTGATACCACCAACTCCTATGAAAGCTCTCTGATGTACTAGAGGAAAGGAACCAATAAAGTAACATTGAATGGTCCCCCACTAGATCTTTTTTATATAGGTGAGTTATATACCATTTTTGTTACACTTCAACTCTCTATATACGTTATTGCACTCCATAACTAAATTTGGGACATTATGATATTTTTATCATATAGATATGGTTATCAATGAATGGTTCACAAAAAAGTGACACAATGAAGGGC
Source organism: Lygodium microphyllum (assembly GCF_053477565.2). Taxonomy (NCBI): domain Eukaryota; kingdom Viridiplantae; phylum Streptophyta; class Polypodiopsida; order Schizaeales; family Lygodiaceae; genus Lygodium; species Lygodium microphyllum. The sequence continues at coordinate 46,763,058 of NC_141138.1, forward strand.
CAATGGACTGGTATTCAATTATGCTTTTTTCTCGAGGTTTTGGAAAATCCAAAGCATTAAAATTTTGATATAGCGAAGTTGTTTTAATGACATTAAACCCAATTTAGTGTATAAGAATTTTTATCATAGCCTCAATTGACTATCTAACGTTTGGTGCAAAATCATCATTTAATTGGGTTGACGTGAATTTACTTTTTTAGGGGAGTCAATTTATTGACCCCTTCACCCTAGCTTTGACACATAAAGGGAAGGAATATTTAACTCAAGTTGGCACCATCCATACTTTGGTAGCTTACTCTATATTTCAATTACATTGCCTTTCTATACAAATGAACTAACAATTACCTAGAAAGTTTTAATGGGAGACAATGACTAGTGAACTACTCTATTATAGCTAGGAGTTGAACATGACTCCAAAATTCTCCATAATGGCATTGCATGTCTTTTTCCTCATCTTTGTCATTAGTATTTGTAAACATATGGAGAAATATAAAAATTTGTTTGCATTACAATAGTAAAAGTCTCACTTGTAGGTTCTAAATGCATTTTCATAAACCTTGGTTAAACACAAGATTGTTGGTTAGAAAAATGTTAGAAGGGTCACTTCAAAATACTAGGAGGGCCATTAAAAACTATTAGGCTGCTTTGTACGCGAAGCTATTGTGAAGCAGCATGCGAAGTTGCTGTGTGAAATTCGCTCAATAATCCATTTCTCCTCTTTCTCCCTCCTATTTTCCCTCTACATTTCCAAGATGTTTTATTTCTCTCGCTCTCTCTCTCTCTCTCTCTCTCTCTCTCTGTTTCTCTCTCTCTCTCTCTCTCTCTCTCTCTCTCTCTCTCTCTCACCAAACTTAAAACTAAGAGTAGTTTATAAAATTTGTAACACAGAATGCTAGACATAGAAACAATCTCTTCCATGCAATATACTTACAAACTTTCCTCTTAACATCAATGTAAGGAATCACATGTTTACTTTGCGCGATACTTAGAAACAACAACGTTATACTGAAATGGATCATAATTGAGACAAAGACTAAGCACTACAAAAAGAATTTCTATAAGAGACCTAGTCAAAATGAATCCACGAAGGCCAAGTATAAGAGGCCTTCCATTAGCAAGCCATGAAGACTAAGTATAAGGCACTCGAGTGTTTCCAAGCACCACAGGCAAATGACCGATGCCAACAAAAAAAGACAATGTCTCCAAGATGCCTAATAGAAAGAAAGCTTTCTCTTCTTTGAGGAATCATTAACAAAATCTTCCTCCTTGAGCAAAACATGCAAAGGTGAAGTAGGGAATGATCCCACAGTTTCCATTAGTTTTCGCATGGGCGATGCAATAGTTCTACCTCTCTCTTTACCACCTGCATTGGAACAAAAATCACAATATAAGTACGTGGAATAACTAACAAAGACCATTTCATCCCAACAATAATAATACCTGGTCGAACATTTGTGAACCATTCAGTAGGTACTGACAAACGTTTTTGCAGTGTCACAAAACAACCCAAATCCTTGAACCCATACTTAAATCAATGCCTCGGTATCTTATCAGTATGATATCGTTGAAATCTCTTCTTATGGTCAACCTCCTACATATGCACCCGAAAACATTGTGTGTATCCACAATGTACAACTTCAATAAAAACTGGGAGCTTGGTATCAATATTAACATCATCATATAAACGCTCGATGACCCTTGCAAGTGTCATTCTTATGATATCATCACTTGTTACTGTGCACAACGTGCAATGTAGCTTCTTTTGATAGTCAGAAGCTGGGTGATAGTGCCACTCTAGGGTAGGCATCTACAAAAGTTAAATAAATAGCAAAATATGAAAAATAATTTACTTCTAAGAGAGTATATGCCAACCAAATAGGGCATAGAGAGCAATTCACATATATGCAAAACTAGTGTCCCTACATGGTCGTCACAATAACCACATCTCTGCAAAGAAAACAATGCACATTATTGCACCTTTTGAAGAACATCCTTATATACAATGTTTGTGTTCATATCCCCATCCTTTTCACCCAACATGACTTTCACACAATGCGAAGATTTTACCCTTAAAAATGCAACATACAGCTGACCATGTGTAAATACTGGTGCCTTTAGATAAAGCCCAACAATGGACAAAGTCACTACAAGATATAGGTCTTATACCGACGTTAAAAGTGGCAAAAATGTAAATAACAAAATTTGCCCTCGTCATCGCAAACAGCGTCGTTATTGGCGACGCCATAGAATAGTCGGTGTTAGCTTATTTGCGATGCTGATACCGATGCAAATAGCGATGCTGATAACGACGCTTTGTGATGCAAATAACGACGCATGCAGGTAAATTTGTGACACTAAAAGCGACAGTAACAGGGAAAAAAAAAATTATGGCAGGACAGCTAGCACTGTGTGCTTTATTTGGGCCATACAAAATAGTTTCTGCACTGTGTACAATGCTCGTGTAAACAAAAACAAAATGTACTGAAATCATAACATTGATACATGAAATAAATACATGATCGCATAATGAAAGTGACTGGTACAATCATGACAAGATATCACTACTACATAGAAAATGTCTACACAGATAGGGTGACCAAAAAAGAAGGGTGTGTGAGCTCCAGGGATCCAAGGGCGAGCTATATATCCTCGCCGTCTGAAAGCTCGTCTCGCCACAAAGAAGCATCAAATGGACTCTGCAAAAAAAGAAACAACAACACATTAGTCCACCATACAATAATGCATTCTAATTAAACATGGTAACTATGAACAAGGAAGATGAGTGACTTACAGGGCCACTGCGTCTATACAATCGGTCGATCAATGCAGTGAGATCGTGCCTCTCTGCATATCGAGTCTCAAGGCCGGTCGGATCACGATTTGTAATGGAGTGTTGCAAAGAAAATAAAATACTAATTGTTAGAAACATGATTGTTAGTACAAATGATATTGCAAAAAAAAAGCAAGCAAAACAAAAGAAAAACTTACAAAGTCCTCCACATATGTCATGTGGCCGCCACTCCCAAGTTGATGGACCACTCCAGACTCTAGTTGTGCCCTCGCCGCCTTACGCTATTGACTCCAACGTCCTGGAGAATTTGTAGCCTCCTCCTTCAGTCGGCTCCAGTCGTCCGCGTCTAGCCACTCGGGCTTTGCAACCCCACTCTTGAGTGCCTTGCGTGCGTTCGATCGTTTGTGTGACATATAGACACACATGCACTCCATCATCTAGCCCATAGAAAATCTATTTGCTGTGGCTAGAACTGGAAACTCCTCATGCAAGGATGCTACTATGTAGTCCTTGCTCCCCTCCGATATGTTTTTCCAATGATCTAAGACGTTGTGCCGAAAAACTTGTTGGCACAACTCTCTTATGCGAGCCATCACCCTCCTCCCCTCATCATTCATGATGATGGCTCCTGACCTATCATCGACAAGATAGGCATATCCCTCTGGGGTATGCCTAAGATGGGTCCTCTCCCACCTGCGTCCACGCTCCTCGGCATATCCAGGAGACCCTTGTACATCCTGTGTACCGACCGGGGTAGTATCTATCGGAGTAGCATCCATAGGGGTGCCACCTGGCTGCAGACGACTGAGCAAAAGCCGGAGTAACTAGAGTAGACGTCTCCACATATATGACAAATCTTGGAGGTGACGCAACTCCAGCAGAACAACGAGACGAAGACACTGCGTCCGTGCCTCCATAGTATCCACCTGAGCCACGCTCCCCGGAACCGCCACGAGAGCGAGGAGTCGCGCCTGTATCCCGTGCCGACCGCAAGCTCATTGCCTCCATATCTCTACAACATTCCCCTGACCCTGAAGCACTCCCTCCCTCTGGCCCAAGTCTGGAGTGTCGACCTCGTCTAGTTGAAGCCGAAGCATCTGATCACGCCGAAGTAGATCTAGTAGAGTGGCCTAACGATGTCCGAGACAACTCCTGGTCTGCTATGTCTCTGAATCTCGCCATCTAATCTGGAGACATGCACGTGAAGATATCATGCAACTCCTCATTGCTCATCCCTCAACTTATCCTGAAATGGTCACCTGCACAGACAAAAAATGATGTTAGCATAATCAATTTAAATCATACAAAGCATGATAATATAAATCCTTAAAAAAATGATCTCACTTAAAATGCATATCTTATGTACCTTTATAAGCGATTAGTCAACGAATTGAGTAAGTGGATGCTCTAAGTATGAAGTATCCTATGGTCCCATATCAATCTCCTGATACTACTCCGCATACATTGGAAGATCAATAGACATGCCACCACAAAAGAATGAGTCCACCTTGTTCTCAAAGAATTCTTGGACTCCTGTATTTCCATCATTGTTAGCCGATGTTGGCTCCTCTACATGCTCTAAGCTTTCGGTGGCCTCCACCCCTTGCAATATCGACCCCTCTATTTGCATATTGTCCTTATCTATGCTCGAAACATTGCTCATGCACTCCATCCACCATCGCACACCCACGAACTCTTCTAATTGGCTGCAAAGGGTGCACTCCTCCTTGAGATGAGACATCACCTCCCTGGATAGAAAATTTGCCAGCCACACCCAATCTTCTTGTATATGGTATTCAATTAGCTTGCGAGTACAATGCATGATTGGTATTAACTTTTCTTACCATTTGCTGAAAATCTACAATCGCCTGATCTATAATCTCAAATTGAAACTCACTGAAGCTCATACGTGTTCTATAGACAATTGACGTTTTCGTCTAATTGCCAGCTTGCATTGAGAGCAAGGACATAGGACACACTGATTAAGATACACCTCGCGATCTTGAACAACAAGACCTTCATCGTTTTCCATTTTGTCTATGCTACGACAAACAATTTGTTTTTGTTATCATTATTTTTTTCTTTCTTAAATTATTCTCCTCTCCTTCCATCTCTCTCTCTGTTTCTCTTTCTTTACTATGATGTATGTATTTCATCTCCCTCTCTCTCATTCCTTCTTCTTTTTTCTCTTCCTTCCCCTCTCTCATTTTCTTTAACGATCAGGGCTATGACTTCGATGAAGACCACGACCATGACTACGACTACGACTATGACCACGACCACGACCACAACCACGACCATGACCACGACCATGACTACGATGACCACGACCACGACCACGACCACGACTACGACTACGACTACGACCACGACTACGACTACGACCATGACTACGATGACGGCTACGACTACGATAAAGACCATGACCACGACTACGACTACGACTATGACCACGACCACGACCACCACTATGACCATGACTACGATGACCACGACCACGACTACGACTACGACCACGACCACGACTATGACTACGACTACGACTACGACTATAACCACGACCATGACCACAACCACGGCTACAACTACGACTACGACTACTTATATAGAGATGAAGAGAGAGTCAAGATTTAGGGATAGAGTAAAGTTAGAGAAGAAGAGGAGAGAAGTGAGAGAGGTAGAAATAGAAAGAGATAGAGAGAGAAAATAGATAGGGGGAGAGAGAGGGATTTAGAGAGAGTATAGGAAGAGAGAAAGAGGGAAGATTGAGGGAGAGAGAATGGTTGAGAGAAGAGAGAGGAGAGAGAGAGAGATCCGACTAGAGCATTTGACACCCATAGCCAACACATCGTGGAGAACACAAGCACAAATTGACTACGACTACGACTACGACCATGACTATGACCGCGATTACGACTACGACGACCACGACCACGACCACGACTACGGCTACGACCACGACTACGACTACGATGACCACGACCACGACCACGACCACAACCACGACTAGGACGACCACGACCATGACCATGACCACGACCACGACCACGACTACTTATATAGAGATGAAGAGAGAGACGAGTCAGGGAGAGAGTAAAGTTAGAGAAGAAGAGGAGAGAAGTGAGAGAGATAGAAATAGAAAGAGAGATAGAGAGAGAAAAGAGATAGGGGAGAGAGAAGGATTTAGGGAGAGTATAGGAAGAGAGAAAGAGGGAAGATTGAGGGAGAGAGAATGGTTGAGAGAAGAGAGAGGAGAAAGAGAGAGAGATCCAACTAGAGCACTTGACACCCATAGCCAATACACCATGGAGAACACAAGCACAAATTGACTACGACTACGACTACGACCACAACCATGACCATAAATTTTCCTTTACCATTTACAACTCACCCACATTCTCTCCACACTATTGCACACTACAATCTCTATGAGGGCATGAGATTGGGATCTCCACAGATGCCAAAGCATAATCTATAGCTTGATGGTTGCATATATACTACTACTACTCATGGAAGAAACCTTAAAATAGTTATTATGCTCAAATATATGATTGTTAGGTTCCTAAGACTATTCTAAGGATGAAAGAGGGTTAATGATAAAAGAGTATCCTTCCTTGCAAGTGATATTATATTATATTTTTAAATTAAAATTGATAGTTGAAGATGAGTTTCCTAAGAGATCTTGTGGTGATGCTGTTTTAGTTTTTGCGAAGCATTAGAATGATGCTGTTTTAGTTTTTTGTATTTGTCTTTTTAAGAAGAGATTGATTTTTATGGAATATCCAAAGTTATTTTTGGATTTACATTATAAAAAATGAATATTTTTCTAAACTGATAGGCTGATTGCCTTCGTTGTATACTTCTACAAAAGTTCTTGTGCCCTCATAGGTGGATATTTGGTTACACACTAAAACTCCCCCAAGGTTAGTGGCTAGATCCCTTCACCAAGGGGATAGTTTGAGCATGGTGGAGGCTAGGACAAGCCCCATGTATGAGAGGTCTCTTTGTAGGAAGAACATTATGCTAGGAGGCGCAAGTGTGCTAGGGTTTTCTAGCCATATATCCCTTAGGTTTGTGGAGGATCAGCCTAACCCCTATGAGCCTAGGATGAGCTTATTGTAAGGTCTTATTTCCTTTTCTCTCTTTCTCTCCCTCTCTCATTTCCTCTCCCTCTCTCACCCTCACCCTCTCTTTCTCTCTTTCCCTATTAGATTCAATGATTTTTCTCTCTTTTTCTCTCTCCTCTCCCTCTCTCATTTCCCTCTCCCCCCCTCACTCTCACCCTTTCTTTCTCTCTTTTTCTATTAGGTTTAATGATTTTTCTCTCTTTTTTTCTCTTTTTCTCTCTCCTCTCCTTCTCTCATTTTTTTATCTCTCATCTCTTCTCATTTCCTTTTGCTCTCTTCCTCTCCCTCTCTCATTTCTTCTCCCTCCCTCACCCTCTCTCTCTCTTTCTCTCTTCCCCTATTATGTTTAATGTTTTTTCTCTCTTTTTCTCTCTCCTCTCTCCTCTCCCTATCTCATTTCTTTTTCTCTCACCCCTCCCTCTCTCATTTCCTCTCCCTCTCTCAATACATATGAATTATACCAAAAACAAGTAAAAGAGAGAGAGAAAACTCCCTCTCCCTCTCTCATTTTCTCTCCCTCCCCCTCTTCCTCTCCCTCTCTTTCTCTCTCCATCCCTCTCCCTCTCCCTCTCCCTCTCCCTCTCCCTCTCCCTCTCCCTCTCCCTCTCCCTCCCTCTCCCTCTCCCTCTCTTTCTCTCTCATTCCCTCTCTCTCTCTCTCTCAATACACACGAATTATACCTCATTTCCTCTCCCTCTCCCTCTCCCTCTCTCTCATTTCCTCTCCCTCTCAACACACACGAATTTATATACCAAAAACAAGTAAAAGAGAGACAGAAAACTCCCTCTCCCTCTCTCATTTTCTCTCCCTCTCCCTCTCCCTCTCTTTCTCTCTCTCTCCCTCCCTCTCCCTCTCCCTCTCTCATTTCCTCTCCCTCCCTCTCCCTCTCCCTCTCTTTCTCTCTCATTTCCTCTCCCTCTCTCAATACACATATTTTATACAAAAAACAAGTAAAAGAGAGAGAGAAAACTCCCTCTCCCTCTCTCATTTTCTCTCCCTCCCCCTCTCCCTCTCCCTCTCTTTCTCTCTCCCTCCCTCTCCCATTTCCTCCCTCTCCCTCTCCCTCTCCCTCTCTTTCTCTCTCATTTCCTCTCTCTTTGATAACCCAAAATTTATGCAAGAAAAAGGCACAAAATGTGGTCTACATCGGCAAAAAGAAAAATCAAGAAACTATCATTGATAATATTCTTTGTAATTTGCCATGGTATTTTAGTGGGTCCACATTGTAAAGCCATGAGCATGAGAAGTAGTGTGTGTGTTTTGTAAAATTTGAAAGGTTTTAATGTTTCAATGTTCATAGACCTCCTTTCTAAGGTCTAAGAATGCTCATGTAATACAAACCCTTAAAGGAATATGAAAAGGTGGAAATGAAGAGCCATGCAATTTGTGGGAAAATGTGGTTTGGGGAGTTACAACTTCTCTTCCTCTCCTTTATCTAGCTACTTGCATGTATCTTCTTTTCTCTCTTGCATTGGCACAACTCTTGCTCTCTTTTCTTTCTTGTGCTTTCTTGCTTTATCTCTTCCATGGAAGAAGGAGAGAGTGAGGATGAAGATGATGGTTATATTTCTTGTGTGTCAGATTCTTGTGTGTATTAGCATGGCTTCTTGTTGAGAGGAAGGGTGTTTCTTGCAAGTTTTTGAGGGCACGGGCATTGTAGATGCCACCATGAGGCCTGCTCTCTTGGTAGATTAGGTGTTGTCCTTGGGCTGTTCACTCTCTCTCTCAATATACACAAATTATACAAAAAATAAGTAAAAGAGAGAGAGAAAACACAAAATCAAAGCAAGAATGGACAATGCACTCACCGTAAAGACTCGAAGAAGGGTTTGGCAGCTCCTCTTTGCAATGATGACTCCTCTTCGCCCTCCGTACACCTCCTCTTCTTCTTCACGAAAGGCGACGGCGGTGGCGGCAGTGAGAAACTTTCTTTTTCTCTTTCTCTCCCTCTTAGCAAGATGGTCGCTCTCCCTCTCGCTCTCTGTTTTGTGAATGCATAAAAAATGACGCGCTCGAGTTTCGGCCCGCGTTTTTTTGCTCTTGGTACCATCGCTATTTGATCGCTATTAGCGTCGCATTTGCAACGCAAATAGTGACGCCGCTATTTATCGTCGCTACCGTCGCTATAGGCTCATATCCTTGTAGTGTCTGTCACCGTGTCTTATTAATTGTCATAGCGAATGCCAACCAGATGGGAAACTGCCTCCATTTCATAGTAAATGGCAATTGTGTAGCATTGGAAATAAAAGTAATCCATGGAATAAAAACTCATTCGCACCCACATTTGCCCTTGTTATTATCTCAGCATCTATCATTTTTCTATTGAAAGCTCTGCATATCAATCGTGTACCATTACACATATCCCTTCTAGTGTTTAGGTTTCTAAGAAGAATAATAGGTGCATTTAAATGAGGAGGAAATCCACCTCCAAGGTCCAATGTATTTAAATACTCAATAAAGTACAAAAATGAGTCTTCAGTCTCTACAATCGAATCTACACTATAATAATGCCTGACCTCCCCTGGCATCAGTTCCAATGCATGATCATTCAAAGTAGCCACCTTTGTATTTTGCGAGAGGCAAGTATATCCCACTCACTAAAATATGATGTGTAGTCACCCACATTGGACACGTCACTGTAGAGACTACCAATCAAGGTTTTGATAGACTACCCTTTCAACACCATGCTAGATGGAATACACAACTTATCACAACTTTCAGTAATACCCACTCCGTCCCCTATTCCTTGAATCTAACAGATGAACCCATTGTCCACTACACTACCAGTTGTTAACACTCGCATATTCCTAGATAGCCTTAGCATCCTTATGTAATGCCACAAATTAGAGTAACACAATGCAACATTAACAATATCCTCATGTGTTCCCTTTACCCCACAACCGGCAACATCTACCTAAAATACCCTCTAAATAAAACAAAATTTTCCACCAAATGCCTTATCACAACTCACAACATATCTTAGAGTTCTATCAACCGCTTCAAAGGCATACCGATGGGTCATAGGAGCCTCATCCCACAAAATAAGGCTCAACTGTCTCAATAACCGGGCAAGGTCACTTTGAACATGAATGCTGCAGGTGGATAGATTATTTAATTCTACTGGGATTTTAAACTATGAGTGAGCTATACGACCATGTGGTAAAAGCATGGCAACAATGCCACATCATGCTATTGCTAGTGTTATACGACCACCACTACGCACCTTTGCAAGTAAACATTTATACAGTAAAGTCTTCCTAGACCCACCAGGACTATCCAAAAAGAATGTATCCCCAGTATCTCTGTCAACAACATCCATAATTGCACTAAAGGCAATTCTTTCTACCTCATTTAACGTTTCCTCCATGGATTCAGAAACCCTACATTGTTTCAATGTGTTGTATGCATATTCATCTTGCAAAAGAGGGTAGCATACAGTTGTGAGTTTGGTTGATGAGGTTCAGGAAACCCATCAAAATCAGAGAGTCTTCGCCCTACATGGCGCAAAAGGTCTTGCAGATGTAACAAATCCATGTTAGATGCCTCATGTTGTAGGACACCAAGAGAGGTGTGCACGTGCTGTAGCTACAATCTATACATGATCTCCTCTACCATTGGCACCAAAAATCTTTCCCATAGATAGCCAGACCGAGTTGATTCACAAAAGACCAAAATTGTAACAAACAAAGTACGGAGTTGAGTACCGATTTGCACAGAGGCAGCTTCTTCCAAGCACACAACATTTTCATCATCACTCTCCAACATGCCCCTTGCAATGCAAGCATCCCTAAAAGTATCATAGATCACATTATCAACAATACACAGATCTTCAAAAGAAGAATATCTCCGACACTTTGTTAAAAACTTTCGCAAATAGTAGAGCTCACCATAGGTAGGCACCCAAAATACATCCGACCACATGTATTCCCACTCTTCCTCCTAGTCCACATCTTATGTCGTGCATTCCACATCCAATACACTGGAAAGTACTGATAGGGAATAATCCTAGCTGGATGAATACGGTTGTACACAAACCATTGAGTAAGAGTAGTTTTCTGGAGGTCTTCATTCTACACAGCATCTGGTATACTATTTGTATCTCGAAACATCACATAGTTCTCACTAGGTAATTGAACCTACAAACGTTGTATATCAAGCTTTTCATCGTATAATGCATAATCATAGATCTCTCGACATGCCTCAGAGGCAGAAACATATCGTGCATCCAAATAACTTTGAATCCCGTCCACCTCGTGAACATCACTGCCAACTATCGAGCACACCTCCACATTTGAATCAACCCTAATAGAAATTTTGACAGTTGCATGATCATGCCCCTTGTACACATACTTATACAAATACTTAACAGTTGCCAATTATCAAGCATACCTCCACATTTATGTGTGTATTTTATTTCTTACTCAAGAAAGGATTATATGGGACAATCCATGATTGTCAATAACATTACCATTTATAATCATAGAGTTTCCATCATCTTGTCTTTGATAAATGGGATAGCCAGAACTAAACCGTTGTCATGTCCACTAGTTTTTGCAGGTAGTCTTTAGTACATCTACCCTTATCCATATAGGGACTCCTAGGGTTCAATCCTCCTCAAGGGCCATGAATGTTGCACTTTGAAATTTTCTCAAATGAGGCTGGAAACTTAACTCTATCTGGCAACTTAGCACAAGCCAATCTATCGTAAAAGTGACATGCTTTAGAAGGCTTGACAGACAACTCTAAAATTAGCAAAGTATGAGAATGTGGTAGCCCCCCCTTTTGGAATTCAATCATAGTAACATAGCTTGCAACCTTTCCAAAGAGGTCCTTCCACAACAACGTGTATATTAAATCAGCATGTTTTTAATGAAACACGCGAGTAGTCAAATTCGGACGATCATAACCACTTTTCCCAAGCAATAAAGCATTAGTTATCTCCAAGCACTTTGGATTACATGTCATTGTTATAAAAAGGTTAGGTTTTCCCTTGCATCGCACTATAGCCATGGCATCCTCATATAATTGATACTGTGCCTTGGCCCACCCATGAATGATGATGGCAAAACTATCCTCTTGCCAATAGAGGCACCAAAAATCTGCATTGGCCCATTATTGTTTGCCCCCACCATGTCTGCCAGGCCTTTATAGGCCTTCGATCACAACATTGATTAATTCTGGTGACACTAAGTTAACCTACACTGCTCTATACTACAATAAGCATCAATAATAAGTTGTTGCAATAGCCAACCATCGTGCAATATGCACACCTCAATATCTTCACACACCTAAAGACGCAATGCATAAGATTGCATTTGGGCAACACAATTTTTATTGGACAATTCATATATGTTAACAGGAACACTGACATTACTTTAGAGAACCTTTACATGGCAACTATCATCTCCCATAGGAAAAAGGAGGACATATAGCATTGGCATATATGCTCTATGCAAGTTTGAAATAGCAACACATCGACCACCCTGAGTGTAAACATGAATATCCTGATGATCAAGAGTATCCTCATCACCCTACCTTGGCATGATAGCTGCAACATCAATTGCTATTGCAGGAGTAGAGTATTGTTTGCTGGTTCTTTGAACACCAAAAATACTCATTCTTAGTTCTTGCACGGGATTATTTTGCAGTTGCAAACCCACAGACCTAAAAGCACGTGCATATATGTTGTGTCGATGCATCATACATTGAAGATCCCCTAGAAAATTTGGTAATAAATCATGCATAACCCCTATCCAATTAAGCAACTCATGCTTGGTATCATAAACATAGAGTTGTGCAATTCTTGGCCTTTCTTGGCGTTGCACATCAGGAAGCAAAGTAGCTATACGATGATTAATAGAGCTATGCACTCTAAAGGTGTAACCATTCCCACTGACAATAGGCAGCTCGTCAACGTTAGCTACGAGTGATACAAATGCAAGAGCACTGTTGTATGCTCGTATGTTATTTTTAAATGTCCTACTCTGAGGGTGCATACCATGCAAAAAATCATGCAATGGCTGTGGTGGATGTTGCATTACTTTTCCATTTCGATAGCAAGGCCTTCCAAACAAAATCGACCCTTGCACTTGAGTCTCGCATATCCACAACTTAGCTAAACACCTCTCACACATTTCAAAAAGACTTCCCATGGAATGCACATCCAACTCTTGAAATAGCAGTACTGCTATTGCTAGATGAACATCCGTTGCAGGCAAATCATGTAAAATGAAGCACAATCCACCATTTTGGTGATAAAAAATAGCAATATTATGAACACGTGACTCATTAACCATGAAATTTTCCACATTGTGGTGATTCCCAAAATCACAACCATTTGTTGATGTGAAAATATCAGGCACAACATGATCGACATGCATAATAGCCAAATCTATACCAACATTCTATTCAATTGGCTCATTATCCCCATTTACAATTTCAACATGGAAAGACACACTCTCACAAACCACTCCATTATGATTTTTCCCATTCTACCACTTGGACATTGAAACATTATTAACGTGTGACTTGATAATCACATGATTAAGACCATTGCAACCACCCACTAATGGCAAAGCATTCATCAAATCCGCACCAAATTTTCATCGGGCTTGAAATCCCCTAATGGTTCTATCTACTAATGGAAAACCATTAGCCAAGTCTATACCAAACTGTGGTTGGCCTAGTTCATGATGACCACTTAGAATCTCCTGATGAAGAGGCAGGTTTTCAATATCCCTACAAATGGGTGTACCATGATCTAAAATCCCTTTCCGAGCACTGATTCTAGCAACATGTTGTCGCTCATACCTTGTGGATGTAAGTACATCCCTATGAACATGCAATACATAGTCTCTGCCAGTTGCTTGATGCGAACACTCCATATTGATTGGATGGCCACAAAATCTGTTATCAACACATTCTATCGAAGGCATGGCTCAGCATATATGTACAAATATGTAAGCACATTGAATGTAAGCACATCAAAGGCCATCCACATATAGAATGTAAGCACATCGAAGGCATGGCTCCTCTGATTCTACACTCTTTAGTCCACACAGCTTGCATAACCTCATTTCTCTTGCTTGTCCACTCCATGCATATGTCTTGATCAATAAAGTGTGTGATTGAGTTCGAAGTCATGCAATACTCCGCCTAAATACCGTTGAGAGCGGGTTGGCTATGTATGGCTGCGTGTGTGCCTCTGCCTGCATGTAGGATTCCCAACATGAAGGATAGATATGCATACTGTAATAAGTAATTTTTCCATTTGCTCCCTTGCTTTGATGTTTTGCTTGATACACTCGTAAGAGGTCTGATTGAAATGTGTCCATTCATATATCTTCGGATGCCATATCTAGGTATCTATCCACTTCCCACCCTTTAAATCATTTTCTCATATCCAATACCCATCCTCGTGTAAGTTACTCACGAATATATGTGTGCATCATGTGGGTTCGAAATAAGGTATTTTTAAAATAGCATTTATATATATATTTTTACATATAGAAGAGTGTAATATAAAGGGGTTATTTATAGATTGAATAGAAAAGGGTTATGTTTTATTCATGAAAAATTCATAGATAAGGATATTTATAAATAGGCCTTGAACGCACGTGATTAGAGGATATACATAGAGTAACTTTCTCGAGCACCCATCCTGTTGAAAGCACTTTACTTTTCCATGTTTTTTGTAGGCATGTGCTAGCATCCCATGCCCATTTGGGAAGCCTATTGTCATCCATTTGATGTACTCGGGTGGCATATCTCAATACTCGGATCATAGCATGTACCTCAATTGGCCGATAGCCAATTTTCAAAAGGATAAGTACATATGTTGTGGTGATTTTGATGCCCAAATGTCTATGAATAAAAGCTTTTTGCAGCTTCTCAATGTCGTTCCATGCAGATGAGGAGGTACTCCCCCCCCCCACACTTCCACCCCATATAATACCGTCTGTAGAACATATGCATCAAAAATCATACAGCGTATTTTCCGGCATTTAGTATTTGTACAATTGCAGTCATTTTCAAAGTGATAATACTTTCTTTTCCTTGCCGCTAATCGCCACTCCACACATGTATGCCATCTGTGGTCTACATGTATCTCAATCCCCAAGTATTTGAAAGTAGATATTGCCTCTATATATTTTCCTTCATAATGTACTTTGGTGGGGTCTTTGATTGCTTGGTGCGCACATCCATTAGCTTTGTTTTTGATACATTCACCGTCAAACCACTATCTTGACAAAACCGTTCAAGAATCCCCATGAACTATTGTATACGTTCCCCAGTATATGTAAAGAAGACCACATCATCTGCATAAAGCAGGAGGAAGATGGCAAACATACCAATATGTGGGCTTTTGGTTTCCTCTTCATTCATAGCCGTGAGAAGTATTTCCTCCAGCTTATCAATGCATAAACCAAATAATGTAGGGGAGAGATGGCCCATATTACTCTCAAATACTTGTGACAGCCCGTTGCAACCTCTGAGGCGGCACACCACTCATTGATATATCCTGTAAATTTCCATGCATAGATAATTTGGGACCCCTAATTCTTGCATTCGTTGCCATAAGCCAACCCTTGGTACAATGTCAAAATCCTTTGAAAATCCACAAAATAGCAATGCAAGGTTTCTCCCTCAAGCCGACTCTCATCCATAAGCACACGTAAAGTAACCAAATGGTCTATGGTATTATGACTAGGGAGAAAACTTGCTTGTCCATAAGCTCATTTGCTACTTTCTGCCCATTTACTCAGTTGCATTTCCAAGATAGTGCTGAATAGCTTTGCCATGGCTAAACTAACCATAATTGTGCCGTAGTTTGTGAGCAAATTGCAATGATGAATCTGAGAAGGAGCCCTCTTCAAATATTGTTGAAGCTGGGCCATCAGAGGCCCTAGAGCATTTTTCCATAGAAATGTAAAATATTACACGGCGCAGCGAACAGAATCTGAGAAAGAGATAGAGAGTACACAACAGATAAGAGGAGAATCAGTAAAATTCTTTAACTCCAAACAACTGATACAAAGATGGCTCTGTCCACCCGTGCGCTTCCACTGAGTGAAGCTTAGATGGCGATCTAGACAGAAGATAGGCGAAGAGCTTAAGGCTAGCTGGAACAACAACTCTGACTGGGTGAAAGATGAGTGTGAGATGGCTGCGAAGGGGTTTAGCTTTTATAGCCCGCGTAGGTCGTTAGGTCGGCCTGCTGACCGACCTACCATATGAGCCTCCACTAGTCGGCCAGGGAATATTCCAGGGAATATTCCCTTTACCATTGGGCCGGGGGCGCTGCCCCCGGACCCCCGCCAGGGGGGCCGCTGGCCCCCCTGGGACCCCCCAGCCAGGGGCCGCTTCCGCGGCCCCCGGACCCCACAATAGGGGCCCCTTTTAACTCCCTTACTACGCAACTCAATGCAATGTGCCTCGAGTTGCTACCAGCTTAACCACTCTGTCTAACCCAAAGATTAGACCCACAATGGTCACCTTTTTGCCATCCGGTCACATAGACCTCATCTGATATACAAGTCAGGACTCCACCAATGTCCGGGCTCACACTTGGCTTCTCCTCATAATGGGGGCCTTACAACTTTGAGCACCATGGATCATTGGTAGTACCTAATGAGGGTGGGGCATTGATCATATCTAACACCCCCCCTCAATGTCCACCCATAGGTGAACTATCTCCTCGGCCCAATGCCGAGTCTCTGAAGATGAACTTGAAGCAGATCCTTCGTAAGTGCTTTGGTGAAGATATCTGCTCCATTCTCCTCTGTTGGACAGTAGACCAATTCCACTATCCCATCCTCCATCAAATCACGCACATAGTGATACTGGATCTCTATATGTTTGGTGCGTGCATGAAACACTGGATTTTTGGCAATGGCGATGCAACTCTGATTGTCACATCTCAGCACAGTTGGTTCTTCATCCTGCACTCCCATATGCCATAGAATCCTTCTCAACCATACGGCCTCACATGCAGCAAAACAAGCTGCCTTGTACTCTGCTTCGGTAGAAGACAATGCCACTGTTGGTTGCTTCTTACTAATCCAAGAGAAAATTCCTGAACCCAAAGAGAAACAATAACCAGAAACTGACTTCCTGGAATCAATGTCTCCTGCCCAATCTGAGTCACAGTTCCCCACAAGAGAAGTTCCGAAACTGTATGTGATACCATAGTCAAGAGTTTTCTTCAAGTATCTGAGCACCCGCATCCCAGCCTTCCAATGACTCTCATGAGGTTTGTTTGAGAACCTGCTCAAAACACCAACAGCAAAACTGATATCTGGTCTGGTGTTACACAAGTAGATCAGACTGCCGACCAACCTCCTATACCTCCCAATGTCTGCTAATGCTGATGTATCCTCGACGGATAACTTTGCATTCACCTCCATAGGTGTAGCTATCTCCTTGCACTCGGTCATGCCAAATGCCTTCAAGATCTCCCATGCATACTTCTTCTGAGAGATGAAGATCTTTCCTGGCTCTTGCCAGACTTCAATCCCCAAACAATAGTGCAGCAAGCCCAAGTCTGTCATTTCAAACTCAGAACTCAAAGCCTTTCGAGTTTGGTTGATCATATCTTCATAGTCACCTGTAATAAGAAGGTCGTCCACATATAGGACAATCACTACAGACTTTTTACCATCCCTGTAAACATACAAGTTAGCATCTGAGGCACATCTTTTGAAGTTTAGGTTTAAAAAGAACCTATCTATCCGCTGGTACCATGCTCTAGGGGCTTGTTTCAGCCCATACAATGCCTTCTTCAGTTTACACACTTTGTTCTCAGAATGGGGGGCCTCAAACCCTGGTGGCTGAGCCACGTACACCTCCTCCTTGAGGTCACCATTTAAGAACGCTGACTTAACATCCATTTGGTACACTGGCCACTTCTTGTGGGCAGCCACTGCAAGTACCGTGCGAATAGTGGTCATTCTGGCAGTTGGGGCAAATGACTCTTGAAAATCAAACCCTTCAACTTGTGAAAATCCTTGGGCAACCAGTCTAGCTTTGTACTTTTCTAAGGTACCATCAGCCTTGTACTTTACCTTCCAGATCCACTTGGTGCCAATAATCTTCCGCTTTGCTGGCCGATCCACTAGCTCCCAAGTGTCATTCTTCATTATGCTGTCATACTCCGCCTGCATAGCAGCCTTCCATGATGGATCTGCAAGTGCTTCTTCTAAGTCAGTTGGCTCCTTTACTTCTCTCATAATCTCAACCATCAAGGCCATGTTGACTATGTGAGCAGAAGCCCTCCTTTGCTCCTCTATTCTCTGAGACCTCCTTGGTCCGTCTGCCTTCTCCTCAACAGATGCAGGCCTAGGATTATTGTGGTCATAGAGCTGCTTCACCCAGCGCGGCAATGGCTTTTCCGGTGGGGTGATGTCAGGTTGGTGAACTTTTTCCTCATCATCTGAAGATGATGCTTCCTCCTCCTTAAGGATAGGGATAGCTCTCGGGACAGGTTCATAGTGGACTACTTCTTCGCTTGATGATAAAGTGGAAGACCTTGCCTTCTCCTCCTCCACTGTATGCGGCTCCTCCTTGAACACCACATCACGGCTCGCGATGATCTTCTTTGCCTCTTGGTCATATAACTTGTAAGCCTTCTGCTCATCACTATAACCCAAGAAGATACATTTTCTGCTTTTTGGTTGTAACTTGTTTCTCTTCTCATCTGGAACATGTGCATAACATTCACATCCAAAAATTCTGAAATGTGAAACAGATGGTTTCTTACCAGTGTAAGCCTCATGAGGTGTTTTTCCCTTGAGAGCCTTTGTGTAGCTCCGATTTAGAATGTAGACTGCAGTATTAACAGCTTCAGCCCAAAAATGGTTAGGCAATCCCTTGCCCTTTAGCATGCATCTTGCCATCTCCACAATGGTACGATTCCTGCGTTCCACAACACCATTCTGCTGAGGTGTGTGAGGCGTCGTCAATTGACGCTTGATCCCTTTGCTCTTGCAAAAGCCTTCAAACTCCTTTGAGTTGAACTCACCACCACCATCTGTTCTAAATTTCTTCACACTTTTCCCTATTTCATTCTCAACAAGTATTAGCCATTCTTTAAACTTACCAAAAGCTTGAGCCTTATCACGAAGGAAGTACACCCACATCTTCCTACTGTAGTCGTCGACAATCAACATAAAATAAGAAGATCCCCCCAAGGCCTGTGTAGGCATCTTACCACACAAGTCAGCATGCACCAACTCTAGAGGAGCATGTGCTCTATTCTTGCTTTCTTGTGGAAATGCCTTTCTTTGTTGCTTGCCCATCATACAAGCTTCACATGGTTCCTTCAATTCAGTTATTGTAGGTAGGTGAGCAACCATACCTTGCTTTTGCATCTCCTTCAATACTGCAAATCCGATGTGTCCAAACCTTTCATGCCAAAGCTTACTTGTGCCCACTCCAGCGGTGGCTGTAAGAGCACTTAGCTCATACAGGTTGTTCCTTCTTTCTCCTTTGCCAACAATTGTACCAGCACTATCAATAATTTCTGCACCTGTCTTCTTGAACCTCACTTCATGACCAAGATCAGTTATGGCAGCAACTGATAAGAGATTTCTCCTGATTTCGGGAACATACAACACATTTGAAAGCTTTTTGACTTCACCATTTGCAGCAACAAAAGAAATAGTACCTGTGCCCGCAGCAGGGCATTTAGCATCATTTCCAACCGTCACAGTGATGGATTCTTGTAGAGGCTGCATAGAACTGTATAGACCTTTCTTGTTGGTCATGTGACGGGAGGCCCCACTATCCAACACCCAAGAGTCAGTGGTAGATTCTTCTTGCGCCGAGGAGCACACTTCCTCAATGGTCGCCATGAATAATTCCAACTCTGCTTCAGCCGTATTGGCTGTCTCTTTCCCTTTAGTTTTAAGGGTACCATTCTTTTCATCTGCCTTCTTGACACGACAATCTGCAATTGCATGTCCTTTCTTCTTACAGTAGAAGCACTCTCCTTGAAACTTCTTCTTGCCGCCCTTTTTCTTTTTGTCACCATCATTTTTGGTGGAGGAAACACCTTTGCCTTTTGCATTGGCAGAGAATGCAGCATCTCCATTGTTGCTTCCTTCTCGGGCTTTCAGCCTCAACTCCTCCTCCATTAATAATGCACAAAACTCCTCAAAAGTCAAAGCTTGAGGTCTCACCTGAGTATTAAGGGCAGTTACTAGTCCATCAAACTTTTGTGGACAAATCCGAAGACACCTCCGAGCTAGCTCTTCGCTAGTCTTTTGTATCCCAGCGCCAGCCATCTGGTCGCGCAGATTCTTAATCCGAGTGATGAATGCTTCAACCGTCTCTCCTTCAGCAAACTTCTCCGCTGCTAGTTGATTCTCCAAGTTTTGAATCCTTGTTTGGTTTCGTGTTTCATACTGACTCCTTAGTACATTCCAAGCCTCTGACGCTTTGGTTGTATGCTGAATCAGAGTCAAAACACTGTCAGAACAGCTTGTAACTAAGGCACACAATGCATCTGCATTCCTTCGTTTCCAAGCTCGTAGAAGATCTGCATTCGGAGGAATCATCACACTAGGATTTGATGGGTCGGGGGTAGGCTGTGGTTCTGCGTCAGTCCCCAGCACAGTCTCCAGAAGCTCATAAGAATCAAGGATAGTTGTAATTTTGAACTTCCACAAGGTGTAGTTTGTACCATCTAACTTGCCTTCGCTGAAGGTTGGTGGACGAATCCTCAGTGTTTGAATAGCCGGTACAGCAGCACCACCTCCTGCACCGCTTCCTGATGCGCCAGAACTGCTTCCCGGAGTCGACATCGTTTCTCTTTGCTGTTGAAGCCTTTGCCTCTTGCACGCTCTCCGATCTCTAGAGCCCCCTGGGCTCTGATACCATGTAAAATATTACACGGCGCAGCGAACAGAATCTGAGAAAGAGATAGAGAGTACACAACAGATAAGAGGAGAATCAGTAAAATTCTTTAACTCCAAACAACTGATACAAAGATGGCTCTGTCCACCCGTGCGCTTCCACTGAGTGAAGCTTAGATGGCGATCTAGACAGAAGATAGGCGAAGAGCTTAAGGCTAGCTGGAACAACAACTCTGACTGGGTGAAAGATGAGTGTGAGATGGCTGCGAAGGGGTTTAGCTTTTATAGCCCGCGTAGGTCGTTAGGTCGGCCTGCTGACCGACCTACCATATGAGCCTCCACTAGTCGGTCAGGGAATATTCCAGGGAATATTCCCTTTACCATTGGGCCGGGGGCGCTGCCCCCGGACCCCCGCCAGGGGGGCCGCTGGCCCCCCTGGGACCCCCCAGCCAGGGGCCGCTTCCGCGGCCCCCGGACCCCACAATAGGGGCCCCTTTTAACTCCCTTACTACGCAACTCAATGCAATGTGCCTCGAGTTGCTACCAGCTTAACCACTCTGTCTAACCCAAAGATTAGACCCACAATGGTCACCTTTTTGCCATCCGGTCACATAGACCTCATCTGATATACAAGTCAGGACTCCACCAATGTCCGGGCTCACACTTGGCTTCTCCTCATAATGGGGGCCTTACAACTTTGAGCACCATGGATCATTGGTAGTACCTAATGAGGGTGGGGCATTGATCATATCTAACAAGAAATTCCCCCTACACCAGGTGTTGGCGTAACATCTTCCATGGAGTTAAAGAATTTCAATGCAGTGAATGTTTCTTCTCCTGAAGTTGAAGAAGCAAAGGGTGAGACTTGCCCTGTGAAGGATTCATCCCCTCCAATTGCACCTGAGCCTACATCTGCTGAAGCCATTGAGCCTCCCAAGCCACAAAAGAGAAAGAGGAAGTTCTAGTTCTTCTACATGCAGAGGTGTTTCAATGAGATTAGAAAAGCCCAGAGAGCTACAGAG
This sequence comes from Lygodium microphyllum, assembly GCF_053477565.2. Classification (NCBI taxonomy): domain Eukaryota; kingdom Viridiplantae; phylum Streptophyta; class Polypodiopsida; order Schizaeales; family Lygodiaceae; genus Lygodium; species Lygodium microphyllum. The sequence goes on from NC_141138.1 coordinate 46,784,851, forward strand.
CACGTGATTCCAAAGGCTGCTTTCATAAGAGTTGTTAAAGAGATCTCTAATAGATTGTCTCAAGTGGCAACTGTCTCTGGTCTAAATAAGAAGTGGCAACTCTCAGCTATTCTTGCTCTACAAGAGGCCGCATAAGATTTTGTTATTGATTTCATGAACGATGCTTACATTGCTGCTGCGCATGCTCATAGAATTACCCTTATGAATAAAGATTTCAGCATCATCACCAGAATCAGGTATAGGTTCGATAAAGTGTTGAGACTCTTGCCTTCCAACAATCAAAAAGCCCTTGAAATCCTTAACATTCCCCCAAATTGTCTAGGAAAGGGAAAAAGCTAAAGGTTGAGGATGTAACTCACCTTTACTCTACAAGGGGTGCCACCCCAGCAGGAGTCTTTCTTGAGTGAAAAAATTCAGGAGGTGTTGGAAACTGAAGACGAAGTTTACAAGAGGAAAGCCGCATCACTTGCTCCCGTCAACAAAGAGAGGATGGGTAAAGTGTATGGGCAAATACTTGTGAATATTTCTGCGGAACCTGAGGAGGAATACCTTAGTATATCTCCCGAGGACAAGCCCATGTTGGAGAAAAGGGATGTCCAACTATCTGACTCCGTTGTTTTTTGTTGCATAAGGTAAGGCTTATATTTTTTGTTTTTTTTTGCATAAGGTAAGGCTTATAGGTTCAAGTATATTTTATATGTAATTTGTATTGATTTTGATCAATTCAAATACCTTTTGCTATTGACTGCAGGGCATTCGTCTCCTCTCTCACTCTCCTTATTCGTAGAACCATATATATTGTTGATCCACTTCTCTCTGTGGAACTATTTGCAAGATCTGGGTCTAATATTGCACCATTCTTTCGTACTTTCGATAGTGTGACAAATTACCACATCTTTTTCCCTTATGTAGAAAGGTATTTTTCTTTTCTATAGAGGAATATTTATATTCATTTGCTTTCACCCTTTTGCTCACCTCTATTTTGAATTTGCAGAGGGAATTGGAGTCTCATCTATATTAACTGTCTTACTAGAGAAATTATCTTTATGAACCCTCTCAGCGGTGTTCATGGCCAAGCACGAATGTATGTTGAAAGAAAATTACTTGCTTTGATTATATTTACAAAAAATATTTTAAACTTACAAAGCTTCCTTTTGCAGTGCTGGTAGACTTGTTTCTACATTTTTGGATACTACATATGAGGATCTTGCTGATCCTCAAAAGCCTTATACGTTTCTTCTACAAGAAGTTCCATTGCAAAGCGATGCGCATTCTTGTGGATGGAGAATTATATCAAATATTTGCAGAACAGTGGATTCAAAGTTGTTACAAATAGAAGGAGTGAATGTAAGTTAATTTCGTTTGATTTTTGTGTAACCCTTATCATGATTTCTTTTCACTAACTTATAACATTTATTCTTATAGTGTAGAGACTATCCTGATTCATATGTTTGGTGGATAAGGGAGAGATGCATTGAGCTGATTTTGGACAAGGCAATCACACCATATGATCCTGACTCCCCTCTTCCTCCCAAAACTTCAATGGCCAAGGGCACAAGCAAGGGAAAGGGCAAGGGAAAGGGTAAAGGCAATGGTAAGGGAAATGGCAATGGCAATGGCAAGGGCAAGGGCAAGGGCAAGGGCAAGGGCAAGGGCAAGGGCAAGGGCAAGGGCAAGGGCAAGGGCAAGGGCAACGGCAAGGGCAAGGGCAAGGGCAACGGCAATGGGACCACTGCTGCAGAGTCTAAAAAAAAAGGAATGCCAATGCTTTCTCCTCTGAAATTTGATCCATCCCCTCTTAAACCCCAAGAAAAGAGAGTACCTGTAAAGATGAAATTCTTTCAACAATCAAAGAAAGGCCCTGTGAGAAAAAACATTCTTTGAAGAAATCGATAAAGAAGCCACAAAGCCAACAAAGGATAAGGCAGCAGATAAAGAATCAAAAGAACAAACATAAGCATACACAAGCCTTATTATTTTGCCTTTGAACATTTATATGACATTTTTGTACCTCATGATGTAATGAACTTTTTCACTTATAAATCGAATGTAATGTACATTTTATTTATATACATTCGAAAGGCAACTTGCTTCATGATAGCTTATGAGTTCCCACTAAAAAATATCTTAAGGACAGTCTATTAAGATAAATTCCTGCAAAGTTTTCATTCTCAAGGCTCAAAACTCACAATTGTGGGAGACAAACAACTCGTACAAGAGAAAGAGCGCTCAGCTCTTTTACCAATTGTTACGCCATTCACTTTGAACTTATATCTAGGGGATGTATTGTCTAGCAATTCCAAGGTATCCCTCACATCTTTCAAACTCCAATTGGAAGTAACATTCACCTTCTTTACTTCTTCATGCGGCAAAACGTGCACCGCAAGTTTATATGGTGTGCAATCTGTATCGGAATCCAAGGGAACCCAAATACCCAATCTTAGTTTGTATCTCCTGTAATCAAAGCCCAAAGCAAGAGTTTGGCGAGGGATACTATAAGCCAAAGCCAAGGATTGAGGGCATGCACTGCACCTCAAGATATCACCCTTATGGTCGCACTCTCTAGATTTCCAAAGCGTCCCTATAGTGTTGTCCAAATCCTCTTTTGAAAAGTTTCTACTTAGCCAGGATACCTTCGTTCTTTGTAAATTTGTTGTTTTGAAGCAAGCCACGAAGATATGGAGGGATACAAACCATGATAAATGTATTCTTCTTGAGATCCTTCCAACTGTCATGGACTTTTGAATATCTTGAGATATTTTTAATTTGAAACTCTGCACCGTTACCTTGTCAGGAATCTCCCAGTTTAGAGATGAAAGGCTTGGCAATGGCAAATCTTCGATATTCCCATACCTATCCGCTTTAGAGGGAACCACATACTGTGCATAATATATAAAAACCTTGCATTCACTAAAAAAAGACACAGTTTGATCGGCATAAATAATGTCTGCCAATACCTTATGAATGGCATGGAAAGTCCCACTTAAGCTTTCCACAGGTTGCCATTCAATACTTGTTGACGGAAAGATATCTGCAATGACGAACCGTTTGTTAGAACTTGCCTAAATGGAAAAGAATTATATACGTTATTCAACTAATAACTTACAATGTATTTGTTGGGGAACACATTCATTTGGAGGCAAGTGCATATCCTTGGCCATGTAAACATGCTGCACCTTGACAAACCACCCTTCGGGCATAATTTTGAAGGCAATGATACGCCCCTTCCAATGATGTTTTATATCATCTCGTTTTCTTCTTTTCACCTTATGAGAGCCCTTGCAAGATGGCAGCATGGTAACCCAATCGTTTACAGTAAAGGTTTTGGGCTCCCAATTTCCATTTGCTCCCTGGCTATAGACTGTGCAAGAGTGTATTAAACGAGAAGGGCGCCTAGAGGAAGCCATGAAAAGAATGAAAGCGTAGAGAAAGAAGCTCAAAGAGGGGTGAATGAACTAAAAAGTAGCGCCCAAGAACACAAATGAGTATGTATTGGGCGCCAAAAAGAATATTGAAAGATCTCCCGACTTTCAAAAAACTCATTATTAATTTCATCACATCTCTGTCACGTATTTAGTCATATTTGTAAGTAAATAACGTCTTTGGGACTCCAAAACATGTCAGACTTTAGGGATTTTGGCTAAAAAAGAAGAGAGAATCACGAAATGGACTCCACTATCTCTAAAAAAGAGGAGACAAGAATACCATATTCTTGCACACATGGCGAACTCTCTTTGGCCCTTTCCTTAATCCCATGATTAACAAAAGTGCATTTTTTGAAGCGTTTTTGGCCCTAATGTGCTGCTACACCCATAGCAAGGGCCCTTGTTGCTGTCTCGATGGTCTTTATGACAAACTTGTTCCAATCCACTTTCTCAGGGGACCCTGCCGCAATGCTTTCCAACACTGGAACACTGATCCCATTCATCAAAGCATTGTATCTCTGTCCTGAGAAGAGAGCGTGGACCATCTTTTCTTGCATCTTTACTTCCGGGTTTGGGATGTCTGCCAAACTTACTCCATCCACTATGTGCACCTCACTCCTGTTCATCCCCAGTATGGCATATATGTTTCTTCTATGATGCTTCATAGCCTTGGGGGCCAAGCCAAGGGCCTTCTCCACCACTTCAGCGTTAAGCAGTACCTCCACCTGGTGGGCAATATCCCCTCTTCTTACTGTCACTGTGCCACAGTTCCTACGAGCATCAAAACTCCTCAGGAACTCTGTGCAAGCACTCTAATCCACCACTTGTCCCAATTTCTCCACATACTTTTGGAGAGTACACCTATCCACTAGTTGCTTTACTATTGGCTCCTCTAGGATGGCTTCGTCCAGGTTTAGAGTGTGCTTGAAGGTAAACTGATTAAATCCTCGTGTCTCCACACCTATCTCGTACTTGGCTTGTTCTTCTTCTGTGAATGAAAGCTTACTGCCTTTTTCATGTCCTGCCATTGTAGGTACTTGCCATGCAATAGTACCCATAATTAGTATTGATGGGGTAGGCAAGACTGAATTATGGCATTATGAAAGAATTGAACAATTAGAAAAGCTGCACAAGAACGTAAAATTTGAGAAATAACAAACTGAAAGAAAATACATGAATTTTCCAAGTGCGTTTTTCTCTTAAGTTTTTATGTGTAGTTCAACTCTTCATTATGTTTTTCATTTGTGTTATGTTTTCCCGATCACCTTACCCCCTCCCCCTAGTGGAAAGATGAAAATCCTTCCTATGATTGAATAGGACGAGGTAAGGGCATTAAAGCACAACGTGGTGTGTTTAATTTGACAACAGCCACTAGTAGAAATTTGGGTTGTATTCCAATTGGGCATGACGGCCAAGTTCATGCAGTCTAATGGATGCTTACGTGATATACGTTAGTACATCGTGTAGCACATCGCCAGATTTGAGGCGGCTAGCAATGTGTAGCTTTTCTTCTATAAGGACTTGGTCGATGTAAGGATGGTCCAATAAATGGTTGTCAAGCATTTTGTTCCGCAGGATGGCCATAACCCTAAAAGAAGTAGGAGCTACGTACGTGGGGTCATATTCCGCAGCCTTGATTGCATGTCTCTACTCAGCATTCGTCATCATTTGGCAACCTTTTTGCTCCCATTGGAGGCATAAGGCGTACCATTGCTATAAGAATTAAGAGATAGAGTTTGCAAGACTCACGAGCTCTTCAAGCTCTTGGATTGGTGCAGAGTTGACAGGCTTTCGGTATGAGTTTGGTATGAGGTCAGCATCCTGCCGATGATTGCTCGCTCCTTTGAGACTTCACCGCTAGCGATAAGCTGAGCTGCAACCTTGGGGAATTTGATGGTCATGAGCTCGTACTCTTCCCAGGCGCATGGTAAAGCATGGACTTCAGAAGCAAGTGGCTCATCAAGAAGGCCAAGGCCTAGCCGCTCATAACTTCGGGCGAAGGTCATGAATGTGATGTCCAGCATTTTAATGCAAGTAACCAAGTCATCACTTGAATTGGCAGCAAGGTCCTTGGCCATAGCAAGAAATGAGCATCGCTCATATGAAGGCCTAAGACTTCTTGGTGGCTGTGGTGGAACAGAACTAGATGGATGCATTAGCAATGATGTTTTGCTAGATTGCTCCTTGGGATGAGCATTTGCTTGGAAGGTTAGTTGTGTGTCTTACGACTTGGAAGACATGCAACCTTCATCGTGATCTACTTTGAGCATGCAAGAGTCAGTCGCATTAGATGATTGCGGGACATGTAGCTGATATGTAAGTTGATACGTTTGTGATATCTCGAGAGACATAGTGGGTTTAGGCTGCACGGGACTGATTCGTCGAGTCTCTAGAGACTTTGCACTGGCATCAGTAGTGGCTGGTTTAGAGCCAGTGGGTTGTGGCTTTGGCTGATAGATGGGCTTAGGTTTTTGGGCTTCGGCCTTTGTGGTTGTCATAGATTTGACAGCTTGGGTCTTAAGTATGGATGGGTTTTTAGTGAACACATTGCTTGAAGCAGGTGTGGCCACAAGCTGTGTAAGGGTTTTGTTCTTAAGGACCGATGTCTTGGCCATCTAGATCCATCTATTGCCCTCATAGTATACTTGAGCACATAATAGGGTTATGGGGACCCATCGCAACTTAAGGGTGCATTTACGGCTTTGGCGTCTAGGTTGCTTTCTAGGCTTTGCATGAGAATTCCTAGGTCTGCGGTGTCGCATTTGCTTATTGTGGGAAGGCTTGCCTTGATGTTTAGGTACCCATTGAAATGTAGGTTGATTAACCTTAGGAGTGGGTTTGGTGGGGTGGTGTTTTGTGGGCTGAGTGGAGTGTGACACATCACAACCCCCCTCCTTAACCTTAGGCATGGTCTTCTCTATTGGTGGAGTGGCGGTCTTAGAGGGACCCGCACTGCCCTTGCTGAAAGTTGTCACACGACGTGCACATTTCCTACAGCAATGTGGATACGCTGCAGGTCATAATTGACGTAACAATGGGTTTGTTTTTTGAAAGTGCGCCTTGGCAGCGATACCTTGCCTACCTCCTTCGTGTTGGGCAACACATAGAAGATGATTGGCAAACTTTTAGACTCAATAGAGACAACAACTTTACACTTCCCAAGGAGTTCATAGGATTCAACCCCAAATGGGCTAAGTTTAGAGTTAGTTGGCTACAAGTGGGGTTGACCAATGAGGGTCCAATGAGCATGGGTTGGGATATTGAAGTCAGCTCCCTCATCAATCAAAGCATCAAAAGAATGTGTCTTTTGGGCAATGGCTGTGATTTGTAAATAAGTTGGAGCAACAACGTCCTCATCATCATCTATCTCGGTGATGGTTGCGACATGCAGACATTGACAGGGGTCTCTATCATAGGGGGCTCATGTAAAGGATGTGTGGGAGGGTAGTACTTCTTCATGCGACTACCATTGAAAAAGCCTATGCCCTCACCTTCCAGTGTTTCAAGTTCGACATTGCCCGTCCTACTAATGGCACGCACTCTAAAAGGTCCTAACCCTCGAAACTTCATTTTCTGCTTATGGCTCTTCACAGAGTACAACAACACAAGGTCACCCTAGTCAAAATCACGTTGTTTGACATGCTTGTCAAACCACATCTTTCTTCGCGTCTTTTCACAAATTAGAGCGTGGATAGCGATGAGTCTAGTTTCAGTAAGGCATTCCAACTCAATAAGGTGGTTAGTCCAAGCCTCTTTCCCTTCCCAACGCTCCTGCACCGCTATCCTCAAGCTAGGGATAAAAAATTCTAAAGGCAAGATAGCTTCGGTTCCGTATGTCAGCCTAAAGGGCGTTTGTCCCACAACCGTTTTATAGGCTGTTCGATAGGCCCATAAAGCTGCCATGAGCTTGTTATCCCAGTCACTCTGAGAAGTGGAAACCATCTTTGTGAGCACGTTGACCAAGATCTTATTCGTTGATTCTGCCTGGCCATTGGCTTGGGGATAGTACGGTGAAGACTTCCTATGGATGATCAAGAAGGTTGAGAGCAGGTGGGCAATCACCTCGTTGATGAAGTGGGTGCCTTGGTCGTTCACTATCTCAATAGGGCAACCAAATCTCGAGATGACCTGCTCCCATAAGAACTTCGCTGTGGTCCTTGCATCATTCTTCCTTATGTCTCTTGCTTCAGCCCATTTTGTCAAATAGTTAGTTGCTACGATGATATATCAAGCATGTGAATACTAGGCCACAGGATTAATGGGTCTGATGAAGTCAATGCCCCATTTCTCAAAAGGTTGTCGTGCTATTACAGGGGTCAATTCCATTTTTTCCTTCTGCATGGGGACCTTGGTCCTTTGACACTCATCACAGTGCTGGCCCTAACCTATAGAGTTGGCCGGAAATCAGCTGATAGAGTTGGATCTTCACAATAAGCCTCCTAAGCTTAGCCTTCTTGATAGGTCTCTCGGGTAGACCGTGTTCAAGCATGTGGATGACTTCGTTAGCCCGGTATGGCGTCAAATCAACCTTGAATAATTCCTTGTCACTGGATAGGCAAAAGAGATGCGCATCTGGAAGGTTTTCCATTATGCCTTGTCCAGCGGCTTCACTAGTGGGTATGCGGGACATGTGATCTACCATGTAATGATGTTTCCCTTTGCATACAACCACAGAGAAGTCAAACTCTAGAAGAAGCAATAACCATTGTGCAATGCATCCTGTAGCACAAGGCTTGTTCATTAGATAGAGAAATGCTTGATGGACAACAAGAAAGGAGAAGGGCGTGGCCAAAAGATAATATCTAAATTTCTTAATGGCAAACACCATGGCCAGCCCCTCCCTTTCCGTAGTGGAATAGTTCATCTCCGTGTCAGTGAGCGCCTGCTAGCAAAGCTCATTGGGTAATCAAGGTTGTGTTTGCCAGGTTGGCACAGAACAACTCCAATGGCAAACTTAGATGCATCTATATGCACATGGAACGTTCTGGTCCAATCTGGGGCTCGTAAGACGGGTGCGGTGGTAAAAACCTTTTTCAATTCTTTGTAAGGATGTTGGCATTCTTCGGTCCACTCGAATACAATTAGCAACTTGTACAATGGTCTTGTGATTAGTGCATAATTCAATACAAAGCGCCGATAGTACCTTATGTGACCTAAGAAGCACTGAACACCCTTATAATTGCTGGGTGGTGGCAAGTCGACAATAACCCTGATCTTTGAGAAATCAGTGGCGATGCCATTCTTGGACACCATGTGCCCTAGGATGCATTCGTGTTTGGCACTTCAAGGGGTTCAACGAGAGATTATAAAGTCGACACCACTCAAAGACTGCCCGTAGTTTCTCTAAGTGTTCCGCCTAGCTAGAGTGTATGCATAGATCGTCCACAAACATCTCTAGCTTATGTCTGAGCATGTCTTTGAAGATCATGCACATCAAGCATTGGAAGGTTGCGGACGTGTTCATTAGCCCAAAGGGCATAATGATATAGGCGAATACCCCCCACTCTGTAGCGAAGGCAGTCTTGTGCCCATCGTCGAGGTGTACTCGCACTTGATTGTAGCGCGAGAAGTCATCCAGAAAGTTGTAGGCTTCTTTACATGCCACCCTCTCAAGCATGTACTCGGTATATGGCAGTGGGTAGTTATCTCTCTTCGTAGCGGCATTGACTTTCTTGTAGTTGATGCACACTCGGATCTTTCTGTTTTTCTTCATAACGATTACTATTGATAATACCCAATCCGTGTGCTCTATTTTGTAGATGAATCCTACTCTCATGAGTTTATCAATCTCCTCTTTTACTGCATGGGCATGCTCGGGATTCATGGGATAAGGGTGTTGTTTTACAGGTCCTGTGGGTCACAACCCTAGGGTCGACTCCCTTAAGTTCATCTAGAGACCAGGAAAACACATCCACATACTCTCATAGGAGAGCAACAAGGCTACCCTCCTCATCCTTGGTCAGGTCTTCTGCTATGAATACAGGTCAAGGCTTCTCACCTTCCCATGCCAGATTGACTTCCTTGACCTTGGCGGGTCCTTTAATAGGCTCGCTTGTCTGACCGTGCCTCTTTGCTCCTAGCAGGACTACCACTCTGTCACCCTTCTTGAACTTAGTGAAGCATTTGGGTAGGTCCTGTGGTTTCTTCTGTCGTTCTGCGTCTGACTCTTTTGTTCGTTTCTTTCTTTTCTCCTTTAGCCGATTGTGCCTTAGGTGGACCGGCAAGTCCCCCTTTGGTGCATTTGGTTTTGGATGGCATGGGTATTTCAGGGTTGCTCTCTGTATTGACGTTAGACTCCGAGTTGAACTCACAGCCCTCACTCGAGGAAGGAGTCTCCCTGGGTGGCCGTAGTTCAGTAGGTGCATTTGTCCTAAACACAGGTACCATTGGTGGTTGGGCAATTCTAGCCTGCTCATAATCCACTGCCCCTATGCATTCCAACCAAGAGTGATCACAATCCAATCTCATAACTCCTCTCTTGATCTCATATGCATTCCTTTCTCGGGGCTTGGAGTCTACTCTTATCTGCTCTATCACCCTTCCGTCATTATCGTACTCCACGGTATCCATTTCCTCCTCGCTCTCCTCACTGATGGAGGAACAATCCTCATATTCATTGTCAGAACCATCACTCCCTGACTGCTCGTCGTCTCCTGGGTCCTCCTTTCTAGCCTCTTTCTCGTCAATGTGACTAGAGCCCAATTGTATAGCAAGTTCAGATCATGAACTTTGGTCCACTTCCACTTGTGCTCACCTAGGAGGTCTTTGAGGGGCAAGAGATTAGTAGAAGGATTGCCCTCCAATCTGCCTGTCAAATACTCTAGGGTTTCCTGGAGTTCTAGCTTATTATTTGGGACATGGAAAGTGATAGGTTTGGGCTGACCACACACACTCCTTGCCATCATGCAGAGTGGTACTGAGTGTTCCTCATCTGGCGTGCACATGGCTTGTGCAGCTTGCTTATACTCCTCCTCATTGTCTGAGAATGGGAGATCAATGGTTGCAAGGACATGCATCCAATCTTGCTCATCCTCAGCGTAGGGGATATACTTGGTCAGCGGCCCATATGATGTGGTTGGTTGCATGTCACCCCTCAATGTGGCTGAGATGGCATCTAGATCAATAGGTGTTGTCTTCTAGGTATCCATCTCCACCCTTACTACTTCCTTTCGATTCCCTAAGAAGATTAGACCATTGCCCCAGTCCTCGATGACTCGTGCATTCCTGATCCAGGGTCGGCCTAACAGGATGTCGTAGTCCTCTCCCTTCATAACAATGAAGTGTACAGAGAATTGGACACCTGCAATTTTCACTGGCCAATTCTTTAAAACTCCGAACGGCCTTACCTTCATTCCATTTGCTAGTGTGACATTGAACCTAGCAATCTTGACGGGAGGGTTTCCCCAGGCCTACAAGGCTGTGTGGCTCAAGACACTAACCCCTGCGCCCGTGTCTACGATTCCTTTCCGCGTCATGTCTCCTAGGGCCAGGATAGGTAGCACATCGTGCATCTCGGTGCCCTCCCAAAAAGCATTTATATACAGAGATTTAGGCACTAAGTGCAGCATCAAGCTTGGTGTCTATGTGATTGCATCATGCTCATGCAGGTCAGCAGCAATCTGCTCAATTGGTTCCTCCACCCAGTGCTTCAGTTCTAGCCAAAGTGTTGGATGCTGCCTAAGCAGGTCTCCTAGGCTCAAGGTTACTAGGGTGGTTACTAATGTCGTGAGGAGGTTACTCGTCATTTGTCTGTCCTCCATTCCCACACCTCTAGGCCATTGGCCTTGGGTGTTTTGCTGGCTCGTGTCTCCTAAGCTTCTCCTGGGTGGTGCTGCTCGTGGCATAGGTGCATCTCTTGACCTTGGTCGAGAGGGTGAGACTGGGGTGCTCACACTAGAGAAGTCCTCAGTTCCGTCTTCTATGATGGCCTTATCATCCTTTAGGTTCTCTTGGGCTTCCTTTACCCACTCCTTGACCTTTTCAATCACTTCTAATTGACGCTTTGGGCGGGGGTACTTATGAGGGGGGATAAGCGCACAACCATTGTAACCAACATCATTTTGCATTGCCTGGGTGTTCCCCCTCCACCCGGGCCTTGCGCCAACATAACATGAGTTTTATTTCTTGCAATCGCAAAGTCTTCTTGCAATCTACTTTCTTTCTAAGCAAAGTGCCTTCTTGTAAGCTAAAGGTGGGGAAAGACCGCAGGGGATCACGGTGAGAATTGTGGGTGACTAATGCAAAGAGGGAAGTTGCACGCTATGCACGCCTTGTGCGTTACATACTCCCCTACCTTACACTCCCTTTCTCTGTTGTTTTCGGAGTGATGGTTTCAATCTCAGCATTAGTTACCTTCCTACCACTCACTAGCATCGTCTCTCCGTCAGTTTTGAGAGTGATCTTAGCGTCGGTTTTCTTCTTTCTCCGCCTACGACTCTTCTTCCCTATTGAGGAAGTGTCTAGGTTGCTAGGCCTAGGCAATGATATGCCAGCCTGCCGTGTTTGTGAATGTGTCATGACATGCAGCGGGATGGGTGTATCCTCGCTGTCGAATGTCTCAATGCCAAACAGTCCCAAAGGTATTGATGGTACATTGCCTAAGCTTGAGGACGGATTTTGTCTAGGGCATTCCCTAAAGAGATGGGTGATGCTGCACTCGACACAACTGAGATTATCTCTCTCCTTATTAGCCTGCTCTTTTTCTGGGCATCGTGTCGATATGTGACCAGGGTGACCACAAGTCCAGCACGTGACTGGAGCCCCAAGAGAGACACCAAGGAAAAGGGGAATCTACTGTAAGAAAATCTATCTTGTAACATCAACAAGCTTTTATTTCATTCTTTTGATGACCAAAACAAAGAAAACAACAATTCTTCATGCAGCATCATAGTAGATATCTCCCACGGATTTGATAGAATCAACCATAATCTTCTACATCTTCAAAGAATCTATCAATAGAATAAGGAACATAAAAGAATACACCATTTTTAAATGGAAATCAATCACATAGTATTCATCTTCATTGTCTTCATAGTTTTCTCTCTCAATCTCTCATATACAGATACACTGTTTTCATAGAATAATATAATATTAGTGAGTTTGGAAATCTCCCAATTTCCATTTTTTGAATACTAAAAAGGTGGCATTCGGATAATATGCCCATAAGTTTCTCAAAACCATATGATGTGACCTACCATTGGAAAGAACTTGAAAAATGGAATCTATTGAGCTATAGAGCGCTTGATTTGGAGTTATAGTGTTCAAGATATGACAAATCCAAAGATTTGATTACATGTCCCAAACTTATGGGAAATTCCCATATTCCCTAATGTGGTGTTGAATTGGCTATCTCTGGCTCTCTCTCTCTCTATCTCTCTCAATAATACATCATCTTCTCACTACGATACTCAATAATGACTCTCAATAATCCTCTTTAGGTTGTGGATGCACCTCCCAAGAGGTATATCTATGTCAAAGAGGCACCACAGCCACTACATTGTCTCTTCATAGCTCACTTCTGTCTCTGTTACTCAAGTCTTCTCTTCAATCTTAAGCAGGTACTTCTTCCATTTATTTTAGCTCTTTTGAACTTAGATTCATCCTTTCCAAAAGTTAGAAAACTTTTGAACTTAGATTCATCCTTTCCAAAAGTTAGAAAACTTTTCCAAAGTCACATATACATTCTACAGAATACTTACAGAAGATCTACAAAACACTTACAGAAGATCTACACATACATTCTACAGAACACTTATAGAATATCTACAAAACAGAACAAAACAAGAACAGAACAGAGACAGAGGCTCTACATAAGGTTTATAGAAGGTCATCAAAGAATAGTAGAACCTCATAACTCATACTAAAACCATTCCAAACTATCAAAAACTATTCAATAAACCTTTAAAAGATTTCAACCTTCATGAATCATCAATCCATGCTTCATACAGAAGAAAATCAGCACAAAATAGAAGCTATACAGAAGGTATCAGAACCAATCAGAATCTCAATAGAACCCATCAAAACATCACAGATCCTCATATTTCTACTAAAAATCATCAAACATATCCCCACACTTAGAAAGGAAGTGTCCACGCGACCTAAGGAAAAGAAGAATATAATTTCAGTAAAGAGCTTAATTTGATCTTCTTTAGTATCTTCAACAATCACCCAAAACCACGATCCCAACTTATCACATGTATATCTGATAATACTACAACGAAAGGAAAACACCTGTTTGGATATTATCTCCATTTTTTTAATAAAATTGTTAGCAATCACAAATTCATAAAGGATATAAGAGTTTTCTTTGAATCAGCATCATCTTCTGCTAGCTTGTAGTCCAACGTCTTCTTCATCAATCCATCTTCAACTTCAGCTCCATCCAACAAAGATAAACAATATATACATACCACATATACAACTCACACAGGAACAACACTAGGTAATTTGAATGACACAAGCCCCCAAAAAATGGAGAGCACAGAAAAAGATTTCCATTAAAGAAAAAGAATTGATACATCTAAAAAGAACTCCACTACTAAGTAGGATGCAGACACTTCTTCTTAAACTGCATGCTAGACTTGAGATGCTCCAGAGTTTTACTCTCATCTACAAAATGCAAAGGCACATTCTGGAGGAACTATATACAACACATCCTTTCCAGCAAAATAAGAAACATGGTAGGGAAAGCTTGTGCAAAGTAATACAGAATATCCATCTGAGCAGCAGTTACATCCACATTCGGATTGATGATCAAACGGGGGATACACTTGCAAGTGTTCAAATTAGACTGCTGATGCATAAAAGCAAGGTACCAGCAAAAATGAGCTGCAAGACGTACAGAGGTATCCTTAGAATGAACATGCACGCGAGTAAAATGAAGGTAAGAGTTTGAACATGCTACAGAGGTATCCTAGGACCCTGGAATGAAAGGCCAGTTAAACATCGGTCCTGTCACATAATCATGTAGTGTCCATTGTCGTTGACGAAGTATGTCACTATCATACGCTGGTGTATCCAGCACTGATTGAGGAGAAATGTTAATGTAATCGAAAGGAGAGGGGAATGGAATAAGAGGAGAGCATTGTAAAGGAGGATAGGATAGATCATAAAAAGAAGGGAAATGAAGAGATAAGGAAGATGGAAGAGATGGAAAATTCAGCAAAAACTTATGAAGGAAATTTGTTGAGAAAACAGAAGGAATAGGAGGAACTATAGGAGGAGGTTTAGAAGGGGTAGGCGATGATGTCGGATCGACAATGAAAGGACAAAAAGTAAAAACAGGAATGTGAGGGGATTTAGAAGGAGTAAAAGACAACAGAGGAATAGTGTCAGGGTTGGAAGTGAGGAGGGAAATATACAACGGAAAACGATAGGACATAAGAGAATAAGACAAAAGATCAGTGGGATCTAATGGGTAAAAAGAACAACGATAAGAAAGATCTTGGAAAAAAGAATCAGTGAATAATGGATGATCAGCAATATGACACAACAGTTGAGTTTGCAAAAGCCGGATTTCACATTTGTGGAATACACCCCTGAGACGACGAGGTTCCAAAGCAATATCCTCCAAAGGTAGATGCCAAGCATGTCCCTTACACCAAGATGTATGCTCATGATAAGTTTTTAGCCCTTCAGCTAAAAGAAGCTCCACTGAATGTACATACATCACAGCTTGTAAGATGACATCTTCCACATACAAATTGATATCTTCCTCATCAGGAATCTGCAAATGCCTCGTAAGATACATGAAAAACAACAACTGTACATCATGCAAAATTAGGTCATTAACAAATCTGTCAAACACAGACTTCAGCAAATCTGCAGACCACAAATTCTGCCACCCATCCTCTAGAGGTTCTAAATCCACATTGCTCAAAGAGATATACAAGGCAAAACGTTGTTGATTATACTTGATCCAGAAAGATGATGGGGGTGACACCAGCTCAGCATAACTAGTAAAATCATCTTGCACTTAGTTCATACGTTGTTGAAGGAGTTCGAGCTTAGCGGAAAAACCATTACACAACTTCGCCTTCTGTTGTAACTAGTCAATCTCCTTGTTGGAAGATACTACAGAAGAAACCACAGGAGGTGGAGGAACAGAAAGAGTAACAATCTTTTGATTAAGCTCTGCAATCATCTTCTTCTGTGACTCAATAGTTTCCTGAGAAGACTGTAGCTAACCGTCACAAGTACCCAGCTTACTGGCTAAGTCGATCATCTCCTCAAGGGCAGAATTCTTCTCTTTATTCAAAGACGCATTCTCTACTTCCAAGGTAACGACTTGAGCTTTTAACTTCTGAATGGTGGCCTTCTGGGAATCCATCAGGGTAGTAGCTTCAATCATTTGTTTGTGAATATCCATGAGGGCGACTTTCTCAGATGCTAGATCCTCCAAAGCCTTACTCAATTGACTAGTCAGGGAATCCACTTTGTGCTGCAAGGAAGTATACACCCCTATGTAAATGGATTGAAGACAAGTCATCAGTGAAGTCTCCAATGTAGCCTAGACACCATAAACTAGCTGAGGAAGTAAAGGTCCAGCTAACATTGTTTGTAAGGAAGCAGGGATCTGTTTATCCAACTGCCCATCCCTTTGTACTGCAAATAGATTAGGACATGACAAGAATGAAGGAAGGGAGCTGGTAGAAACAAGAGGAATGGAGTCTTGTGCAGGAGAATCAGAAACTGAAATAGAAACAGGACTAAGGGGCCCTTTAATACGTAATCTTTTACTGTGAGAGAATCTGGCAGGGGGCTCATCCTCCGAATCAGAATTGGGCTGTAATGGAAGAGGAGTTGGAACAAAATGTGGCAGCTACTTTGGAAGAGGAGCAGGATCAGGAACTGGCACACCACCAAGAGGAGGTGCAAGGGAGATAATCTTCTGAAGAAAAACACTGTAGGAGACATTACTGCCCTGACCTTTCCGAACTCTTTGAAAATGATCATCCATCTTCGCGAGCATGAATGCTACCCAATTGAACTTGGCTCCCTCCAAGATCTTAACAGAAGCAGTGAACAACTCCTTGGATAGACATTTGGAAGCACGCTTCTGTGACATGAACTGGCAAAGTTGTTTCCATACCGGGGAGGAGATGTAAGCTACAGAAACCCCAGAACTGGTTGCTAGATACCAAAGGGGTAGAGGTTTCTTTCTACAGGAGAGAAAGGAGCTCATCAGCTGTCAATAGTTGATTTCCACTAGGGACGAAAGACGTTGAAAGAGGCAAACACAACGCATTACTGATATTGGCTGCGGATAAGCAAAAGCATCGGTTATAAACCAAGCCAAGCTGGTTCTTGTAGGATGCAAGGAAGGAGTAGCAAATCGTGTTGTCCACTGGCGGAAACTTCAAAGCCACAAAAGGACGAAGACTAGCACGATGAATGCAATCCGCCTCCAGGAGAAGAGCATAGTCATGCACCAGCAACGACACATGCTGGATGACAATAGGAGGAATAGAGGTAGATGCCATTCAGACTACACAGAATACCCACACACACAACGAATGAAAAAGACGAAAAATTTCTTGCAAAACCTAGATAAATCAACACTGAGAAGAACATCAAAACAAAGGATAGACGACCAAACTAAACTAGACTAGACTTTCCCAAACAATCCACATCCTACAGAAAAAGTTTTGATATGACCTACGCACTCGTGCGACCGAAAGCTTCATGTTATGCAACAAGTAGGCACCCTGATCCCACATAATCAAGTAATCAATAAAAAAATCAAACACACCGTACCCTAGGCAATGACCAGACTCAAACAGAATCCAAGACTTGGACCAACAGAATAAAGAGAGATGAACAAGACCGACATCTTGGACTTAACAAATCCCAATCCCCGTAAACGCATTGCGTAAACCTATGGTGCAATGATCGTGGATGGGTGAACACTATCAAATTCATTTTAGCCATGTACAAATTAGATTGTAGTTTGTTATTAATTAACCATTAATGCATAGTGACTCAATTCTGCAATCCCAACCCCTACTTGAACTGACTTGACTGACTGGGGGTCTCTAAAAATGCAATTCATTGTTACAACTTACGTGATCTGTGGCGCAAAGCACATGCATGCGTGACGGTGGGGGTTCATTTTAATTACAAATAAATTGTGTCTGTAGCATGCGTGTGCGTGCACTATGGATTTATTTTAGAAAATTATGTGGATTATCGTGCCATATGGTCGTGCAACAGCGGGGTTCCTTTTACAATTAACGGTCAGGTTTCTTTTAAATTAAAAATTAATAAAGTGCATTTTGTTTATTTGGTGGGTGCAACAATCGGTTGATTTTATTACAATTACATGTGTGTTACGGTGCAACGTGAGAGAGGGAAAAACAGAAAAAACCTGGCAATGTGTGGGGCTGTCTGCAAAGTCTGATACTACATCCTATTAAAAAAAAGGAAAGGCATAGTCCACAAATATTCCACACAACGGACAAAAGGTCGACTAAAACTAGTCGTCCTGTCGTACAGAAAAATGAAAAAAAAACTAACACATTGATCACAAAGAATAAAACAACCTGAGTGGTGTGAGCTTTCATCCTAACAGGATGGGGACGTGTGTATGGGCTGCCCTCTGTATCTATCAGTGAGCGTGAGACAACGGGTGGGCTGAGTGACCACTCTTTTCCTTCAAATCAAATGAGAGATGAGATGTGTGAACGGATTGTTGCACACACGGGTTGGGCCTCTCCATGCACAATACACGATCTATTCCTATGCACTGCACCATAAGACTCCATGGCCTTCCTTCTTGCACTGTATGCCGGCACAGGTTGGGATGCACAGTTGCACCATCAAATGCGCACAAGGCATACAACCTCTGCACAAGTGACAGTGAGGATTACATCAATGGGTTTCACGAATGGGCTGCCCTGTGTATCTTTCAACAGAGTGTGAGATATAGGGTGGGTTGAGTGTGACTGATATTTCTTCAATCAAGTATTAAGAGGTGAGGATTGAGGGACATTATGACAATTGGCGTCAGGTACATTTCTATTTCCCTATGCACCCACGGGATGGGTCTCTGCCATCATCAGCATAGGACATGCCACTCTGTTCTGTACACGGTACTGCAAGGCTCCCTGGCCTTCGTGCTTGCACCTATGCCAGACGGGGTTGGACGCACTAATGCACCATCAACTGTGCACCCTGGCATACTCCCTCTGCCCCATTCCCTTGTCGATTCCTAAACCGGGTGTGAGATCTGGGTTTCGTCATTATTAACTCACGTGATGTAAGTTATGGGGCGAGTGATTGTTCTCTCATCCCATCTGAGTGCTAGTGAGCTCAGTGACTATCCTTCATCAAACGACACCTCCCCCGACGGGTTTCATCAACCAGCTACATCCCTGGGTGCTGTTGCATGGTCCTGCCATATTGGCTGAATGTTGAAGCGAGCCGTGGTACCTCCTGCAGCCGACTCCAACCCTTCTGTAGCAGTGACGGTTCCTTCGACCATACGCAAAACGTGCCAAGTCTTTCTAACCCTATTTTTATGATTGCAAGTGTACGTTATGTTTTAAGTGTGGGAACGTCAGAGTCCAGTCGA
Organism: Lygodium microphyllum; assembly: GCF_053477565.2. Lineage (NCBI taxonomy): Eukaryota > Viridiplantae > Streptophyta > Polypodiopsida > Schizaeales > Lygodiaceae > Lygodium > Lygodium microphyllum. Next base: position 46,803,847 of record NC_141138.1, read on the forward strand.
TTGACGAGTCCTAGGTTATGTTGTTGCATTTAACCCTGTCTCTTAAGGTTTTAAGTGTGGGGACGCATCCCTGCGCGTCTATGATACATACCCCCTACATATGCCTCACTTTAATCCTGTATGTATGCCATGATCCGATTTTACCCTGATGGGGTCCCTTTCCCACCCACCCGTCCCTATTCAACCCATCCTTGGGGTTGTTTCTTATCTTTTTCCCTTTATCCATTATTGTGACGATTTTCCATGTGAACAAATCCTACATTCACCGAAATCCACATCCCCCTTATAGCTTTGTTTGTCCCTTCAACTTGACCATTTTTCCTTTTTATCAACCCCTGTTTTGGCCGACGGTTCTTGAGTTATTAATTTTTGAAGTATTTCTCGTAACTTGGCTGGTTTTCCATTTGAATGTACCTTTATTGCTTCCGAACAATAATCTGACATGACAATCCTGTCCTCCATCTTCCTCCTAACATTTTTCATTTTTGCACCCTATCCTTCCGATGCACGGTTTATCCGCTATTAATTTTTGCGCATTTTCGTGTATATTTTTAACATTTTTCCATATGAACATGCCCTATTTTCACCGGAATTCTAGTTTCATTTGATTGCTGTGTCTCACCAATCATTCCCCACATTTTTCCTTTTTTCTTCACCCTATTTCGACCGCTGGATTTTTCGTTATTAATTTTTCAATATATTTTTGGTTTCGTTTTTTGTGTTTTTCGCATGTGAACCCCTTCTAACTTCACCGGGAGTGAGTTTAGATGTGATCGCCCAGTGCATCCCCTTCCCGCAGACATTTGCGCTTTTTATTGCCCTTCATTTCGCTGCTTGGTTCTTTTCGTATTTATCTTTGAGCCCATTTTCACATTCATTTTTTGGGTTTTTTTCATGTGAACGCATCCTTTCTCGATCGGAACTGTGTTTTGACATGATAGGCTTGTCGGGCACATTATTTGGCGCAATTTTTCTTCTTTTCGCCCCGCATTCCGACGTGTTGATTTTACAATATTTATCTTGGACTTACATGCTCCTGACAACTCCAAGCTACCAATCAACCATTCACCACTAGATAGTGGCGGCAATGGGACATGATGCAATCTCTGCCTTTCTACTACATACAATGAATTATAAAAATATATATTTTGAGTTGTAAGTTTACTTTTAGAGTTATTATCATAGATAAAAAAACCTATGTCTTCATGCCAAACATATATCTTGCCGCTCAAACATTCCACATTTTGCCATTCATGCAAAGTTGATGGATATAGAGCTGTTAGTAAAACAAGATTGAATTAGAACACTGCAAAGATTTTTAAAAACAACTCTGATGCAAAAGAATAAACAATGATAAAGCTTAAAAACTTACTATTTTGTTTATAATTTGCAATGTAGTTCTTGTCATGTACAGAGATTTGTTTGTGCATATAAACATGTTGGATCAACACTTCTGTTACTATACTTGTTCCATTGAACACTTTTTTGAACTCTAAAATTCTACCTTTTCAATATTTGCTAGGGTTTGCAGCATCCTTACGCCTGACCTTGAAACTCCCTCGAGTACTCGGGTGCATTAAAATCCAATCCAACTTACAGTACTTATCACAAATCCAATTACCGCCACTATCTTTCCTATTGAAGACCTCCACTACAAGCATGTTATTGATGTTTTTCCTACGTGAAGACATCTATGATAACCAAATAAAAAAGTTACCTATTAGGATGTGTATAATTTGCAAATGTTCTCTCTAAATGAAATGAAATTTAAATGGAGCAATTTAAAAAAAACATTATACCTGCAATTCTTTTCACAAAGAAGCCCAGATATGTTGAACAAGAAGTTGACTTATAACAAGACCATTGTTCCTTCACTGACAAATTCCTAGAGTACAAAAACAAAAGAAATATCGAGTCAAAGCATACATATAACTTACATAGGCTTTGTCCAAATGAGTTGAAACTTAACCATGGAGCAACATAAAAAAGTGGCAATATACCTGTGGCTCTCTTTGCAAAGAAGCCCAAAGATGTTGAAGAAGTTGAGGTTTTAAAAAATCATTTTTCTCCACCCTCAAAGACTCTAGGAGTAAAAAAACAAAGAAAAACTCAGTATGCATATAGTTTGCATACATTTTGTCCAAACAAGATAAAATTTAACCATGGAGCAGCAAAAAAACAAGACAACATACATGTAGCTTTGTTTACAAAGAAACTGTAAGATGTTGAAGAAAAAGTTTAGTGTTCAAAAGATCATTGTTCTTGACTATAAGAGACTCCTAGAGTACCAAAACAAAAGAAATTACATGTTAGAGAATGCACATAACTTGCACAAGTTTTGTCCAAACGAGATAAAACTTTACTATAGAACATCCATGGAAGAGAACAATATACCTGTAAAGTTTTGTGAAGAAAATCTTAGGGCTTTGGTAGAACAAGCTCTACTCTCATAAAACGTGTGAAACTCACTCTGTGTTTGTGTAGTGGAAATAAAATTTCACAGGGTTACAGATAGGGCAAGAAACAATGAGGCTATAAGATTTCGTCAGCAAAGAATAAGTGGGGAAAGAAATATGATAAATTTGAGTTTCGACTAAGAAAGAGGGGAAAACTGAAAAGGGGAGAAATGAGAAGTCAAACATATAAAAAAAAGAAACTGAAAACTTGAGTCACAAAATTCCAAGAAGTGTCAGCATTGTATTCCTCATATTTTCCTTATTGTATTGCTGAGGGAAGATTTGGGCCAAGATATGGCTAGAAGATTCATGTTACATGAATCTGGAATCCCAGATCTCTCATTGGTTAGGCCTATATTTCTTTATTCACTCCTTAAGGGGCAAAAAAAAGAGTCCATATTTCTCCTAATATTTTAATAGTACTCTAAGTAATCTAAGGTAATTACATGTGGTTAGGAAGGCTGGGTCTAGGCATGAAGTGAATTCGTTTAGGAAGTGGGTTATGGAGTCACGTAGATCTTGTAGTGGAAAGGTGAGGGCTTCTTCAGGATTTGTGGCATTGACATTGTATATTTTGGGAAAGTCATATTGGCCATGGTTGTCGGGGTCGTAATCCACTCCTACCCTTCTTAGATATGGCATGAAAGTGGGGTTATTTATTTTGAAGGGTAAGGTGTTGCAAAATGACATCCAGGTGTCAGCGTTACCCTCCCAAATGGGCCTCCTCCACTTTGCTTAGCATTCATAGCCCTTTACTATTCTTGGCACTTCATAAATTTTGTTTTCCCAGTAGTCTGGAGCCTCTGTTCCCCATTGGGTAGGATTTTTCTTTCTCTCAGAGGTCCACCTATCTCCGAGCCTTCTTGTGACTTTGATTACCTCTTCCACTACCTTGAGTGATAATGCCCTACTTAATGCAGTGGGGAATCAGAAGTCAAAGTCAAAGGACTAGTGATTGGTCTCCCTCTGCTCCCAGGATATGAGTTTAGCATTATAGTTCATTGGGAAGCAGTCTTCTCTCAACGGAATGGGCACTGCTAGCATCACTAGTAGTTGCACATTTAGCCTTCTTCAGGCAAGCTTGAGCACTTTCTTTCTCTTTGTTTTGAGCGTGGCCTTCCTGGCAGTAGGGGCATCTATCTTTGGTTGCTCCTCTAGTCAAGGGGAAGGAGGTTATGGGGTTAGCTCCTCCTCTTACTGTTCCCCTTCCAAGCTTGGTCCTGCCTCTTTCTCTAGCCTCTACATTTCCTATCTTTTTCTGATGTGGCCCTACTTCCTTAGTGCTTGTTGCCTATGCTTGGTTGTTTAGTCCTAACTTCATGGCCCTATGGTAGTTTCTAGTTTTTTCCTTAATGGTTCAATAGCCTCCTCCCCTTTAGATTGCGTGGTGTCTAGAAGAGTGTTGAGGAAGGCACGTTGTTGGGCTTCCAAAGTGATTTGTGCGGCCTCTTCCCTACTTTCTACTAACACTCTATTTCCCTCTGCAAGGGCCAGGCGGCTCGCTAGGTCTTTCACTCTTTTTTCACTCTTTGTTACCCATTCATTGGCTCTTTGTTGCATTTCCTCTAGGCTCTTATTCTGCCTTCGCGCTAGGGCCACTAGGGTTGGCTCTTGTGCTTTCCACTTTCCAATTATTGTCTCTTTCTCCTTCTTCAAGCATTGAATCTCTCTTTCTAACCTCTCTTGCTCTTCCATTTCTATCAGCAGCCTACCCATCAGTTCATCCATTTGTTTTTTGTGCTCCTCCCCTTCTAGGGCTTTTGCTGCTTTTACTATTGTGAGTTGATCCATGGATTGTTGGATCTTGTCCATTCTCCCTATTAGTTGTTCATTTTTCACTATGTGGAGTTTGTATTGCCTTTGCAGGCCTATCAGCTCTTGATTTTATTCCTCAAGTCCCTTCTGCCACTTATCCTCTTCTCTTTCTTTAGCCTTGAGTTATGCTTTCAACTCACTTATTTCTTTCTGGTAGCTTGCCACTTGGTGTGTTTTCTCTAGCTGGAAGGCTGCCATGGCCTCTTTTTTGGCCTCCAGCTCTAGAACAATGATTTTCTTTTCTTCTTTTGCCCTCTCCAGCTATGACAGGAGCTCTTGAACATACTCTGTCAAGATTGTGGGAGAGAAGGAAGGAGTCTCGCTTGAAGCTTTCTTGCTTGCACAATGGGGGAAGACACACAAGGGTGGAGGCTGAAAACAGTTTTTCTCTTCTTAGTTGTGTAAGCCAAAAGAACTCTCATACAAAGAAATAGAAGAACCCTATATGTGGGTCTCAAACCAAACTCAACTAACTAAGGTGGCATACTAACTGAGCCACGAACTAGAGTAGATAAGGATAGCTATCATGTAGCTATTATTCGGGGGCGGTGTACCAACCGCATCTGCAACTGACAAGTCGGTGACATAAATACACAACGGTCACCCTGGCGTATCACGAGTGGAGCTCGATATCTCAACACTCCCCCTCGAGCTCAATCCCAATTCCTGCACACCAAGCAGGTCTCTGAACTTGCGCAGCTTCTCTGCGCCCAATGCCTTCGTGAATATGTCAGCTACCTGATCCTCTGTGCTGACATAAACTAGATCAATAAGACCTAGTAAAACCCTCTCTCGCACATAGTGATAATGCACCTCAATGTGCTTTGTTCTAGCATGATAGACTGGGTTATTTGCCAAGTGTATACTACTCATGTTGTCACAATAAATGACAACTGGCCCATCTGTAGACTGATGCATATCATAAAGTAGCTTATGCAACCAAGCTACCTCACATGCAGCCATTGCTGCACCCCTGTACTCAGCCTCTGTGCTCGACAAGGCAACTGTAGGCTGTTTCTTGCTGCTCCAAGTGACTGCAGCACTCCCAAAAGAGAACACATATCCACTGGTAGATCGTCTATCAGAAATACTACCAGCCCAATCAGCATCAGTGTATCCATGCAACTGTATCTGAACCCTAGTCTCATAAAATAGTCCATACTGCAATGTGGACTTCACATACCTAAGTATGCGTCTAGCCGCATCCAAATGTGGTTTCCTTGGAGCCTGCATAAACTGACTTACCAATCCAACAGCATAGCTCAAATCTGGCCTGGTAATAGTCATATAAATCAAACTTCCTACTATGCGTCTGTACATAGTAGGGTCTTCCAGAAGCTCACCTGCATCTGTGCTCAGCTTCACATTCTGCTCCAAAGGAACTGAAATAGGCTTACAGCCTGTCATCCCATACTTGGACAGCATGTCCAATCCATACTGCCTCTGCAAGAGCTGTATCCCACTTGGTGATCTAATCACCTCAATGCCCAAGAAATAACGCAGCTCTCCCAAATCCTTCATCTCAAACTTCTGCTTCAATAGCATTTTCACATGAAGGATATCTTCATCACTGTCACCTGTCATAATCAAATCATCAACATAAATGACAAGTAGCATAATACCTTTCTCTGTTTTTCTCACATAAAGTGAGAAATCTGCCTTGGAAATCTGAAAGCCAATAGTGACAAGATACTGTCCTATCTTGTCAGACCATGCTCTAGGTGCTTGCTTCAAGCCATACAAGGCTTTCTTCAACCTGCAAACAAACTCAGGATGAACAGCATGCACATAACCTGGTGGCTGCTCCATATAGACCGCTTCTTGCAAATCACCATGCAAGAAGGCATTCTTTACATCCATCTGATGTAAAGACCATCCCTTTGATGCAGCCATAGCAATGACTGCTCTTACGGTTGCCATCCTTGCAACCGGACTGAATGTTTCTTCATAGTCAATGCCATATGTTTGTGCATACCCCTTGACTACTAATCTTGCCTTGTATCTGTTCACAGAACCATCTGCATTGTACTTCACCTTATAAACCCACTTACAGCCAATTGCATTCTTACCTTTAGGCAAAGGTACCAATTCCCATGTAGTGTTTGCATCCAAGGCATCCATTTCTTCATCCATGGCTTTCTCCCATTTTTCTTTTCCCATGGCTTGCTCAAAAGAAGTGGGTTCTGGTTCCTGTATCACCTTGACCATATATGCATAGTGAATGGTTGTAAATCCATCATATTTCAGCCTATCCACAGGATACCTAACTCTGGTAGACCTGCGCAAAGTGGGTTCACTCCCAGGTGCTCTCAAAACATCCCTGGTCTTCCTTACTCCAGGTGTAACAATAGAAGGAATACCCAACTCATCATCAATGCTCTGTTCTGAGCCACTGGATTCACCATCCACATAAGAGTGACCTGCATTCACATCAAACATGGGCTGATCAACCTTCTCTTTTCCTTTTCGTGATACCTGCATACCACTATCTGCATTGCTTTGAGAAGATTCTCCTGATCTCAATCTGCCTGTCCATGGCGAAGAATGTGAACCACTGCTAGAGGATGCTCCAGGTCCACTAATATTTTGTGACTGCTGCTGTGAATTCTGTGCAGCATTACCATTTTGTGCATCTACATCATCAATCACATTTACTGGTTTATACCAGCTACTCATCTCATCAAAAACAACATCTCTGCTCACTGTAAACTTACGAGTAGAAGGGTTATAGCATCTATACCCTTTTTGCTGTAGAGAGTAACCAATAAAGATGCACTTCTCAGCTTTTGGATCCAACTTGGATCTCAACTCATCTGGCACATGTACATAGGCAATGCAACCAAAAATTTTCAAATGAGAAATATCTGGTTTCCTACCAGTATACCTCTCCTCTGGAGTCACCCCATGTATTGCTGCAGTGGGAGTCCTATTCATTATATAGACTGCTGTAGCAACTGCTTCAGCCCAATAAAAATCTGGCAGGTCTTTTTCATTAAGCATGGCACGAGATACCTCTCCAATATGCCTGTTTTTTCTTTCTGCAATTCCATTTTGCTGTGGGGTATGACTGCATGAATATTGCTGCTTTATTCCATGCTCCTGCAGAAACCTTGCAAACTCATTTCAGAGGTACTCTCCCCCTCCATCTGACCTTAGGCATTTTACTTGCAGGCCTGTTTCTTTTTCAACCATAGCTTTAAGAGTTTTGAAATGCCCAAAAACTTCACTTTTCTTTTTCATAAAATACACCCAAACTTTTCTGCTATAGTTATCAATAAAACTGACAAAATAATGACAGCCTCCAAGAGATGCAGCTTTAGTAGTCCACACATCAGAGTGGATTAATTCCAATGGCTTCTCACTCTCTTGAACATGTCTAGGAAATGGTTTCCTTGCCTGTTTTCCAAACTGACAGGCTTCACATACCTTATGCATTTCTGCAACCTTGAATTTGGGCAATCCTGCAACAATATTTTGGGCCTGCATTGATTTAAGTCGCTGTACATTAACATGACCAATGCGTTTATGCCAGATATCAATATCTGCAACTACACCGGTCCCATGTGCAAACATTGCTGCACTCAATTCAGACATGTCTGCATCCAATGTAAACATTCTACCCTTCTTCTTTCCTTTTGCTATCAAGCGACCTTTATTTTTTATATCCTCAACAAAGCATCCATGAGGATTAAATCTGACCTGCAAGCCCTGTTCAACCATTTGACCAACAGAAACCAGATTCTTGGTAATATTGGGGACATGAAATACATTGGACAGGTATTTCTTTTTCCCATCCTGCATAGACCAAGGAATTCTTCCAATCTGCACAATCGGATGTGCAGTATCATCACCAGTCTCCACAAATCCTGGTTTTTCCATTTTCCTTGCATCCTCCATCCATTCTGCATGACCTGTCATGTGGTTTGATGCACCTGAGTCAACATACCACACATCGTTGCTTTCTTCTGCATTTGTCACAGAATTGTTCATGTGCTGCACCATAAACAAATGCTCATTTCCGTCATCACCCTGTCTACTAGAAGATGCATAGTTCCCTTGTTGCAGTTTTCCATTCATGATGTCATTCTGCTTTTTATAGCAGTCTTTAGCCATATGACCCATTTTACCACAGTAGTAGCATTCAACATTGCTGTTTGCATTTTGGCCTCTTTGCCATCCACCACGACCTCTTTGGCTCCCCCTGCCTCTAGAGTTACCACGTCCTCCTCCATAGGACTGGTTTTCTTGAGTTTGCTGCATATTCTGATTTCTACCACGGCCTCCAAATCGGCCTCCTCTACCTCTGCCTCTACCTCTTCCAGCATTTGAGTAGAAGACAGCTTCTTTTGAAGTTCCTCCTGAAGAAGATGCACCACCATTTCTCTGCTCCTCAGAAATTAGAAGAGCAATCAACTCCTCAAAATCAGGAAATCTTTAACGAACTGAAATGGATGTCCGAAACTGTGCATAATCCTTTCCTAGACCATTCAAGGTCACGGAAACTAAATCATCATCTTCCACTGGCGACCCAATGGAAGCAAGTGCATCTGCAATCTTCTTCACCTTCATGTGGTAGTCGTTGATGCTCATATTTTCTCTTTGCACATTGTGCAACTCTTGCTTGAGCTGCATTTTCCTGGCTTGCGTATTTGTGCTATACATCTTTGACAGAGTATCCCATGCCTCCTTTGGCGTACTTGCATCCTAAATATGCACAATCATAGAGTCTGAAATGCTGATAGACAGCCAGTACATAACTTTCCTGGCTCTCTCATGCCATGCTTTGAATGCCTGCATTTGCTGTTGATTGGGAACATCAGGAAGAACTGGTTCTTCTTCATTTCCTGCAACAAATTCCCAATATCCTTTTCCCATAAGGAAATTTGTCATTCTAAACTTCCATGCCTGGAAGTTGTTCTTGTCAAGCTTTTCAGTTACAATCTGTGAAAGAGAATCTGACGCCATTACAGAATACTGCAAAAAAATTCTGTCACTGCAAAAAACACAGCTTCACCCTCACAAGGGCAAATCTGCAAAACTGGCGAAAGTGGTATTTGACCACACAGTCACTTCCTAGTGACGATTTTGCATCAACAGGCAACAAGGATGAATCTGTAACTCCCAATGTCTCTGCGCACAAGCGTACAATGCAATTTCTACAGAAACTTTTCACCAACCTGTAGAACAGTGGTCGCACAGCATAAAACAGGGCCTTTTCCTGAGTGCGTGCAGAAAACTTCCGCCTTCAAAACAGGCCCCGAAATGGCCTCAAATAAAAAAAACAGGGTCGCCACGAGCTAAAGCTCTCTCCCGCAACATATACTACCCTCTTGCTTCAACGCGAAGGGCGTCTCAACCTGAGACAATGCACTCCTGCACTTTTCGGCTGTGCTACCTGCAGAGATCTGCTCCCAAAACAGAAAATGAAAGCAACACTGCTCCTCTTACCAGAACACCGTGAGCTTGGCTTGCTTTCTTGAGCTCCTTACCACGAACAAGGCTTTGATACCATGTCAAGATTGTGGGAGAGAAGGAAGGAGTCTCGCTTGAAGCTTTCTTGCTTGCACAATGGGGGAAGACACACAAGGGTGGAGGCTGAAAACAGTTTTTCTCTTCTTAGTTGTGTAAGCCAAAAGAACTCTCATACAAAGAAATAGAAGAACCCTATATGTGGGTCTCAAACCAAACTCAACTAACTAAGGTGGCATACTAACTGAGCCACGAACTAGAGTAGATAAGGATAGCTATCATGTAGCTATTATTCGGGGGCGGTGTACCAACCGCATCTGCAACTGACAAGTCGGTGACATAAATACACAACGGTCACCCTGGCGTATCACGAGTGGAGCTCGATATCTCAACATACTCATCGTAGTGTGTAAACAACAGCAGAAGCGATGGGGGTAGTGGTCATAAATGCTTCTATTTTCGGCCTTTTGGGGTCCTGTTTGGACTCTACATCTATAGCTATCGGTATTTTTTTCTCTGGTTACAGGGGTTCCTCCACTTCCACCTTGAACTAATTCTTTGTTAACCAAAAATTGCACCCAGGCCACAAGATTGCTAGCATCCACCATGGTAGAATTTGGTGGGTGCAGAGACTGGGATGGCAGGTACTAGGGTAGGTGGGATGGGGTCAATTAGACCCTTGCATTTTCCCTTAACTATTGGGGGTGGCATACTCTTGGGTGCTTGGAAGCTTGTGCCGTGGCATTCCTCTACATGGGGGTCATGTGTCTACCAACTCTTCTTCCCTTGAAGACTGCTCCACTAAGAGGTGGATGGCGAGGGCTATGACTTCTTTTTCCTTTCTCTTTAGCTTCTCAGCCTCTCGCTCTGCTCTCCTCCTCCTTTCCTCTTCTTCCTTTCTAGATTCCTCTTCTATTCTTTCGGTATCCTTCTTTTCCCTCTTCTTTCTCCTTTCTTTGGCACTCTTGGACTCACTTTGTGCTCTTTGAGAAGATTCACTTTCTCCTTCTTCCTACTCTCTTCCTTAGCTTTCTTTTGTGGGGTCCTTTTCTTCGACCTCTTGGCTGCTTCTTGGATAGATGGTGCTTGCTGCTTTCCTTCCTTGTCACTCACCATTCTTTCGCTAGAGTGCTCCTGTTCTTGGCACAGGGGTGACTTGTCTGGCATCTCACTGACTTCCTCATCTTCTCGTGCTTCCCCCAAGGCTTCTCTAATGATAGTTGTAAGGACCCCTCTGAACCCAATGGTGGAGGCCTTTGACAATGATGACTTTCTAGCTTTGGAGGCTGGGGATTCTCCACCTGCAGGTCATCCACCGGTGGCCAACAATGCTTTCACCAATGTTTCTATTGTCTTCCTCAAGAAGCTATTTAGGTTCACCTCATCAAAATACTTTGCAATGATTCTACTCATCAATGCGTTGTACCTTTAGCTAAAAAACAAGGCATACACCATCTTTGCCTGTAGTTGGACTTCGTGAATGCCATTGTTGGTGCGGACCATCACTTTTTCCATTCCCAACATGTTGTACACATCTCATTTTGGTCATCTTTCAACTTTGTTGCTATAGGTACTGCAGAAATTCTGCTTGCTATTGTAGGTACTACACAAATTCAGCTTGTTGCTGCATGAAGTTTGGCTACTATTGCATGAAGTTAAGATACTGTTGTAGGAATTCAGAATTCAATAGTAAGAATTGCTAAAATTTAGGTTCTTGCATATCATTCTAAAGCTTTCTTGATACAGAAAACTGTAACATACACTTGTTACAAGCATCCACCTCATACAACATCAATACTTTCATGCTAAAAAACCAAGCAACATGAATAACATCAACCATTCATGTTGCAACATGAATGGCATAAATATCCATTGTAGGTACTTACATACTTCCAGATACTTCAACTTCAGTGATAGATTGATTAGAGTCCTCAAAGAATTCAAAAATAGAAATTGGAATTGAAACATCAACAACTTGATTATTCAATGCATAGAGATCCTCAAGAATAACATCTTGACTTGAATCAAGAGAAAATACCAACTGTGTATGCCAATAAGCAATTTCATTATCCTTCTTCAAAACAACTTTCTCAAGAGCATTAATGACTTCAAAACAATGAGAAACTTGGAAATCCATTACATTCCTCAGTTGAGAAACCTCGTGCTATAATAATGCTTTCTCCGCTTGAAGTCGATTAATAACAGACAAAGCTTCAATTACCGCAACATTGGTTGCATTTCTCTCCTTTTCAAGCTCAACAGAAAACCAATGAATCATCTTAGTTGGAGATTGAAGCATAGAGTGTATCGCATGGGGAGCTTTAAAAAAAACCATGCAAACTAATTGCATTCTATAATGCTTCATATTCAACCAACTCTTGCAAAAGAATAGTAGTGCAAATCTTGCATTAAGCTTGCTCTTCTTGCAAAGGGATTACAGTGCTAATCTTGCAATTCCTTAATTTTGGGAGTAGAACACTAACTTGTTCTTCAAATCGAGCAATGCAATGACATGAAATATTATCTTGCATGTTGGAAACATCAGTATCCTAAAAAAATACATCCTAAGATGGTGCATTTTGCACTACAAGTAGTGGCACTTCTTCAAGTTTTGGCAAAGTTCCTTCATTGAAATCCAACTTAGTAGCTGCATTGTCTTCCTTAGCATCAATAAGAGAACCAAGAAAATCATGCACAATGACATCCTCATTGCAACAACCATAATCCTCAGACTTATAATCCATAATAGCATCATCTTCTTGAATACAGAATTGATCTTCTTGATCACCAATTTGATTATCTTCATTGTTCATAACTGTTGACTTGCTTTCTTCTTGATCAAAGTTGACTAGAGATTGATTATGACAGTTTGCAAAATACCAAAATATGGAAAATACCTTGAGATTATTGATGCAAAGTGTATGATGATCCACTCTCCCATTGGCAAGTTTCTATGTGGGGTTTGGGGCACTCCAAGATCCTTGGCTTCTTTGGCTCTTGTCCTCTCTCACTCCCCTTACCTCAATCTTTGGAAAGACCATGGGTAAAGAGCACCAATCATCATCATCATCACTTGAACTTGAATCAGAATCAAAATCAAAATCTGAATCCAAAACATCTTCATATCTTTCCTTGAGCTTTTCAACTGCTGTAAGCAATCTCCCAATATGCTTAACACTTGAATAAGACCTGACTTTCTTGCCTTCATGATCATCATGCCACTCATAAGCATCATGAAGAATATCATCAAAAGAATCCAACTTCTCCCATGCTTTATCCATCTTTGAACTTGAATCCTTCTTTACTGTGCTGATGAAAACCTCTTGCGAATACCATCAAACTCATTATATAAATCAAACGTGCAAAAATACTTGCAAGATTTTCTGCCTTCACAAGACCCATGAACATAAGAACAATGCTTTGAAGTATGTCCAGACTCAAAGCAAACTTTGCACCACTTTTTCTTCTACTTTGATTTACCAATTACTTCAAGTAGTTGTCACTGCTTCAAGTAGTTATCACTACTTCAAGCACTCTGCCATGCTTCATCTCTTGACAAAAATTTTAGATTTAGGACATTTTGCTTCATACAAAAGCTTTGCCTCATGCAAGAAACTGCATCATGGAGGAAACTACTTCATGCAAGAATTTTGCTCCACGTAGGAATTCTACTTCGAGTAGAAATTTTGCTCCATGCAGGAATTCTGCTTCATGTAGAAAATTGCACTCCATGTAGGGATCATGCTCAATACAAAAAATTCAAATTTCTGGCCTAAATCTGTGTTGTTTTTAATGGTGTTTGAACACAGAAATACAAAGAATCAATGGCAACATATACCAACATAAAACCTTTTGAACTCCACACAGCAAATACGTTTTCTGTCCATAAAACAAAGTCGTTTTTCACAAATCTCAAGTACTTATTCAAATCTCTACACAAATTCTGCACCCAGAAAACCTTTCAAACTACATACAAGAAATTAGATTTCCTTCCCCAAACAAGGTCGTGTTTGACAGAGCTTCAAATTTGTGGCATCAACTGAAGTCGTTTTGCTATTAAACTTCCACACCACATATTTAGAAAAGCATGGCAGGATTGCCAAAGCGTTGCTGCCCTATCTATGTAGAATACATAATAGGATGGATAATGCTTTATGGGGTAAATACTCGATATCGCATCTAGAAACCATGAAAACTCAGAACTAACCATATAAAAGCATAGACATACTATATTCAGTAGTACAGATTAGAAAATGAGAAGTGCAACACACGGAACATGTTGCAAATGAGACAAAGACACCATAGATGATGGCGCCAACTACCAAATTCTCTTCATAATAAGATAAATCCATCATACATCAGGTGTAGACATCACATATGACTAGATCAATGAGAAGAATACACCAAATGCCTCATCAGGTCACGTTTTTGCAAGAGCCCCAAAACTGCACTTCATGAGGCAGTGAACTTCATGAGACAAATAAAGGCTACCTCACACATAAGACTAACATAACCAAGGTCCAACCATGCTAAGGGCATAATACATGATCCATAAAGTGTGAGACCATCACCATGGCTAACAGGGTGTTGAATTCATTGTGTTTAGCATTATCCAAACTAGTGTACCACATCTGCCCTTTGTCACCTAAGCATAGACCAAAAGCCTGCGAGTGCTAGCAAGATCTATGAGGATGTTAACCTCACAAAACTGCTCAAACTACTCCACAAAACTATACGGGTCATTGCTCGGCTAGTACTTTTTTAGTTGTTTCACAACCACAGGGATCCTTGACTGACTCTTGGAGCCCTGGTTAACTCCTAATCGTGCCAGTAATGATGTTGCTAGTGTTGCAATGCTTTGCTCCGCCGATGTGTTGTATATCAGTCACTTCATGAGAATCTCACTCAGCGTTAAGTCTACCTCTAGTGCTCTCTCCCTTTCTGCATTTAGTCATGTTCCATTTCTATTTGCTAGATCTAGGACTTCTCACATTTCTATGTCGTGTCGCAATCTCCTAGCATGCTATTGCTTGTGGTATTCTGCTATACCTTGTAGGACTTTTTGTGCCAGCTTTCATTCCTCTTCAAGGTCCACTATGATGTTTTCTAATGGTTTGCAATGATGGCCTATCCTAGTTTTTGTGTCGTATGCATTCACCATCTGCTGGATTTTGACCAGGAAATCTCCTAGGTCAAGCTCCTCATTTTTGTAGTTTACATCGAGTTCTATCATGTTTGCGGTTTCCTGCTCCACCAAGTTGTCGATGAGGTTGATCATGTCAGGCAACATTGCACTCCCAATGATATTTCTCCTTTGAAGCATCTGGCCTTCCATATCGTGTTTGTCACTCCCTGTTTAGGTCTGAGTGTCACCTCCTATTGGTGGGTTTGTTCTGTTAATTAAGTCTGAGTGTGTTCCTTTTTATTAACAGCCAACCCTCAATTTTAGTTCACTTAGTCCATGTGTGTTGCTCTTTTTCATATACTGTGCACAATCACACTTTCAGCTTTTCCACGTGCACTTCAAGTGTCAAAAGCAATGTGGATGCAAACACATGACAATAAGTGCAGCTTCCACACTCCAGTCTATGTTCTCATATGAATAAGGCTTTACGCTCAATCACTGGCCGCTCTCTCTAGTCTCTAGGGTTTGTGCTACCTTGTTTAGCTTGATCAAGGTCAAATGGGGGTCTAGGGTCTGCCATCTCACGGCTTTAATAGGGACTAAAAGTCGACGTGACTGTGAGTGGTCGTGTCTAATCATCTAGCTATAATTTCTAGGGTCAATTTTATATGTAAGGCTTTCAGAGCCTTTCCAGAGGTGTTCTGCCTCACTCGGGATACGTTAGATTTGTTAGTATCTCCTATTAGAATTTTGGTCCGATTTGATAGTGTGTGATTTTACAGTGTCCAATTCTCAGAGTCAGAGATTCGATTTTGGCTGTTTGATTTCAGAGTATCCGATTTTGGCATGTCCGAGTGCCAAGCATTCGATTTTGACAAGGTGTGATTTTTGTATGTCCTAGTGGCCATTGGCCGAGTGTCTGAATTTGATTCTAATGAGTTCAATTGTCCCAATGAGACAAGGTGAATGTCCAATCAGACATACAATTTTCAAGATCGGATGGACAATGTTCGATTGGACAAGTCAACTTAGTCCGAATGTCTGAATTCTAGGAATCAAACGTCCAAGTGTTCGATTCTAGGAATCGAACCCCAGTGGATCATGTTCGATTCCACCGACACATAAATAGTGACAATAAAAATTCGAATCGTGGCCACGCCCACAAGCAAGGAGTTCTAGAATGCACGAACGCATACACAAGGAGGGTTCTATGTACTTGATATGCACAGAAAACTCCTGTGGTAGCCCATAGATTCACCCTAAGCTCCAAGTTTCTCTCAAGCTCTCTCTCTCTCTCTCTCTCTCTCTCTCTCTCTCTCTCTCTCTCTCTCTCTCTCTCTCTCTCTCTCTCTCTCTCTCTCTCTCTCTCTCTCTCTCTCTCTCTCTCTCTCTCTCTCTCTCTCTCTCTCTCTCTCTCTCTCTCTCTCTCTACTGTGGAAACTGAAAATGAGCTTTCCAACCCTTCCTTGGGTCTTAAGCCCTTGTCCTAATGTCCAAGTGTTGTCTCGTTTAGTGCTCAAGACTTATCAATGGAGTGCAAGCCCATTTTCCCCTTGATTTTTCCATGTTTTGGCCTACTTTATAGCAGAAACCCTAAAGCTTTTTCCTTCAATTTATTGCTCCTATCCTACTCTAAATGGAATAAGAATCAAAACACAAATACTGAAATGAATCCTCCTACTCGTCTACTCATCAAAAATCCAAAATATTTACTTGTTTTGAAGATCAAAAGCCCAAATCTCCTACCTATCTCAAGCACCACTTTAGGGATGCAACCCTACTTCGATGCTTGATTTGAGGCGCGTGCAAGTGCTCTGTTGGTCCCAGAAATGGAACCAAAATGTAACGGGAGCTCACACTCAACTACCAAGACCCATGGACCGCTTATTGCTTCAAGTGTTTCAAGCTAGCACAAATGGCTCTTTCTCACCTAGCCAACGCGCCTTTGATCCTATGAGGGTGTAGTGAGCTTACCTTGATGCCTGAATGAGTAGCCTCCTTCCTCCAGCAAGCCAGTGGCTCCACGATTTGAGATGCAAGCTCAAGAAACCTCAAGTCTCAACCTTCAAGCTCCATTCTCCATAGCTACACGTGAGACAAGAGAAGAGAAGAGAAGAGAAAAAGAAGAGAGAAGATTGAGGGGGGATGTTAGATATGATCAATGCCCCACCCTCATTAGGTGCCACCAATGATCCATGGTGCTCAAAGTTGTAAGGCCCCCATTATGAGGAGAAGACAAATGTGAGCCCAGACATTGGTTGATTCCTGACTTGTATATCAGATGAGGTCTATGTGATCGGATGGCAAAAAGGTGACTGTTGTGGGTCTAATCTTTGGGTTAGACGGAGTGGTGAAGCTGGTAGCAACTCGAGGCGCATTGCATCGAGGTGCGGGGTAAGGGAGTTAAAAGGGGCCCCTATTTTGGGGTCCGAGGTAGCCCCCCCGGCCCAATGGTAAAGGGAATATTCCTTGGAATATTCCCTGACCGACTAGTGGAGGCTCATTTGGTAGGTCGGTCAGGCCGACCTAACGGCCTTCGCAGGCTATAAAGACTAAACCCATTCACAGCCATCGATCATTCATCTTTCACCCAGTCAGAGTTGTTGTTCTAGCGAGCCTTAAGCTCTTCACCTGTCTTCTGTCTAGATCGCCATCTAAGCTTCACAAAGTGGAAGTGCACGGGTGGACAAAGCCATCTTTGTATCAGTTGTTTGGAGCTAAAGAATCTGATGCATCATAGACTACAGTAGGAAGATGTGGGTGTACTTCCTTCATGATAAGGCTCAAGATTTTGGTAAGTTTAAAGAATGGCTAAAACTTGTTGAGAATGAAACAGGGAAAAGTGTGAAGAAATTTAGAACAGATGGTGGTGGTGAGTTCAACTCAAAGGAGTTTGAAGACTTTTGCAAGAGCAAAGGGATCAAGCGTCAATTGATGACGCCTCACACACCTCAGCAGAACAGTGTTGTGAAAGGCAGGAATCGCACCATTGTGGAGATGGCGAGATGCATGCTAAAGGGCAAGGGATTGCCTAACCATTTTTGGGCTAAAGCTATTAATACTGCAGTCTACATTCTAAATCAGTGCTGGACAACACATCCGCAGAGCAGAGCACATCATCATTTGCAACCTTGTTGCTCACAAGGCTAGGAGTCAACTAGGGCTTGAAACGCCAATTCAAAATCCCCATCATTGCTAAGCAGTTGGACAAGTACCAGCCAAACGACGATCCCTATAGCTTCGTAGAGTAGTTTGAGAAGGTTTGTGAGGCCAACAGCCTCATCAAACTCACCTAGTGCTCACAGGCCTTCGATCTATGATTAGGCGATTAGGGAAGGACTTGGTACACCAGCGTAGATGTCACAGAATGTAACAATTTCAACTATCTCAAGAACCTCTTTATTAAGAGATTCGCAGAGGTGGGGTACTCGGACAACTTGATCGTATAACTCATGAATGTGAAGTAGAGAGATATGGAGGATATAAGGGATTATATGACCTACGCGAGGATTCTCTTTAAGAGAATCCCGACAAATGAATGACCCACGAAAAGAGCGGTGTCCAAGGTCTTCATCAATGGACTACTAAGTGAGGAACTTTACAAGGCCTTGGCATGCAACTCAAGCTTGCAATGAGACGTGCTAACTGGGGTCTTTGAAGAGGCTATTCAAGTGGATGACAAGCTCAAGAAGAGGAGCTCTAGGAGCTAAAACCAAGATGAGGCTAGCTCTAGAACCTCAGAAAGGGCAACCACATCCAATGAACAATTGGTCCCAAATAGCCAGGATAAGGGAATGAGTATTGATTAGAACTAGAAGCTAGCAAAGATGAAGATGGAGATAGCAAGGCTATAGGAAATGGTGAGGAGACAAATGCACCCACATGTCTAGTGCATGTATTGTGGTGGAAACCACCTACCAGCCGAGTGTCAGGACCCTAGGTCCCGACCTTGCACCAATTAGAGTAGGCTCGGTCACGATGCCATGCATTGTAGACTACTAAGATGACTCCCATACTTGCAGCCTTACAACTAGCCTTACCTAGGGAATAGGCCGCCAAACATTTTAGGGAGGGGAGCCCCATTGGCTCTCTCAACACCTAATGATGCTAAACCGGCCATTCTTAGGATGTAAATAAATCCCACGGGCATCCCTCGACCACTTGGGCCTTTCATAACCCATCCAATGAGCGAGACTCCAATTCACTATGTGGAGGAGGCGAATGACGACACGAGTTCTATGTGAACCCTTACGTCTCATATGGCAAAGAGGGCAATCCAATCCTCATGGATTATCGACCAGTGCCGATCATGGCACTAGGTAGGGGCAAAGACTTAGGGGGGTAGACCTAAGAGCCAATTTCTTGTTGGAATTGTGGTCACCCAGGACACATCTCCTCATGATGCCCTAAACAATGGGAGCAGGCTAATCAAGAAAAGGCTGATCCTAGATGCCTACAGTGTGGAATCACTCACTTGTTTGCCGAATGGCCTAGACAAAAACCACCCTCTAGTGTGGTGAACGAGCCATTAGTACCATTGGGGTTTTCTCTGGAGTTGAGACATTTGATGGAGAGGACACAACTATCATGTTATACGTCATGACTTGGGCGCAGACGAAAGCAGACTAGCATATCACTGCCTGGACCCAGCAATCTCTAGATGCAACCTCGATAGGAAAATAAAGTCATAGGGCGAAGAAAGAAGAGAACGGAGGCCAAGGTCACACTTAAAACGGAGGGTGCTACAACATTGCCCATATGAAAATAAGTCACCAATGCAGAGGCAAAGACATCCACTCCAAGGACTACTAAGAAGGGGAGTGCTAGGGTGGGGGAGTATCCCAACCCAAAACGCTAGCTCAAAGCCATAGAGAAGGTCAAGGAGTGGGTGAAAGAGGCCCAATAGCACCTTAAGGATGCTAAGCCCATCTTGGAGGATGAAATCGATGATCTCTCAAGCATAAGCACACCAGCTTTGCCTCGACAACCAAGGTCGAAAGATGTGTTTAGCCGCTTAGATAGAGTTTAAATGCTATGGGCTAGCAAACCAATCAAGGCCATTGGCCAAGAAACGCTGGACTAGAAGAAGAGCAAGCAGCTAGAAATCTTCTAAAAATGCTAGTGACCAACCCCCAATGACTCTAAGCTTAGGAGATTTGCTTAGGCAGCTTTTGACTCTATGGCAAGAACTGAAGCAGTGGGTTGAAGGACCAATGGAGCAAGGGGTAGTGGATCTACATGATCATAATGTGGTAACTCAGACACCTAGTCTGACGCTGCACTTAATGTCCAAGTCCTTACACGTTAATGCTTTTTGTTGGGAGGGCACAGAGGTGCATGTAGTCCTACCGGTCTTAGCATTAGGAGATGCCAGATGAAAAGGGATCATGGCCACAGAGACATGAGTGAATGTGCTTAGCCATGCAATACTCCAGGCTTGGGATAACCCACCTATCAAGGATTCTAGGTTTAATGTTACCCTGGGCAATGGAATGAAAGTTAGGCCATTAGGAGTGTTGAAGAATTGGCCATTGAAAATCACAGGTATCCAATTCTCTGTGAGCTTTGTTGTCATAAAGGGAGTGGATTACGACATCCTGTTAGGCTGACCCTGGATGCGCAATGCACGAGTCATAGAAAAATGGGGCAACAATCTGATCCTCCTAGAGAGGAAACCGAACAGAAGCAGTAAGGATAGAGATGGATACTTGAAAGACTATGCTAGCCGAATTAGATGCCATCTCAGCCATGCTAAAGGGTGGTGCGCAAGTTAGAAAATTGTACATGCCACTCACCAAGTATATCCCTTGTCCTGAAGATGAGCAAGATTGGATGCACGTTCTAGCCACAATCGATCTACCATTCTCTGATAGTGAGGAGTATAAGCAAGCGGCTAAGGCAGTTGGTAAGCCTAGTGAAAGGCCCCTAATACAAATCTGCATGATGGTAAGGAGCTTGCATAGACAAACCAACTCTGTCAAGGTATGAGTGGCCACCATCATGGACATTGAAGATGAAGATGAGGAAGTGGTGGCACCTTCCTACCTACACATATCAATGATTTCCCAGAAGACACATGTCTTTGATGCACTCATTGGCGAGGGAGTTGATTGTAACATCCTTACGAACGATCATTGGACCCTCATCGGTCAGCCCCAGCTGCAGCCTACAAACACTAAACTCAATCCATTTGGAGGACAGTCCTACTCATCACTACTACGAAAGTGCAAAATAGAGGTCTCTATCGAGAGTGAAAGCCCACCTATGATCTTCTATGTGATGCCTAACACTAAGATCGATGGTAAGGAATTGCTGCTAGGATGTGCATTCAAGAAACAAGCATACTGCAATGTCGACTATGACTCTCAGTGCATTCACCTTGCCATTGGCAATGTTCGGATAGTGATGGCTTTCAGCAAGGGTAGTGTAGCTCCATCAAAGCTTGCAATGCCACTGATGGAGGAATCTAATGCAAGGTTTAAGGAAGGGGGTTGTAACTTGACCCGTCCTACGAAGACAAGTTGGCTGCAGCCTAAAGGAGATACATCTAAGACCATCGAGTAGGAGCTAAAATGGGTGCCCAAATGACAACTGCAGCTGCCCAAAAGTCAACCCTCATGAACCCCTGACCACAGAATATTATGTCCTAGGCCTAAAAGGCAAAGCTGGTGCCATCGAAGTAGACGAATAGTCAGGCCGCGAATGGGTACCCAAAGACCTATTGCACGCTCAAGGCTACTACAAAGGCAATAGTTGGATTTGGTTGCCCAAGTCCAGGAACGGTATGCGTGCTCCTCAATCTAAGCCCTCAAGCCCACCTCCACAAAGTGGTGAGCCAACTAGGGATGGTAAATCCATTACCCCAAAAAGCACAAAATCCATAGAACCTCACGGAGTCTTTCAATCAAAGCCACAACTAGTCAACCCTAGGTCCCAACTCAACCTAACACTTCCAATGTCCCAATTGCTCCATAGGCCAAGAGCAGTACATCAACTTGGCCAGGACCAATCTATCGCACAAGTGGTCGATAGACTCGAACAACCCAGAAGACAAGCATCAGTAGTTGAGCTATCTAGCTCAACCAAACCTCAATCTCCCCGCAGACCTCAAAGTCTCCTATAAGCGTAAATCTATCCTTACGATGGCTATGGACCTAGCCGCAAATACGGGGGATGATTTAGTCACCTGCATCAAATGCTTGGACGCGACATTCACCATGCTAGCCAAGAACTATGAACGGCTAGACTTAGGTGTCATCGATAAGACATTAGCAATGGAAATGTGCTCCTTTCCATGCACTTGGGAGAACTGTGAGCTCGTGTTTGTCAAGATTCTTGAAGTAGCCAAGGAACTAATAGACAATGAGATCTCTCAAGAGCAATCTTGCACACAATGTCTGATCCCATCATATCGCAGGAGCAAAATCACTACAACCATTAGGGGAGTTTTGAGGTCTCAAAAATGCCCTATAAGAGATCCTAAAGAGAGAAAAAAATTTAAGAAATAAAATCATTTTATAGAATTTTTAAAAGGTTTATATTTTGGTAAGTTAAAATATCAAAATTCGTTAATAAGTCATTGTCGTGATATTCTCGTGGTCACATCAAACCTAGAAATCTAGGTCGCCATAAAGTTGGCAAGGTTGTCATAATGAAGATCTTACCTCTTCTCATTAAAGTGAAAAGTAATATTCAATTTGAATTTTGGTGGATACTCAATTGCCTCCCTCCATCGTTTCTCTCTTCTTTTTTTCTCCTCCTTAGTATCTCTTCTTTGTTTTCGTTCTTGCTTCTAATCATATCCTTAGCTATGGATCAATCACCCAATGATCTCTGTAACTCAGCTGCGGATCAATCATCCAATGATCTCTGTAGCTCTCATAAAAGAGCTCTCTATCATCTTCATATTGAGTTGGATAGTGAGTATGAACCAATAAGAAAGAGAACAAAATCTATCACGGTTACAGAGTCTATGAAACATATACTGAGGTCTGAAGGAAAGAAGAATATTGATATTTGGTTAGATAGAAAGCTATATCCCAAAGATCCTAGCAGAAATAGCACTCCTCCTTTCTATAATAGCTCATCATTAATGAGGTTTATTGGTGATGGCTACAATGGATTTTTAGGTTATACACTTAACCTTGTTACTGAAAAGGATATCCTTGGACTAGAGAATCATCTTTTGATGAAACACAATATAGAGTTGTTGCAGAAGCTAGAAGATTGTCAACAAAAATTTCATTCATTGGAAAAACGTATCAAAGCTTATCAACGAAAGCAAACTTTATTAGGCCTTCGAAATCGACAAAGAGCTCTTAAAAATATTGAGAATCTCAAACGAGGAGGAGGAGGCTGTGGTAAAAGAATCCAAGCAGCAAGGTATATTTTTTTTCACTTGAAAAATCTTAAATATGGCTTTATTTAAATTACTTGCATTGATTTGTGATGTTAATTTTTCCTAGATCTCTTCTACAACCAAATGCAAGTGAAAGAGATTCTTTAAAAGCAGCTCAATTTTATTATCATCTTCTTCCTTCAGTAGTTTCAAAGGATATTTTGGAGAAGAAGAAATTTAAAAAGGCAAAGAAACAATGCTTGGAGTCATTTGTAAAGGATCATTCTTTGGATTTTGAGTTAGTACAGAAGACACTGGATAGTATTGGTATCAGTCGAGATGCTTATATGCAACTTTTCCAGCCTTTACAATCAAATATGAAGCAAGGATAGGTACGCAATTGCATACTTTCGAAGCCATTTGTGGTTAGGACTATCAGACAGAGAGTTAATAACAAAGTGATGGGGATTCTAGGTGAGCCTTTTCATATCAAGGCTAGCTTCAAGGGCAAGAAAAAGGAGGTTACATTCAATGAATTTAACAATATTTTCCTTGACTTGCCCACCCTACAATGCTTAATGATCAAATTTTATGACTTGTCAGCAGAGGCACAGGGAGTGGCTAGATTTGTGATTAAACTTGATGAAAGTGAGATTTTGAAATGTAAAAAATTGGAGAGAATTTCTATCACCTTGATGAATAGAGCACTTTCGTCAGGTCATTGCAATCACTCAACATCATTTAGTGTTCAATCTGAATATAACATCTGGTGGCTAGGAGCATTTGAGGTAGATACCTAGAATTTTGATATACTATAACATCAATACCTAATGTTATTCAAAGGCAACAAGCAGGAGAAGAGTTATTTGTTGAAGGATTTGGGAACTACAGGATTGAGTGGCACATAGCTGGTGACCTAAAGACACTCAAATGTATGTATAATGTATCAAAGGAAGCCAACTCGAGATCTCCTTGCTTATACTGCATGTCACCAGCTGCAGAGTTAAACTCAAGCAATTGGAATAGAGCTCCCTCTAGGCACAATAAGGATCCATAGTTTAAACCAGCCTTGGGCATTCCTTTAGCGAATGCCCATATTTGTACACTTCATGCACTTTGCAAGATAATTGAAAAGCTTGTTCATCTCTATATAGGATTTGCATGGAAGCTAAAGCCATTATCAACTAGAACAGATGCTATAACAAAGGTTGAAAAAGTTCTCTCTGCAATTGGTTTGCATGGTGGCAATGTTGTTATTGAACCAGATCTTCAGAAGTCTAAGGGTGGTAATGGTGTCCCAAAAAAACCATCTATTGGTGGAGTGAAGGCTAGAAGGTTTCTAGGCTTTCATGGGAAACTTGGCAAGATAAACTCGAGAAATGGTGGCTCAACTATTAAATTTAATCAGTGGAAATCCCTACATAATGCAGTTAAGGATCACACTGATAATGGACAAGCTCGGAATAGAAAAGCTAAAGTTTGGGAAACAAAGTGTTTTTTTATTGTGATAAGACTGAATGGAATGATGATGATCTCAAAGACTTTAAAAACCAATTGAACCTTTTCAAAAAGGCGATGACAGAAGCTTGGGGTGATCAACACTTTACTCACTATATGGTAAGAATTTTGTATATGTTTGTTTCTTCATTGTTGAACTCATATAATGTTTTTTAATAACTTTCTTTATTTGTTGACTATGCAGCATATTCTATACAACCATACTCCATACTTATTAAACAATATGGATCTCTATCTATCTGGTCAACCCAAGGTATGGAAAAACCACATTATCAAGCAAGAACAAAATATTTTAGACACACAAGACATGGAGGTGGAAGACACAAAGCCAACAGTTTATTAGAGGTTTTTCAATGGTTCTATCGACAAATTTGGCATAAATTCAAGCTTAAAGATACAGCCACATCAAGCAATACATCATCTTTAGCAAGGACTATACAAATTGTTACCCAAAGAAGAAAAGATAGATATTTAAATTCTTGCGCAAAGCAAAGATTTACAGAATGGTTACAAACCAAACAAAGAGTTGGGAAAAGATGGGTTTCAAGAAACCCTTAATCTTTGGCATCTTCTAGTCTGATTGTGTTGCAGAAGAGTCCTTAGTTTCAGGCACCTCGACAGGGCCTCCAGAGGAGTCCTTAGTTTCAGGCATCTCAACAGGGCCTTCAGAGGAGTCCTTGGTTTCAGAAAGCTCGACAGGGCCTCTAGAGGAATCTTTTGTTTCATCCCACTCAATAAGACCTCTGTATTTCAAAAACTCCTGTTTCCGATAGCCTGGAAGAAGCTTCAAATTCTTACTATCTCCTATATAAGAGAGCAAATAGGAGCCAAGAACTCCAAAATATCCAGCTCTAGATCCACTGTATCCAGGCATGAAGCCAAAAACTCTTATGGCTTCTTCCTTCTCCACTAAAATGATCTTGTCCAAACATCTGCTGAAAACTTGAGATCCAATTACCTTTGAGAAAGCCATCACTGGTAGACTTGGAGAGCTTGACAATCTACTATGATATATTACAATTGTTTGATTGTTTAAGTTTCCAATATAATGGCCAAGGCTTTGATTTTTTCCAAGCTTCATTGGCCTAGAGCCCTTGGCCCTTCCAAGAAAGTTGTCCAGATCTTCAATCTCAATCTACACAACAAACCACAACAGTATAAGATATAAGATATTTATCTATAATGCATAATAAAGTCTAACATAATCTCAATGGGTAACTTCAAATTATATTTCATATCTTAGGATGTTCCTCTTCTTCAAGAAGACTATCATCATAAAGATTTATTGAACTCTTGGGCTTCTCATTTGATGGAGACTTCAATCTCTCTTCATACCCTACATCATCAATATGAAGTTTCTTCTGGACCTGCAAGGACTCTTCTTCTGTAGATAGCCCCCCCTTTTCGTATTCTACGATCTGATTAATACATGTATGTAAGGTTATAGAGCTGTCTTGGAAATTCTCTCCCTCAACATCAAGACTTGCTAGTGGTTCTTGTTCATAACCTATAAAATTCATGTCATTTTTGCCCCAACCTGCAAGGATTGCTAAGCAATAATCTTCTCTAAGATAAAAAAGATGTTGAATATCATTTAGCAACACATATCTCTTCTTGTTGATAAGATAAGTGGGAAATGTTGGAACACATGCAAGAGGACCTTCTTCATCAACCTGTGCACTTGGCTCGATCTCCTTTTCTTCCACCATTGTGATATTGTCACTCTTGAACAAACCTACATCAAAACCTTGGACAAATTGATTCTCAACATCTTCTTGGAACATCTCCTCCTTCTCTTTGACCTCCTTATCCATACTTGCAATATCCTCTAGCTTTCCCTGTTGGTCTATATCTGGAGAAGAATTTTCCATGTAGTGAAGATATACAATAAATCCAACGTCCTTGTGGATCAGAAGGCATTGGTGTTGATACCTGTGGAAAGGGCAACATGTTTCTCTCTTTCTGAATTCCTCATCAATGAGGTTGAACCTGCCTAGCAAAGTTGACCTGGATGTACTGGTGGCTCCCATGACATCACTATAATGAACAAATCCATTGACTTCCAAACCTTGCACATGTCTATCATAAAAACATCTGTACTCCTTAAGTTTATCTTCAAGATCCTCCAATAACTCCTTCAAATCAAAAGGAACATTGAAATTTTCCCTGATATAGCTAAACTTGGAAGAATTTGCAGTGGTGTCATGGAAAGAATGCTTGGGATGAGCAGTTCACCTTCAATATATGGAGTGGTTGGAGGTTCTGATTAATTTTTTTTTTTATAAAGATGATGCTCGAGCAGATGATCCACTAGGAACTATTGTGGTTCCATTGCATAAAGTCTTCTCTTAAGGTGGCATTCCTCCCACAAAGTTCAAGGTGCTTGGACAGAAAGGGCAGCCACAGGGTGAGATCAGTGTTGCCTTGAAATTCTCACCACACAGTTAGGAAGGCATGTGTTGGTCTATCTACTGTGCTAGACAGACTGGTGCTTGTGGTATAAAACGTGCAGAGCACTTGGGTTTTTTGTTTTGTATAGACATTGAGCTAAAATAAAGCAGACACCTGAAATGTAGTAGTGGTTATTGGTGAAAGATTTACAGTTTTTTTTTTAAAAAACTGGTTGCATTACAGGGTATTGAAGTACATTGCATACTGGCACTTTGAGAAATTGACTGGTTTTGTAAAGGTGGAATGTTGTAAGCATTAAATGCTCAGTTTTGAATTGATTTACTACAGTTTTTGTAGTGGGGTTGACTATTAACAGTTTGCAGCAAGCATACAAGTATTGGGTCTATTGAGTTATGTATTGACTCCCAGAGATTGTGACATATAACTGTTGTGGTTTATGGCTTGGTTGAGCTGAGAATAACCTTACTTGGATATAGAGAATATATAGCCGGTTACTTACAGACTGCTGATTACAGATTGCTGTCTGTCATTGAATGCTGCATATGCCTACATGTCTACTGATCAGACAATGCTACTTGGTTGGAATGCTATTACATTTAATGCTTTGCCACATGTTTAGATATGTATGACATTGTTGTGAACTGAAATTTACTAGTTTTGCAAAGCTGAAGACCTTGAAAATGGCAAACACAAGAGAGAAGGATACTATCACTCAAATTGTTGGTGGGAAGCTGGACTATAACAGTTTCGTTCTATGGAAATTCAAGATGTCTAATTTTTTAATTGGAAGAGGCTATTGAGACCTAGTCATAGGTCTTGAAGATGAGCCCAAGCTATCGGAAGATAGACCTCCAACACAGGATCAGTTGAAGGCACACAGGACTTGGTTGGAAAAGGCCAACAAGGTCTTGCATTGGTTGCCACTATGTGTGTCAGACACAAAGGCTATGCAAATTGCAAATTGTACTTCCCCAAAAGCTGCTTGGGACTTATTGATGAAGAATTATGGGCATGTCACTCATGCCAGAAAGACACAACTGAAGCAAAAATTCAGCCACATATCCAAGAATGGAAGGTCTATTGAGGACTATGTCAGTGAGATCAGATCCATTGTAGAACAACTAGGATCAATTGGAGCTGAAGTTGAGGATGATGATTTGGTAGCTACTACCCTCCATGGACTTGGACAGGAATATAAGCAGTTTGATACTTCCATTTCAGTGCGTCAGGAGCAGCCTAACTTTGATGAACTTGTAGCACTTCTTTTGCATGAAGAAGTGAAACTTGGACTTAATACAAGTTCCAGTGGGTCTAAAAACAGCAAGGACAGTGTCTTCTACTCAAATCAAAGGGGTAGAGGTGGAAGAGGAAGATCAAATTTTCGAGGAAGAGGTGTTGGAAATGTTCGAGGAAGAGGAAGATCAAATTTTCGAGGAAGAGGTCACCTAGAGGAAGAGGCACTTGGCAGCAGCCTCAAATGAGTCATGGACAGCAATCAAATGCAAATAAGGATTGCCATTATTGTGGCAAATACGGGCATGTAGCTAAGGATTGCTACAAAAAGCAGAATGATCAGAGAGCAAGAGGGAAGCAACATGGTAATTATGCTTCTTCTAGTGGTATGCAGGAGGATGATAGGTTGTTTGCAATGCAACATGTGAAGAAAGGGTTGCCTGTACATGGCAAAGCAGATGATGTATGGTATATAGACTTAGGGGCATCTAACCACATGACTCCTCATGGAGAGTGGTTTGACACATTGGTAGAAGGTGCTCATGGATATGTTTGCACAGGGGATGATACGCAACATGACATTATGCATACAGGTACTGTTCCCTTGATGATGCATGGTGACAGGAAAAAGAGTCTCTATGATGTATTACATGTACCCTCCATAACCAAAAACTTGCTTTCTGTGGGACAAATGGCTGAACAAAATCTACAAGTTAGATTCAATAGAGATGGATGCTACATTGAAGAGTATGGTCAAGGATGCAAACTCATTGCTAAAGGCAAAAGAAATGGCAGGATGTTTACATTGGATACGAAAATTCCAGCATTGAATGCTGCTATGTACTCACATGAAAACGTTGCAATAAGGGACATTGAGATATGGCATAAAAGGATTGGACATGTAAATGTTCAAAAGTTGAAGAATATGTAGCATAAGCAAGTTGTACTTGGACTTCCTAAGTTCAAGCATGCGGAATTGGGACATGTATGTCAGTCTTGTCAATTTGAAAAGCAATCAAGGCTTCCATTTATGAGGCATGTAAGCACTACTACTAGACCATTACAGCTTGTACATTCTGATGTATGGGGACCCTCACAGAATGCATCTCTTGGGGGATCACGTTACTATGTGTCATTCATAGATGACTATAGTAGGTACACATGGTTGTATGTGCTAAAGCACAAGAGTGATGCCATGGATGCTTTTCAGGATTTTAAGAGACATGTGGAGAAAGAATTGGCTTGCTACATCTCATGCTTGAGATCTGATAGTGGTGGAGAATATGTTTCTAAAGACTTTGATCACTTCTTGGCAACTCATGGAATTAAAAGGCAATTGACATGTAGGTACACATCACAACAAAATGGTGTGGCATAGAGGAAAAACAGGGTGATCATGGAATCGGCTAGAGCCATGTTGAATGAGAAAAGCCTACCAAATGCATATTGGGAAGAGGCTGTAATGATTGCAGTGTATGTCATGAATCGTACACCAATAGCAGGTATACATGAGGTGACTCCTTATGAGAGGCTTTATGGGATATAGCCGGACATCAGCCATCTTAAGGTTTTTGGATGCTTGGCATATGTACATGTTCCAGATGAAAAGAGAAAGAAGCTCGATCCAAAGGCGGAAAATGCCATCTTTATTGGGTATGCACAAGATAGGAAAGCATACAAATGCTACAATCCTTCTACTCATGAGACATTGGTCTCAAGAGATGTGGTATTTGATGAGCTGAAATCATGGCATGAGAAGAAGATCACTGTGATGAATGATGAGTATGGTTGTCACGAGCCTTATGTACATGCAAGTACAAATGAAAGTGCAGAAATTTCTGGGCCTTCTAAAGATGCTACTACATCAGTTAGTCCTTGGACAGTCCTTGGATAGGTAGATTGAGGACTTCAGCATCTTTGTCCACTGGCATGGGTATGTCAGTGAGGGGGAGAGATGTGGATAAAGGCAAAGGAAAACTTGATGATGTTACAGGGCCACTCACTTGTGGTTATGATTCACCTGGTACTGACAGCTTGGATAGTGAGTTTGGTATTCCATCAGTTGTGACTCCTGGTGTGAGACAGATATATACCACCTCATGAGAGAGGAGAGTCTCATACTGCACCTCAGTTGAGGAGATCAAAAAGAGTCAGGAAGCCTGTGGATAGACTTACATACAGTGGCTACACAGTGAGGCACTATGCATATATGGCAAAAGTCACTAGCTTCAAGGAACCCACAAAGTTTTCTGAAGCTATTTTGGATGATCATTGGTGTAAGGCAATGGATGAGGAATATTCAGCATTGGCTGAAAATGACACTTGGGATTTGGTTGAATTGCCTGAAGGAAAAATGGCTATTGGTTGCAAATGGGTATACAAAGTGAAATGCAAATCAGATGGCACATTGGAAAGGTACAAGGCAAGACTTGTGGCAAAAGGGTATGCACAACAATATGGTCTTGATTATGAGGAAACATTCAGTCCTGTTGCTAAAATGGCAACCATGAGGACAGTGATTGCTTTGGCAGCATCTAAAGGATGGAGTATGTATTAGATGGATGTGAAGAATGCTTTTCTCAATGGTGATTTGATTGAGGAAGTATACATGGATCGGCCCGAGGCCTATGCACATCCAGATTTTCCTACATATGTGTGTAGATTGAATAAATCATTATATGGGTTGAAGCAAGCACCTAGAGCTTGGAATGCTAAGATAAGTGCATGCTTACAAAAACTTGGTTTTACTATGGGCAAGGCTGATCATAGCCTATTCACAAAGAAGACAAGAGCTAGTTATGTGGTATTAGTCATCTATGTGGATGACTTGATCATTACAGGTGATGATGTCATAGGAATTAGAGAGATCAAGGAAATGTTACATGCTGAATTTCAGGTCAAAGATTTGGGAGATCTGAAGTATTTCCTTGGGATTGAGGTTGTCTCTACACCTCATGGTACTTGGTTGTTGCAGAAGTAGTATGCACAAGATATGTTAACCAAGTATGGTATGTTGGATTGCAAAGCATTGAGCACTCCATTGGAACAAAATGTTAAGCTACTTGCAAATGTTGGGCATGAGATTGAGAATGTCACTATGTATAGACAAATGGTGGGTAGCCTGATTTACCTTACCATTACTGGACCGGATCTTAGCTATTCAGTTGGACTGATTAGTCAGTTCATGCAGAAGCCTATGAAGATATACTTGGATGTAGTGAGGAGGATCTTGAGATATGTAAAGGCTACATCAGGTTATGGTCTATTCTATGAGCATGGTAAGCCTTTGGAGCTTACAGGATATACAGATATTGACTGGGCAGAAAGTACCTATGACAGGAGATCTACTAGTGGGTATGCATTTTCCCTTGGTAGTAGTATGGTCAGCTGGAGCAGTAAGAAGCAACCTACAGTTGCACTCTCTAGTACTGAGACAGAGTATAGAGGTGCTGCACTAGCTACATGTGAGGCAGCATGGCTCATGAAGCTTCTTGATGATTTGGGCATGCAGGAAGTTAGGCCTGTCACACTCTATTGTGACAACATGAGTAGTGTGCTCCTAGCTAGTAATCCTGTCTATCATGCTAGGACTAAGCACATTGAGGTACACTATCACTTCATCAGGGAAAAAGTGATTGCAAGTGACATTGATTTGGTCCATGTGATGATAGAAGACCAAGTTGCAGATATCTTTACCAAGTCATTGGGTAAAGATAAGTTTGTGCATTTCAGAGAGTTACTTGGAGTGAAGTATCCTCCTTGAGCTTGAGGGGGAGTGTTGAGACTCAAGCTCATTAGTCTTCTGTCAGTTGTTTACCTTAGTGAATAAGGTTAAGTCACACTGACTTAACCATGATTTAGATCTAGGTCAGTTGATCTTTGTATGTGTGTTGTACATACAGTTGACTTTTGTGTGACTGTGTGTTGATGATGGAGAATGAACTGAAGGGAGCATGTCTGCTACCCTTAGTGCCTGAGCCTTTGTCTCCATCTCTTTTTCTCTGAACTCTAATACTCAAGTCGTGAGAAGAAGAAGCTTCTGTTAGAACCAGCCCCCTACACCTTGCTAGGCAGTGCACTGTACAAGAGAGGCAAAGATGAAGTGCTACAAAGATGTGTTGCAGGGGATGAAATCGGCATAGTATTGAAAGCATGCCATGACGAACCATGTGGTGGACACTTCGCAGGAGAAGCGACAGCCAGGAAGGCTCTGTTAGCAGGATACTGGTGGCCAACCCTCCATAAGGATGCATATGATTACTGTAAGAGATGTGATGCTTGTCAGCGAGCGACGAATGGGCAAACCCACCAAAACAAGTGCCATGCCACTGCAACCCATTCTTTCCCTAAAGTTGTTCGAGAAGTGGGGGATTGATTTTGTGGGTCCCATTGATCCACCCACTAGACGGAAGAAGAACAGATACATCCTAGTATGTACAGATTATATCACAAAGTGGTGTGAAGCTAAAGCTCTGAAGCGGGATGATGGTAACAGTGTAGCCCTATTCATATACGAGAATATTATCACCCGTTTTGGCAATCCCCTCGAGCTGGTAAGTGATATAGGTACTCATTTCCTTAACAAAATCATGGAGGAGTTGATGGAACTGTATAAGATCCGCCATCGCAAGTCCACTCCCTATTACCCCAGAGCCAATGGCTAAGTTGAAGTCACCAATGGCATCCTCTGCTCAATTTTGACAAGAACGATTGCTGCACATCGTCATGACTGGGACGATCGACTTACAGAGGCCCTCTAGGCGTACAGAACCTCTCATAAGGTAGGTACAGGATAGACCCCTTTCCAGCAGTGTATGGTACAGAAGCTGTCTTCCCTGTTGAGTTGGAATTTCCCTCTTTGTGGGTTGCAGTTAAAGAATGCTTGGGAGATAATGAGTCACTACAAAGCCATCTCTTGCACTTGGAATGCTTGGATGAGATACGACGGATTGCCCTACAGTGCATGGAAACTACTCAAGCACGACGCAAGGCCTATCATGACAATTTCATCAAGCACAAGGAGTTCAAAGAAGGTGATCTTGTTCTAGCCCATGATTTGAGATTTTGCATGTTTCCTGGCAAGCTTCAACAACGGTGGATGGGCCCGTACAAGGTACTTGCTGTCAATACTAACGGTTCTGTTCAGGTGTAGACCGTTGATGCCTCTGATGATCCTTTCCTCATCAATGGCTATCGCCTGAAGAAGTACTTCCCTCCCTAAGAATCTTGACAATCACAGTCGACCTACCCCTTTCCTTTTGGGCGTTGCACTGTCCTTCTTGTCGTGCTTCTGATAGCCATTATGATTCTCCTCATGAGGCGGTCTCGTTTTGTAAACCCCTCATAGAAACATCTCAACCCGACCTTGTTCTCTTCTCGTCTAATCCAACAACAATGGCGAGGTTGGTCCTGATATATGGTATTTCTACCATTCTCTTTCTTAAGAAAAAAAAACCACAAGAAGAAAAAAAAACAAAAGAAAAAAAAAGGAAACAAGAAAACAAAAGAAAAAAAAAAGGGAAAAGAAAAAGAAAGAAAGAAAAAACAAACGAAACTGTTATGGGAGAAAATGAAGAAATTCCCTGTCATAACAGGCCTTGTTCCAAGAAAAGGTGGAAACACCCTTGGACGAGAAGCTAACTGTGGAAAAGGTGGTAACACCCCGCAGTTCAAGATAGCTGACTCACTAGCCGAACCTCTTCAGCAAGTAATTTGCAGCCACCTCCCTTGGTGCACTGTCTCTGCAATATCAGTCCGTCTGCCCTTTTTAACAGACGACTTTTCTTACCAATCATTGAAGTACGAGATTTGTTGGCTGCCTCCCTGGATACGCCTCCTCCTCAAGATCCTGATGACACCAACAGCCGCCACGATCTTTATCACCAACCCCTTGAGTGATGCGAGTTTTCATCCTAATAGGATGGGGACATGAGTATGGGCTGCCCTCTGTACCTATCAAAGAGTGAGACAGCAGCAGGTGGGGTGAGTGACCAGTCTTTCCTTTTAAATCAAATGAGAGGTGAGATGTGTGAACGGAGTGTTGTACGCACGGGATGGGCCTCTCAATGCACAAAGCACAATCTGTTTCTGTGCACTGCACTACAAGGCTCCCTGGCCTTCCTTCTTGCACTGTATGCCGGCACAGGGTGAGATGCATAGTTGCACCATCAAAAGCGCACAAGGCATACAACCTCTGCACAAGTAACAGTGAGGCTTACATCAATGGGTTTTAGGAAAGGGCTGCCCTCTGTATCGTTCAACAGAGCGTGAGATAAAGGGTAGGCTGAGTGTGACTGGCGTTTTTTCAATCAATTACCGAGAGGTGAGGATTGAGGGATGTTACGACCCTTGGAGTCAGGTACGTCAGGTACATTCCCAAGTATGTTTCCGTTTCCCTATGCACCCAGGGGCTGGGTTTCTGCCATCAACACATGACACGTCATTCTATTTTGTACACTGCACTGCAAGGCTCCCTGGCCTTTCTCCTTGCACCTATGCCAAACAAGGTTGGACGCACTGATGCACCATTAATTGTGCACCCTGGCATACTTCCTTTGCACCATTCCTTTGTCGATTTCTAAACCGGGTGTGAGCTCTGGGTTTTCATCATTATTTCCTCGAGTGATGTTAGTAATGGGGCGAGTACTTGCTCTTTCAATCCATTTGAGTGATCGTGAGTTGAGTGCAATATCCCTCGCAATCGACGAATTTCCTATGCTTCCTTCAACCAGCTACCTCCCTGGGTGCTACCGCATGGTCCCTGCCACGAAGGATGAAGGAGGTGTGCTATGAAGACACCTTGTTACCTCCTACAGCCGACGACGACACCAGAGGCAACCTCGATAGTTGACATTTCTCCTCGGCAATATGGGCCAAGTTTTTCTAACCCTACGCCTTCTGTTTCTCAGTGACGGTTATGTTTTAAGGGTGGGGATGTCGTGGTTGGTCTGATGTGAGGTACTAGGTTCTTGAAGTTCAGTTTACCCTTCCTGTTAAGGTCTTAAGTGTGGGGACGCGTCTATGTTACATACCCCTATGCATATACCCTATTTTGATCATGCATCTATGCCGTGATTTTATTTTACCCTGATGGGTCCCTTCCCCACCCTTCTGTTCTATTTTACCCTATCCTAGGGGTTGTTTCTTGATCGTTTGCCCTTATTCTTAGTTTTGCGTTTCTTTCATACGAACGGACCTTACGTTCACCAAAAACCCAATCCAGCCTTACAGCCCTGTTCGTCCCTTCGAACTGCCTATTTTTCCTTTTTAGCAGCCCCTGTTCCGATAGACAGTTTTCAAGTTATTAATTTTTGAAGCGATTCCCGTAAATGGAACGGTTTTCCATGTGAACGCATCTTTGTTGCTTCGAAACCCTGATCTGATGTGCCAGCCCTGTCCTACCCATTTCCCCTGGCACTTTTCCTTTCTATTCCGTGTCATTTCGATGCACGGTTCATCCGTTATGAATTTCTACGCGTTTTTGAGACCTTTTCGTGCCTATTTTTCACATTTTTCCATGTGAACCTGCCCTATTTTCACCGGAATTCCATTTTAATTTGACAGTCGTGTCCTACAATATTTTTTTCATTTTTTCCTTTTTCCTCCCCCCTCTTCTGACTGTCGGATTTTTAGTTATTAAATTTTCCAAGTGTTTTTTAATACATTTTTTGTGTTTTTTCCACGTGAACCCATCCTAATTTTCCCCAAAATGAGCTTTGATACGCTAGTCCTGTGAATTCCTTTTTTTGGACATTTTTTCTTTTTACCGCCTGCTATTCTAACGCACGATTTTTCCCGTATCAATTTTCGAGTCCATTTTCGAGCACATTTGTGGGGTTTTTCCCATGTGAATACGTCCTATCTCGATCGGAACAGTGTTTTCTCGTGATAGGGTTGTCAGACACATTGTTCTGCACACTTTTCCTTCTTTCCACACTTCGTTCCGATGCGCGAATTTTCTGATATTAATACACATATGTGTTTTCGAGTTTCCTTTTTGCGTTTTTTCCATGTGAACACCCTGATTTTGCCCCGGAACCTATGTTGCCTGTTTCCATCGTTTTTCTCTCGTCTCCCGGCAAATTTTTTCTTTTTTCAAATTTTTGATCCGACAAACGGTTTGGATTTTATTAATTTTTTTTCATTTTTCCCGTTAACCGTGTTTCTCGCCTCGCGCGTGAATGCACTTGTTTTTGGTTTTACGCGCCTCAGGATGCCCCGTGACATCCGTGGTTAGCACGTCACCGTCCCTGGCCATTTGACCCCATCACTGCAAATTTTTTTTTACCCCTACCCGCGCATGCGCACAGACTGGGGGTGTGTTTCTTGCCCTTCCATTTTCCATTTTCTTATTTCTTTTATTTTTCTTTTTCCATTTAAAAAAAACAAGCAAAAACACAAATACAGCAAACGACAAAAAAAAAACCGACAAAGAAGAGAAAAAAAAAACAAACAAGCCACCTCAACAACGAAAAAAAAAACATCAATCCACAAAAAAAAACAAACAAAAAAAAACAAAACCAAAATAATTTTTAAAAAATAATTTTTTTTAAAAAAACAAAAGAACAAAAAGAAAACAAAGCAAGAAGAAAAAAGAAAGAAAGAAAAAAAAAGAAACCAAAAGAACAAAAAAAAGAAGAAACAAAAAAAGACAAGAAAAAAGAAGAAGAATAAAAGAAAGAAGGAATAAATCAAGAAAACGAATTATTTGTTGAGATATCGAGCTCCACTCGTGATACGCCAGGGTGACCATTGTGTATTTATGTCACCGACTTGTCAGTTGCAGACGCGGTTGGTACACTACCCATGAATAATAGCTACATGATAGCTATCCTTATCTACTCTAGTTCGTGGCTCAGTTAGTATGCCACCTTAGTTAATTGAGTTTGGTTTGAGACCCATATATAGGGTTCTTCTATTTCTTTGTACTTGAGTTCTTTTGGCTTACACAACTAAGAAGAGGAAAACTGTTTTCAGCCTCCACCCTTGTGTGTATTCCCCCATTGTGCAAGCAAGAAAGCTTCAAGTGAGACTCCTTCCTTCTCTCCCACAATCTTGACATGGTATCAGAGCCTTGTTCGTGGTAAGGAGCTCAAGAAAGCAAGCCAAGCTCGCGGTGTTCTGGTAAGAGGAGCAGTGTTGCTTTCATTTTCTGTTTTGGGAGCAGATCTCTGCAGGTAGCACAGCCGGAAAGTGCAGGAGTGCATTATCTCAGGTTGAGACGCCCTTCGCGGTGAAGCAAGAGGGCAATATATGCTGCGGGCAAGGGCTTTAGCCCTTGGCGACCTTGTTTTTTTAATTTGAGGCCATTTCGGGGCCTGTTTTGGAGGCGGAAGTTTTCTGCACGCACTCAGGAAAAGGCCCAGTTTTATGCTGTGCGACCACTATTCTACAGGTCGGTGAAAAGTTACTGTAGAAATTGCATTGTATGCTTGTGCGCAGAGACATTGGGAATTACAGAATCATCCCTGTTGCCTGTTGATGCAAAATCGTCACTAGGAAGTGACTGTGTGGTCAAATACCACTTTCGTCAGTTTTGCAGATTTGCCCTTGTGAGGCTGAAGCTGTGTTCTTTGCAGTGACAGAATTTTTTGCAATGTTCTGTAATGGCGTCTAATTCTCTTTCACAGATTGTCACTGAAAAGCTTGACAAGAACAACTTCCAAGCATGGAAGTTTAGAATGACAAATTTCCTTATGGGAAAAGGATATTGGGAATTTGTTGCAGGAAATGAAGAAGAACCAGTTCTTCCTGATGTTCCCAATCAACAGCAAATGCAGGCATTCAAAACATGGCATGAGAGCGGCAAGAAAGTTATGTATTGGCTGTCTATCAGTATTTCAGACTCTATGATTATGCATATTCAGGATGCAAGTACGCCAAAGGAGGCATGGGATACTTTGTCAAAAATGTATAGCACAAATACACAAGCCAGGAAAATGCAGCTCAAGCAAGAGTTGCATAATGTGCAAAGAGAAAATATGAGCATCAACGACTACCACATGAAGGTGAAGAAGATTACAGATGCACTTGCTTCCATTGGGTCGCCAGTGGAAGATGATGATTTAGTTTCCGTGACCTTGAATGGTCTAGGAAAGGATTATGCACAGTTTCAAACATCCATTTCCGTCCGTGAAAGATTTCCTGATTTTGAGGAGTTGATTGCTCTTCTAATTTCTGAGGAGCAGAGAAATGGTGGTGCATCTTCTTCAGGAGGAACTTCAAAAGAAGCTGTCTTCTACTCAAATGCTGGAAGAGGTAGAGGCAGAGGTAGAGGAGGCCGATTTGGAGGCCGTGGTAGAAATCAGAATATGCAGCAAACTCAAGAAAACCAGTCCTATGGAGGAGGACGTGGTAACTCTAGAGGCAGGGGGAGCCAAAGAGGTCGTGGTGGATGGCAAAGAGGTCAAAATGCAAACAATAATGTTGAATGCTACTATTGTGGTAAAATGGGTCATATGGCTAAAGACTGCTATAAAAAGCAGAATGACATCATGAATGGAAAACTGCAACAAGGGAATTATGCATCTTCTAGTAGACAGGGTGATGACAGAAATGAGCATTTGTTCATGGTGCAACACATGAACAATTCTGTGACAAGTGTAGAAGAAAGTAATGATGTATGGTATGTTGACTCAGGTGCATCAAACCACATGACAGGTCATGCAGAATGGATGGAGGATGCAAGGAAAATGGAAAAACTAGGATTTGTGGAGACTGGTGATGATACTGCACATCCTATTGTGCAGATTGGAAAAATTCCCTTGTCTATGCAGGATGGGAAAAAGAAATATATGTCCGATGTATTTCATGTCCCGAATATCACCAAGAATCTGGTTTCCGTTGGTCAAATGGTTGAGCAGGGCTTGCAGGTCAGATTTAATCCTCATGGATGCTTTGTTGAGGATATGAAAAATAAAGGTCGCTTGATAGCAAAAGGAAAGAAGAAGGGCAGAATGTTTACATTGGATGCAGACATGCCTGAATTGAGTGCAGCAATGTTTGCACATGGGACCGGTGTTGTTGCAGATATTGATATCTGGCATAAACGCATTGGTCATGTTAATGTACAGCGACTTAAATCAATGCACGCCCAAAACATTGTTGCAGGATTGCCTAAATTCAAGGTTGCAGAAATGCATAAGGTATGTGAAGCCTGTCAGTTTGGAAAACAGGCAAGGAAACCATTGCCATTGGAATTAATCCACTCTGATGTGTGGACTACTAAAGCTGCATCTCTTGGAGACTGTCATTATTTTGTCAGTTTTATTGATGACTATAGCAAAAAAGTTTGGGTGTATTTTATGAAAAAGAAAAGTGAAGTTTTTGGGCATTTCAAAACTCTTAAAGCTATGGTTGAAAAAGAAATAGGCCTGCAAATAAAATGCCTAAGGTCAGATGGAGGGGGAGAGTACCTCTCAAATGAGTTTGCAAGGTTCCTGCAGGAGCATGGCATAAAGCAGCAATATTCATGCAGTCATACCCCACAACAAAATGGAATTGCAGAAAGGAAAAACATGCATATTGGAGAGGTATCTCGTGCCATGCTCAATGAAAAAGACCTGCCAGATTTTTATTGGGCTGAAGCAGTTGCTACAGCAGTCTATATAATGAACAGGACTCCCACTGCAGCAATACATGGGGTGACTCCAGAGGAGAGGTATACTGGTAGGAAACCAGATATTTCTCATTTGAAAATTTTTGGTTGCATTGCCTATGTACATGTGCCAGATGAGTTGAGATCCAAGTTGGATCCAAAAGCTGAGAAGTGCATCTTTATCGGTTACTCTCTGCAGCAAAAAGGGTATAGATGCTATAACCCTTCTACTCGTAAGTTTACAGTGAGCAGAGATGTTGTTTTTGATGAGATGAGTAGCTGGTATAAACCAGTAAATGTGATTGATGATGTAGATGCACAAAATGGTAATGCTGCACAGAATTCACAGCAGCAGTCACAAAATATTAGTGGACCTGGAGCATCCTCTAGCAGTGGTTCACATTCTTCACCATGGACAGGTAGATTGAGATCAGGAGAATCTTCTCAAAGAAATGCAGATAGTGGTATGCAGGTATCACGAAAAGGAAAAGAGAAGGTTGATCAGCCCATGTTTGATGTGAATGCAAGTCACTCTTATGTGGATGGTGAATCCAGTGGCTCAGAACAGAGCATTGATGATGAGTTGGGCATTCCTTCTATTGTTACACCTGGAGTAAGGAAAACCAGGGATGTTTTGAGAGCACCTGGGAGTGAACCTACTTTGCGCAGGTCTACGAGAGCTAGGTATCCTGTGGATAGGCTGAAATATGATGGATTTACAGCCATTCACTATGCATATATGGTCAAAGTGATACATGAACCAGAACCCACTTCTTTTGAGCAAGCCATGGGAAAAGAAAAATGGGAGAAAGCCATGGATGAAGAAATGGATGCCTTGGAAGCAAATGCTACATGGGAATTGGTACTTTTGCCTAAAGGTAAGAATGCAATTGGCTGTAAGTGGGTTTATAAAGTGAAGCACAATGCAGATGGTTTTGTGAACAGATACAAGGCAAGATTAGTAGTCAAGGGGTATGCACAAACATATGGCATTGACTATGAAGAAACATTTAGTCCGGTTGCAAGGATGGCAACCGTAAGAGCAGTCATTGCTATGGCTGCATCAAAGGAATGGTCTTTACATTAAATGGATGTAAAGAATGCCTTCTTGCATGGTGACTTGCAAGAAGAGGTCTATATGGAGTAGCCACCAGGTTATGTGCATGATGTTCATCCTGAGTTTGTTTACAGGTTGAAGAAAGCCTTGTATGGCTTGAAGCAAGCACCTAGAGCATGGTCTGACAAGATAGGACAGTATCTTGTCACTATTGGCTTTCAGATTTCCAAGGCAGATTTCTCACTTTATGTGAGAAAAACATAGAAATGTATTATGCTACTTGTCATTTATGTTGATGATTTGATTATGACAGGTGACAGTGATGAAGATATCCTTCATGTGAAAATGCTATTGAAGCAGAAGTTTGAGATGAAGGATTTGGGAGAGTTGCGTTATTTCTTGGGCATTGAGGTGATTAGATCACCAAGTGGGATACAGCTCTTGCAGAGGCAGTATGGATTGGACATGCTGTCCAAATATGGGATGACAGGCTGTAAGCCTATTTCAGTTCCTTTGGAGCAGAATGTGAAGCTGAGCACAGATGCAGGTGAGCTTCTAGAAGACCCTACTATGTACAGACGCATAGTAGGAAGTTTGATTTATATGACTATTACCAGGCCAGATTTGAGCTATGTTGTTGGATTGGTAAGTCAATTTATGCAGGCTCCAAGGAAACCACATTTGGATGCGGCTAGATGCATACTCAGGTATGTGAAGTCCACATTGCAGTATGGACTATTTTATGAGACTGGGGTTCAGATACAGTTGCATGGATACACTGATGCTGATTGGGCTGGTAGTATCTATGATAGACGATCTACCAGTGGATATGTGTTCTCTTTTGGGAGTGCTGTAGTCACTTGGAGCAGCAAGAAACAGCCTACAGTTGCCTTGTCGAGCACAGAGGCTGAGTACAGGGGTGCAGCAATGGCTGCATGTGAGGTAGCTTGGTTGCATAAGCTACTTTATGATATGCATCAGTCTACAGATGGGCCAGTTGTCATTTATTGTGACAACATGAGTAGTATACACTTGGCAAATAACCCAGTCTATCATACTAGAACAAAGCACATTGAGGTGCATTATCACTATGTGCGAGAGAGGGTTTTACTAGGTCTTATTGATCTAGTTTATGTCAGCACAGAGGATCAGGTAGCTGACATATTCACGAAGGCATTGGGCGCAGAGAAGCTGCGCAAGTTTAGAGACCTACTTGGTGTGCAGGAATTGGGATTGAGCTCGAGGGGGAGTGTTGAGATATTGAGCTCCACTCGTGATACGCCAGGGTGACCATTGTGTATTTATGTCACCGACTTGTCAGTTGCAGACGCGGTTGGTACACCGCCCATGAATAATAGCTACATGATAGCTATCCTTATCTACTCTAGTTCGTGGCTCAGTTAGTATGCCACCTTAGTTAGTTGAGTTTGGTTTGAGACCAATATATAGGGTTCTTCTATTTCTTTGTACTTGAGTTCTTTTGGCTTACACAACTAAGAAGAGGAAAACTGTTTTCAGCCTCCACCCTTGTGTGTATTCCCCCATTGTGCAAGCAAGAAAGCTTCAAGTGAGACTCCTTCCTTCTCTCCCACAATCTTGACATTATTTTTATTAAAACAAAAGAAAAAAAAGGAAAACAAGAACCTACTTGTCCGTTGTGTGTCACGTCCCTCCCTCCTGCTCTTCTTTCTTCTCCTCCCTTCCTTCTTCATCTTCCCCTTCTCTTCTTCCTCTCTTCTTCCTTCTCCTCCTTCTTCCCTCCTCCACTCTTGTCATTAGCGCCTGCCTTGCTCCTCCCCTCGGCCGCCTCTCCTCTGCCATGCCCTCTTCCCCGGCCTCCTCCTCCAGCCGCCGCCGCCGCTCGTGGAAGTCTCCCCCAGCCTCCTCCTCCAGCTGCCA
This sequence comes from Lygodium microphyllum, assembly GCF_053477565.2. NCBI lineage: Eukaryota > Viridiplantae > Streptophyta > Polypodiopsida > Schizaeales > Lygodiaceae > Lygodium > Lygodium microphyllum. The sequence goes on from NC_141138.1 coordinate 46,846,765, forward strand.
ACGCTCGTGGAAGCCTCCCCTGAACGATGCCCGATGTCCGCTGCCCGCAACGCCGCTTGTCCGCCGCCCTCTGTGCCTATTCACGCTCGTGCCTCGGCCGCCCTCTGCTCCCGTGGACGTCGCCTCGCCCTTATTGCCGTCGACGCCGTCCGCTGCCCTGCCCTGCCGCCATCTCCTTCGGCCGCCATCTCCACCTCCGCCTCCACCTTCCTCCTCCCCTTCCTCCTCCCCCTCCTCCTCCCCTTCCTCCTCCACCCTCCTCCTCCCCCTCCTCCACCAGCACCTCCACCCTCCTCCCCCACCTCCTCCCTCTTCTCCTCCCACCACCACTTGCTGCAACTAACCCTAGTTAGTCACCTAACTAACCTAAGTCAGTTACTAATCTAACTAGAGTAATTTAATTAATTAACTGAGTTAATATACTAACCTAACCTAACTAGGGTTAGTACCCTCACTAATCTTAGTTAGTACCCTCACTAACCTAACCAGGGTTAGTTGAACCCTCACTAACCTTACTAGGGTTAGTTCCCTACCCACTAACCTCACTAAGGTTAGTTGACCCCTAAGCTCATCCCAATTAGTTAACCATACTAACTTAACCATGGTTAGTCGACCCCCCCCCACTAACTACACCATGGTTAGTTGACTACCCCCTACCTAACCTTGGTTAGTTAGTCTAACCACATCTTGTTAGGACTTGACTAACTATCCTAACTTGACTAACCAACCTAGACTAACCTCATTGACCCTAGACTAACTCAGACTAACCTAATCAACCCTGACTAACCTAACCAAATCGGACTTGACTTATCCTGACTTCACTGACCTACCTAGACTAACCTGAGTTAATTGACCTGACTTGACCTCACTTACCCAACTAACCTGATTTACATCATTTAATTAATTTAGTTAATTTCAAAAATTCATTTCAAATCAGAAAAAATTACATAAAAATTTCTATTTTTTTTCATATTTTTGCAATTATTTGGAATATTTGTAAGGTGAAAATTAAAACAAATCAATTACAAAAAATTTAAATTCTAAAAATTCATTCAAAATTACATGAAAAATAGATAAAATTCATTACAAATTAGTAAAAATACAAAAATAAATTGAGAAAAATCTCAAAAATTTCCACAACACCCCCTACCCTTTTTCTTAGCTTCTTGCATTCACCTGAGGATAGGGAACTCTTCTTTGGGCGTACACAAATGAGGACCATGTTTCCTTCAGCGAAGGTTTGATCTTGACATTTCAAATCCGTGTATGCCTTCTGTTTATCCTTGGCGGCTTGGATGTCCTGTCTTATGGACTTCATTTGGTCATCCATATCTTTCAGCATTTGCCTTGAAGCTTCAACCCTCAAGGTTGGATCCGAGAAGTTTAAAGGACTTCGACAGTCATGCCCATACAATGCTTGAAAAGGGATCATCTGAATGCTTTGTTGGTAGGAAGCATTGTAGGCAAACTCAACTAGTGGCAAGTATTGAATCCACCTTTTTGGTTCAGGACAACAATGTGCCCTTAGCATATCTTCAACGACTTGGTAGACTCGCTCAGTTTGTCCATCGGTTTGGGGATGGTAAGATGTACTAAAACAAAGTTGAGTCCCAATGGCTTCGAAGATAGCTCTCCAGAAGTGTGATGTGAAGAGAGAATCACGATCACTAATGATTCTTTTGGGTAACCCATGCAGTTTGAATATCTCCTTGATGAACAACCTTGCAATGTCTGAGACTTTATAGTTTGTCTTAACAGGAATAAGATGTGCAACCTTAGTGAGCATATCAACCATAACCATAATGGAGTTGTATCCTCCCTGAACTTGGGGTAGGCCAACAACAAAGTCCATACTGATGAATTTCCATTTCATTTGGGGAATGTCAAGTGGTTGCAACTTTCTTGGCATATCACTTAACAATATTTCTATAAAAGGCAAAAATATTCTTTGAAGCCACACAACCCTAATTTTAATACTACACTTCATAAAAATTTCTTTTACATCCTAAAACAAAAAAAACAGCTGAAAATCATGACTGCATTGACATCCATTGTGGACACTTGCTAAATGGTTGCAAATTTATTCTTCCACTTCATCATATATTCATATGTTATATATCTTGATTTAATTATTATTTTTTTAAAAAATAGACATACACAGGTGAAATAATAATAATAATAATAAAACAAATTACCCAAACCAAACAATATACACAAACCAAACACACCTAAAATACAAAACACATACAATATAAAATAAAAAATAAAAATCAAATAAAAATACAACAAAAACACTAAGGTGTTTTTTTTTTGTTCAGTCACCATCAGTGATCTTTGCTTTTGTTTGACTGGATTCATTACTTTTGGGGAACTACTTCGTGCGCCTTCCGTCCATTGCATACACATCCCTACCAGGTATTTATTTTGTGAGCTTTATTTATTTTCATTACCCCCTTAATCACACTTCATTACTAAAATGAACTATCTATTCACCCACCTTTTTCACACGCATTCGCGCTAAAGACACAATTTAATAATTTTAAAAATTAACCAGTCGTTCACTTTGAATGCGCTACGTGCACTTAAGAGGCACCTTAATTTGTAATAAAAATGAACCAGTCGTCACAAAAAGCACGTGCTGGCAAAAAAGCGCTCCACATCACTATTAATTTTTAATTAAGGAATTTGCATTTAGAGACCCAGTCTGGGAATCGTAGTCTGGGTTTCGATAAAGCACCGTTTCACCCTAATAAATTGTAATTAAAATTTTAAGAAGGAACCACCGTTTTCTTATTAAGGTTTATAACCTAATAAAATGTTATCTATTGTTAATAATTTCTTAAAATGAACCCTTCATTTAATTAATTCCCCCTCACTGCACTTTTTTCCCCTTTTTAATAAACACCTTCATGGGATGGGCGTGTAAAAGTCTTCTAAGTTGACCCTGATGGTCCAGGTTATGGTCTGATTTTGAGGTACATTTTTATGGTATTCTGATTTGTCTATGTGTTACGATTATGGGAACGGTGTGTAGTTTTCTCTTTCTTGCCTAATACGGGGATTTGGGTGCCTGTTTGTTGCATCGCATGAAGTTTTCTGTCGTATATGTGTAGAGGTCATGCCGATTTTTTTTCTAGGATGTGTATTGTCTGGGGTGGTAAATGGGTTAGTTACGTCTATGTATGTATGTGTGTCCTTCTTTTGGATTGATTCCTTTTTTATAGCCCTTTGGTTGTTTTGTAGGCATTCTTTGTGACTGTCTGTGTTGTGGTGTGTGTTTTCCATCTGAATGGCACCTCATGCTCCTCCTCCTATCCAGTATATCCCGCTGGTTAGTAGGGATTACTCTTCCCTACTAACTTTTGAGCCTATAGCGAAAGCAGGACTCGCGACTTTCGTGGCTGCTTCATTCCCCTTGATTCCAGAAGATCCATCCATGTGTAATGAGTTCCTTGCCTCATACAGCAAGAAGTCGGGACTGGTCCATGGTACTTCCATGACATTGACACCCCGAGGGTTAGGAAGGCTTTGTCTCTTTCCTACAAAGGAGAGCCCTTTGTTACAACTAGACAACTATTCTCCAACGATGAGATTTACAAGCTGTTACGGAAGCAGACCAAGGAAATTCTGGATGTCAAGAAAGTGATTAATACTTCAGGAGTCTCTTTTTCCATGGTCACTGATCCTGTGTGAAAATTGGTCTACCAGTTTCTCCAAGACAGGTTTATGCCTACCAAAACACCATCCCATTACTTGTCCAAAGAGCTCTTTACAGCTTCTAGGACGGTGTTAAAAGGAGTGGCTATTGATTGGAGCACTTACCTACTCACAAAGATGGATCAACATTTCGTCAAAGTAACTAGAGGAAATGTCACAAATGTTACCTATGGATCCTACATGTATGCTTTCTTGACGTATTCAGGCCTAAAGAAGGGTGTGCCTCCACCTCCTCCATCTGATTTAGTACCTCCTCCACCATCTTCAAAAGAGTCAGAACCTATTGATATAGAGGATCTGAATTCTCCTCCTCCACTGGTCATTCAGTGAAAACACTTGAAGCGTGTGGCAGATAAAGCTCCTTTATTTCTTCCTTCAGTTACAATTCCTACTACATCTGGCAGTGACCCCCCTGCTTATCTCACATGTTACAACTTGTTCAGAGCACATAGAGAGGGTTCCTTGGACATATCAGTCCCTTCATTGAACAGTCTAGTGTCGGGAGATGCCATTCCATTTATCTGTAAAGACATCCAGAGTTCGATTGAACTTTCAGTGAGACAGCCTGTGTTCAACAGCTATATGCTTCCTTTTATGAAGAACTGATGCAGTCCAAAGACCAGTTGCATAAGGCAACATCAGAGTTAGCCTCTACTAAAGACACACTAGTAGATCTGTTTAAGAAGATGGAGCAACAAACCTAAATGATTGAGACCCAAAGAGAAGAGATATCTTCTTTGAAGATTCAGTTAACAGAAGCTCAATCAGAGGTCACTAGAATCTCAGAGGAGAAGGAGAGGATGTCCAAAGAAGCGTAAGAGTTTTAGACTCTTTTAGATGCAAAACTCTCACCCTTATAGACTGCTCATGACATAGTGGAATCACAAGCTTCCCAAATCAAACAGTTGCAAGACCAACTGATGCAGTCACAGTCTGTTCCTCCAAGCCCTAATGTTCCACTGATCCCTTCTCTCTCAAAGCAGGACTTGGTAGTTCTCCAACGATAGGCTACATTGTGTCCTTTATTCCAAGATAAAGTGGAAAGATTGCAGTCCAGGATGGATCTGCTATGGTCTACATTTGAGCATTTCCAAGAATATGTTCCTTCGGACCATTCTTTCTTTGTCCACTATCAATTGCAAAAGTTGTCCTTTTACATGAAGCTTTCAACGATGGATCTTCCTCTTCCAGAGGATGGTTGGAGTGGGGCTTGGTCTCCTAAGTTACTGACAGAAGTGGTTCGTATGGTGTTTGAAGATTCTGTGACGACGAATACCATGTTGCAATGTATCTTGGATGATTCTTAATGATATATCTCTTTTTGGAGGTGTCATTCAAATGGTTGTGTTAGTGTTTGTGTGTGTGTGTGTGTGTGTGTTGTAATAATTGTATGTGATGAGTTCGTGATGATTGAGAATAATCTGTTCGAGAGCTCTTTTTAAAAGATGGTGGAAAGCTGAAGAAAAACCTCTCATATTCTTTACAAATTTGTTATGGCTTTTAAATGATTAATCAGATGAGTTAATGACTAACGAAAGTTTTCCTTTAGTAGTTTTTTCTATCAGATACAGGTGATAAGTTGGGGTCGTGTTTTGGAGAGATTATTGAAGATCCGACAAAAGATAAAATTGAGCTCTTTAGTGAACTTATATTCTTCTTTTCCTTAGGTCGCAAGGACGCTTCCTTTCTAAGTGTGGGAATATGTTGAGAGTGAAAAAGACTGAATTTTTGACTGATTTTTGTTATTTTGAGGTCTGAATGATTGATTTTTGATGGATTTAGAGTGATGTATGATTGATAATGGAAGTGTTTGAGAATGTTTTGGATGATATTGATTATGTTTTGGAAGTTCATGATGATTCTCAGTGGAGATATGAAGCTCTATGAGGTTCTGTGATGTTCTGATAGGTTCTGTTAAGGTTCTGTATAGCTTCTGTTTTGTTTTATGCCAATTGATTTTCCCCCCTCCATATTGAAACATTGTAAAATCTTGGATATTTACTCTTGCTAAGATAGATAATGAAGACCTTTTGATATGTCCCCAAGTATATGCATGTCAAGAATGTGATTTGCCTCACCAAGATCCTACATGTCAAAACTGTTGTGTAGGTTCTGCTTTAATGTGTCCAAAGCATGAACATTCCTACCGGCAATTAGCATGTCATTTGCATACAAAACCAACATAATAAGGCTGCCACCTGCTACCTTCTTGGTATATAAGCAATGATCCACTTGACTCCTTATGAATCCTTGAGATTGCATGAATGTATCAAACTTATGATACCATTCACACGGTGCTTGTTTTAGCCCATACAAGCTTTTATTAAGTTTACATACCATCTTTTCCTTCCCCTTGGCAACCAAACCTTTTGGCTGTTGCATATATATATCCTCATGCAAATCACCATGTACAAAAGCAATCTTTACATCCATCTGTATGAGTTTCATATCCTTACATGCAATCAAGCTCAAGCAATTGAGAGAATTTCTTGGCCATGTGGGCTACTACAGAAGATTTATTGCATATTTTGCAACCAAGGCAGCCCTCTGCATAAGCTCCTAAGGAAAGATGCAGATTTTCTTTGGACTAATGACTACGAAGGAGCCTTTAATATCCTAAAATAGTGCCTTATCCAAGCACCTATCTTGCAGCCTCCTGACTTGACGAAGGAGTTTCATGTGCACACAGATGCATCATTTGAAGGCTAGGTGTTGTCTTATATCAAAAGGGCCCCTCTAAATTAGATCAAGCAATATATTATGCAAGCCAAAAGGTCACTGATAGGGAACGAAACTACACAGTGGCAGATCTTGAGTGCTTGGCAATGATGTTTGCGCTAGAGAAGTTTCGACACTATCTATTGTCAACGCATTTCAAGTTCTACGTGGATTATGAAGCCCTGTCCTTCTTGATGAACAAAGCAAATGTTAAAGGACGACTGATGAGATGGTTGCTCCTATTCCAGGAGTTCGATTTTGAAGTGGTCACTAAGCCTAGTCATTCCCATGTCCTAGTCGATCATCTATCACAGATCCCTCAAACTGTAGAAGAGGAACATGATGATCCACACCTTCTTGATGCTTCCTTGTTTCTAATTGAAATAGTTACTCCCTAGTATACAGACATAGCCAACCTCCTGGCAAATCAACAATATCCTCCTGCCATCTCAAGCTGTGAGAAGAAGAAGCTTCTGTTAGAATAAGCCCCCTACACTTTGCTAGGCGGTGCACTGTACAAGAGAGGCAAAGATGAAGCATTGTGAAGATGTGTTGCAGGAGATGAAATCGGCATAGTATTGAAAGCATGCCATGACGAACCATGTGGTGGACACTTTGCAAGAGAAGCAACAACCAGGAAGGCTCTGTTGGCAAGAAACTAATGGCCGACCCTCCACAAGGATGCATATGACTACTGCAAGAGATGTGATGCTTGCCAGTGAATGGGAAAACCCACCAAAACAAGTGCCATGCCACTACAACCTATTCTTCCCCTAAGGCCATTCAAGAAGTGGGGGATTGATTTTGTGGGTCCCATTGATCCACCCACCAGACGGAAGCAGAACATATACATCTTAGTATGTACGAATTATGTCACAAAGTGATGTGAAGCTAAAGCTCTGAAGCGGGACGATGGTAACAGCTTAGCTCTGTTCATGTACGAAACTATTATCACCCGTTTTGGCAGTCCCCTTGAGCTAGTAAGTGACAAAGATACTCATTTCCTGAAAAAAATCATGAAGGAGCTGATGGAGCTGTATAAGATCCACCATCGCAAATCCACTCCTTAGTACCCCAGAGCCAACGACCAATTGAAGTCACCAATCGCATCCTCTGCTCGATCCTGACAAGAACGATTGCCACACATCGTCGCGACTAGGACGATCGACTTACAGAGGCCCTCTGGGTATATAGAACCTCCCATAAGGAAGCTACATGACAGACCCCTTTCTAGTTAGTGTATGGTACAAAAGCCGTCTTCCCTGTTGAACTGGAATTGCCCTCTTTGCAAGTGGCAGTTAAAGAACACTTGGGAGATGATGAGTCACTCCAATGCTGCCTTCTACACTTGGAATGTTTGGATGAGTTTCAAAGGATGGCTCTACAGTGCATGGAAACCATTCAAGCATGACGTAAGGCCTATCATGATAGCTTCATCAAGCACAAGGAGTTCAAAGAAGGATCTTATTCTGACCTATGATTCAAGATTTGGCAAGTTTCCTAGAAAGCTTCAACAACGCTGGATGGGCCCTTACAAGGTACTTGTTGTCAATCCTAATGGCTCTGTCCAAGTGCAAGCCGTCGATGCTTCTGAGGACCCCTTTCTGATAAATGGCTATCGCCTAAAGAAGTACTTCCCTCCCTGGAGATCTTAACAATCACAGTCGACCCACCCTTTCCCTTTTGGGCATCGCACTGTCCTCTTTGTGCTTCTAATAGCCCTTATGATTTTCCTCATGAGGCGGTCTCATTTTGCTAGCCCCTCACAGATACCTCTCAACCCTACCTTGTTCTCTTCTCGTCTAATCCAGCAATGGTGGCAAGGTTGGTCTTGACACATGGTATTTCTACCATTCTCTTTATTAATAAAAGAAAAATAAAACAAAAAATAAAACAAACAAACTGTTATGGGAGAAAAGGAAGAAATTCCCTGTCATAACAAGCCTCGTTCCAAGAAAAGGTGGAAACACCCTTGAGCGGGAAGCTGACTGTGGAAAAGGTGGTAACACCCTACAGTTCAGGATAGCTGATTCATCAGCAAAACCTTTTCGCAAGCAATTTGAAGCCACCTCCCTTGGTGCGTTGTCTCTGCAATATCAATTCGTCTACCCTTCTTAATAGATGACCTTTCTTATAAATCATTGAAGTACCAGATGTGTCAGCTACCTCCCTGGGTACGCATCACCTTTAACACTCTGGTGACAACAACAATCGATGTGATCTTCATGATACGTATGATCAAAATAAAATAAAATGATAGATATGTTGGGATTTTGTTTTGATTGGGTTTTATTGTTATGGTTTTGGTGTTTGTTTGTTTTTTCGTTTTTTTTTTTAAAATTGTTTAAAGGACAAAAATACAGAAAATAAAATGAAGGGCAATATGGTGGTTCATGTTGATGTGTATTGAAATACAAACCAAATGAGAAAACATGTCGCAGTCGAAATATCAATGTGCGGAAAGTTTGTGGTTTTGTTTTTTGTTTTTATAGTGTGTTTTGGTTTTTTTTTAAAACATAATGTAAAAATGAGATTTCAACAAATCAAGCATGATCATCCAGTGTCAATAAGGTAATCACATTTAATCACATTTTTCAGCTCATTATTGAGATTGAAAATGAATTTTGCATGAATTTGGGAAAAAAAAAATTTAGGGTTTTGTCTTCAAATAGTACTTCGGCCAATTAGGAAAGCATTTTCAATTGAGAAATGATTGAAAAAAGGGACAAGAAAGTTTGTAGAATTTTCTCTTTTTTTTGAAATTATGTCGATATTTTTATCAATTTTTAATGAATTTTGGTCAGTTTTTTAATGTTTTTGAAAAGATTTTTCAATTTTCAAATTTTATGAAAAAAACATTTCTGAGAATTCTAGTTTGAAAAATGTTTCAATTATTTGTAAAATTATTGGAGATTTTTCAAGAATTTTTATGTAACCAAGAGACTTGGTAAATATATCTACTATCTGGTCTTCAATCTTCATATGAATCAAGTCAATCTGCCCTGTAAGAACCATTTCTTTGATGAAATGGTAGTGAACCTCAATATGTTTGGACCTGGCATGGTGGACAGGATTGCTAGCCAACATAACACTATTGAGGTTATCACAATGCAATCTCACTCTCCTTTCCAACTGTATTCCCAAGTTTTTCAACAGTTTCATTAACCAAACTACTTCGCAAGCCGCTAAGGCAGCTCCTCTGTGCTTAGCTTCTGTGTACTGGACAATGCAACAGTAGGCTATTTCTTACTCTACCAACTGATCATACTACTGCCCAATCCAAATGCATAACCACTAGTTGGCCTCCTATCATAGGCACAACCATTCCAATATGCATCAGTAAACCCTGTCAATTTACATATGCATAAAACATCCCATAATATATAGTACCCTTTACATATCTCATGATCCTCCTGATTGCATCTAAATGTGGTTTGCGAGGCTTCTGCATGAACTGACTAATCAGCCTCACTACATAATATAAGTCAGGATGGGTAATAGTCAAGTATATCAAGCTGCCCACCATCTGTCGATACATGGTCACATTCTCTATGTCATTTCCAACATTGATCTGCAGCTTGACATTCTGATCAAGAGGTGTCTCCATAGGCTTGCATTCAGCCATACCATACTTTTGTAACATATCATGAGCATACTGCTTCTGTAGTAGCCATATACCTTGAGGCATAGATACTACCTCAATTCTAAGAGAATACTTCAGCTCACCAAGGTCTTTGACTTTGAATTCAGCCTATAAACATTATTAAATTTCAGCAATGCCCTCTTCATCATCTCCAGTGATGATAAGATCATCTAGATAAACCACTAGAAACACATATCCATAAACTGTCTTCTTCGTGAACAGACCGTGATCTACATCACACCCAATCTAAATCCATGTTGCTATAAATAACTATTGATCTGAGCATTCCATGCTCTAGGTGCCTGTTTCAATCCATATAAAGCCTTTTTCATCTTACATACATGTGTAGGAAAGTCTGTGTGAACATAGCCTCCAGGCTTGTAACGTGTCCACATGTTCCCTTTAGGACATGTCTTAGCAATCCATCGGAAAGGAGATCTAGAAAGCTCCGCCCGGCACTCCTATGGAATGTTATGGGGTTTGCGATCTAGGACTTTTTGCATCTACCACGTAGCGGAAGTATTCTGGCCGTTTTCACTTAGGATCGACCTAAATCAGGGTTTCCCCTAATGGTTATTTCCTAAACGGCAACTAGCGTCGAACCTTGAGTGAACTACTTTACGCAGAAATGCCAGGGCCGAAGTGGATTCACGCTGCACTTGGTTCAAGGAGAATGGAAAACGAGAGCGATGCAAAGCTTAACCTCTCTGCCATAAGGCATAGTCCCATTCCGTTCCCCTAAAATAGCGTAAACTAGGATTATTATAACCTAGACTCTAGGTCAGCGCCCTTGCTATTCATATCCTTTGAAATGATCTCCTTGCTATCCATTATGATTGAGAAAAGTTCCCGGCCAACCCCATCCATAGGATGGACCCATGGCCACATCCACCTCACTTTCCTCAAGGTTGTTTTAGTTGTCTAATTACCTACCACATTTAGTTAGACATGCATCAAGCAGCTTCCTTAATTAGCCCGTTAGGCATCGGTTCCTTCACGTAATCTTCGCACTTGACATAGAAAAGTAGTGTCAAACAAGTTCCTTTTCAATAGTTTTGGAATACATTTATAAAGTCCAGCCCGTAGGCTTATCCATAATCCGCCCGAAGGCTATCCAACAATCCACAGGGATTACTAATCCAAGATTCCGCCCGTAGACTAGTATGTGGGCCTCGAGATCCAATCCTGAGTCACGTTGGCCTCTTGTGCAGGGCCCGGAAGGTGAGGGATTTACAGCCAGAGCCCCCCTGGCACCCAAGCATCCTCCTGCTCCAAGTGGCGCTCAATGGAGAGACCTCTTGCAATGGGTTCAGTCCACCTTCCCGGTGCGGCTAACAACCCCCTTGGTTAGGGTCAAGGAGACAGTTGACGGTAACTGAGACTGCCTCTCCCTTCAGGCCTTCAACCTAAAGCATTAGATATCTTTTCATCCTTTAGTTCCTTGAGCAAACAAAGCAAACAGTGCTCTCTAAATTGTTACAAGCACAATCATTTCCAATGGTCATTATTTGGCCAACTGCTAAGGAGTGAATTCTTCTCTCCGAATGCATCCAGCATTCGATCCGGGATCAATTTTGACTCAGCAAGATCCCCAAGGGTTCGTTTGTTAACCCTTATGTCCTTGGGTTAGGGCCGTTACCCTATTAACCCAACTTAACCAATACCTTAAGTTCTAAATATGTTGCTGCAAATTATTGATTGGTCTTTTGCTTCCAAGCAAATATCTAATCCCCTTATCTTGGTTACTTTTCCCAAGAAAGGTGCTATATTAGGACGACTACTCATCCTCTTGCAAGATAAACTTGCGCAAGAATCTGCCAATCTCATTCCGAGGAATTGGCCATTCTTTTGTGATCAAACCCCAAGATCATGTGACATTGCAACTTGTTGCACAAGTGTCACAGCTAATCCAAGGGACTATTTTACCCATCAAACGGCGTCTTCTAATCACGGAATCATGATTTAGATAGGAAATAGGGTTTAGGGTGTCTTTATATCCAATCCATTCCCGATTGCACTAGGCCGACATCGTCGGTCCTAGGGTCCCAACTCAATCCGAGTTTCATCTTTTTTTAACGAGCGCTCATTAGGGTAGAAACCCTAGATCGTTTCTTGCAAGTATGTCCTATTGCCTGTACATTCCGTGAATGTGGGCAAGACTTAGGGGTATGAGAGTTTTGACTTGGCAGTTAGCGCGTCTAGGCCAAGTCCTTAATGTGCTAAACCCTAGCTAGTACTTGAAGTATATTGTATCGATTTATTCATCCTAAGCGAATCCTTTGCGAGTTAGGTGTTTAGGGTAAACCAATTTACTTATCTATTCCTAAAGATATTGTCTTGATTAAAGAGGGGAAAAACTAGTTGCATTACGATACAATTCTCATAAGCACACGAGTCATTGCTCTACATATGATTAGATTTACAAATCCTAACTTTTCTTGTTAAGATCAACGCACATGTTAAAATTCGCATAACTTCCATTGATCCTACTAGGACATGCATTCACAATTCATGCCACTAAGCTTTTAGGGTTTTGAGTTGCAACGAACCATGCAGCCTTTCCTAACTACTACACAGTTAAATGATATTTATGCCAATTTAAAACTAGAATTAACCTACTTCATGCAACTCTAGAATCATTCCATGCTTTGCAGATTCCTATGGCTGATGATGACTTTTTAATGAATCATTACTAAGAAAGATTTGTCTAATAATGTGACATGCGATTTAATCTTTCCATGCATAGTCGAAGGTGTACTACAATAATTTCGACTCTGTAATGATAGTCATTAGTTGATCTAGATTCGTTACTTTGCAATGCACAGAAGCAACTTACTAAAAATGCATAGACATCTTTCGTTCATTCCATTGAAAAATACAAATGACCGATCTTCGATCATGTGTTGCTTCCTTTATAATAGCCCAAGTGTTTCAATCGCAAAAGTGCATCCTAGTTCCATAAATTAACCATGCATAATTGCAATACTTCGATGTAAATAAAAAATAGGAAGAAAACCTAGACTTGTGGGTTCGGTGAAATATCCACATGAATATTAGGAGATGATCCTCCTGTGGTTGCGCCTTGTGCCTTTTTAGGGGCCATCATGAATTGGAACTTCTTGCCTTGGCCGCAGCCTTATGATCTTGGCCCGTCTCCCTTGTACATGCAAATCCCTTTGAGGTATGGCTCCTTGACTTGCGGAATTTGGCTTTGGAAGGCCTTAAGCTTCGGAGCTTGGGCCTTCTTTCTTCAGAAAAGAGAGATTCGTGAGAGGGTTCTTGCGAAAGCCTTGCGGAAATGGAGGCTTGAGAGATTCTTCTCCTTGAAATTCCGACTAGGAATGGTTTTATGGGCTTTGCGGAAATGGGGACTTATGAACTTCTCCTTCCTTTCATAGAAGTTCCGGGAATAAAGATCTTTGTGGAGAAGGAGTGTGGGGGAAAAATTAGAGATGGGTTTATGGGGGAAATCGAGTGGGAAGGGTTTAAAGAAACCCCTCTTCTTCTTACAAGAACCGGGGCTAGGGCCTTAGTGGCTTCCTTTGCTTCAAAGCTAGGATGGGCTTATTGAGAATCTAAAGGGAATACCTTTAAAAACCCGCCTTGGGAATGGCTTGTGTGGGATCCAAAGGCGAAGGGGCCTTAAATCTGGGGTACAATGGCTTTATAGGGACTCCACGAGAAGGGGGTTTAAAACCGGGCTAATATGGACTTGTGGGAGTTGCAATGGGAAGGGGGTTTAAAAGAAAACCGGGGGTAAAAAGGGCTTTATGGAAATCCACGGGAAGGGCTTTAAAAACCCGGGGTAAGGTGGGCTTTATAGGGACTTGGGTGGGGAATCCATAGGAAGGGGGCTTAGGGAAGCCCCCTTAGAAGCTTCCTAGAGAAGCTTCTAAGAAGCTTCAGGGACAGCATGCGGCGGCGTGGTGACTTGGAGGCTTGCTGGCGGCGGCCAAACGAGCCCATGCGGCAGCGATCTAGACTGGTGGCAGCAAGCGCAACACGGCTCTCTCCTCCTTCCTCCACACGGCGTGGCATGTCACTCTCTTCCTTCCTCCACACAATGGTCTTCCACAGTCTGTCAGCCTCTCCCTTCTCTCACGCCCCCTTACTCCCCCCCCAAATGGGGGTTTTTATAGGATAAGGGGGGAGAGGGCTCCCTCCCCCACATGGCCCCTGCATGTTATCCTCCCTTCCACCTCCTTAGTTTCCCACTATAGCCCATTCCCTTCCCTCAGCCACGCTTTGGCTAGGGGAAGGTAAATAATAAAAAAAATTGCAATAAACCTATCATTATCCTCTTAACCTCCTCCCAAGAGGATTTTCACCTGTGGTTATGCGGGTTTTTAAACGTCGGTCCAGTTTTGCTAGTGGAGAGTCATGATATCTCGTGTACAATTTAAAGATTGCACCGTCGGTAACTCCAATGCCGGAATTGACCTTTGCGTGAGATTCACGTGGTTTGTGGAAAGTCGGACTAGTAATATTCTTTTAACAGAAATATTACATTCTCTCCCCCTTGGAGGAATCGAGATGTCCTCATCTCGAGATAAACTGGGAATATTTATGGTTGAAAGTGCTTTCATCATCCAAGTGGCATCCTCCTCGGGATAATCTTTCCACTGGACGAGGCATTCTCTCAAGGTTCTGGATCTTAGTTGTCTCTCCCTAATATCTAGAATCCTGTCAGGCCATAGTTCAAGGACTCCTTGGCTAGGCATTACAATTTGTTGGTCATCAAGTACATGGCTAGGATTAGGTGCATACTTATTCAATAGGCTGATATGGAATACATGATGAACCTTTAGGTTCTCAGGGAGTTGCAGTCTATAAGCATTAGGTCCTAGGCACTTGAGGATCTTGTATGGTCCACAATACCTTGGACTTAGCTTCTTGCAATCTCCTAAGGATAGGGAACTCTTCTTTGGGCGTACGCGAATGAAGACCATGTCTCCTTCCTCGAAGATTCTATCTTGATGCTTCAAATCTGCGTATGCCTTCTGTCTATCCTTGGCGGCTTGGATGTCTTGTCTTATTGACTTTATTTAGTCATCCATCTCTTCCAGCATCTGCCTTGAAGCTTCAACCCTCAAGGTTGGATCTGAGAAGTTTAGGGGACTTCGACAGTCATGACCATACAATGCTTGAAAAGGGGTCATCTGAATGCTTTGTTGGTAAGAAGCATTGTAGGCAAACTCAACCAAGGGCAAGTATTGAATCCACCTTTTTGGTTCACGGCAGCAGTGTGCCCTTAGCATATCCTCGATGACTTGATTGACTCACTCCATTTGGCCATCAGTTTGGGGATTCTAAGCTGTACTAAAACAGAGTTGAGTCCCAATGGCTTCAAAGATAGCTCTCCAGAAGTGTGATGTGAAGAGAGAATCACGATAACTAATGATTCTTCTAGGTAGCCCATGTAGCTTGAATATCTCCTTGATAAACAAGCTTGCAATGTCTAAGGCTTTATAGTTTGTCTTTACTGGAATAAGGTGTGCAACCTTAGTAAGCATGTCAACCACAACCATGATGGAGTTGTATCCTCCCTAAACTTGGGGTAGGCCAACAACAAAGTCCATACTGATGAATTCCCATTTCATTTGGGGAATGTCAAGTGGTTGCAACTTTCCAGGCATTTTGACATGTTCGGCTTTGATACGCTAACAAGACAAACACTTAGTGACATATTTGAGAATGTCACCTTTAAGCCTCTCCCAATAGTAGCTCTTCCTAACTGCATTGACAGTCTTGGTATAGCCAGGATGTCTTGAGAAAGGGGAATCATGAGCTTCCCACAGAATCTTCTGCTCAAGTGACTGGCTTGCCGGTATACATAATCTCGTTCTATAGTAGACAAGTCCACTATTGATAGAGAATTCATGATACTTAGCCTGTAGCTTTTGGTCCTAGTCCTTGATAGGGATCTCCCTTAGCATCTTTTGATAGGATGGATCATGGCATGCTTCTTCTCTAGCTAGCTCAAGTATTGGGTTGTTTGACATGGACACCTTTGTGGCTAGAGATCTAGCTGTTGATGGATTTTGCAAGATTAGAGAATTAAGGAATGCCTTGCGACTGAGTGAATCGGCAACTACATTCTCCTTTCCAGGTCGATATTTGATTTCAAAATCATACTCCTCCAGCACTTCAATCCACCGACGTTGCCTCATGTTGAGCTCGTTCTGGGTAAAGTTCCACTTGAGGCTTTTATGATCCGTCACTGGAGTAAACTTGTTACCCAACAGGTAGTGTCTCCAAAGCTTTAGAGCATGGATGAAAGCTAACAGTTCTAGATCATGGGTAGCATAATTCCTCTCATGACTCTTCAGTTTCCTTGAAGAGTGTGCTACAGGGTGACCTTCTTGCATGAGCACACATCCTAAAGCAAGTGTGCTAGCATCAGTTACTACCTCGAATTCCTTACTGAGATCTGAGAGTTTCAGTATGGGTGTTGATACCAAACTTTGCTTTAATCTATCAAAGCTAGATTGTTTGGCAGCTGACCATGCAATGGATGTTTGCTTCTTCAGTAAGTCCGTCAGAGGTGCTGCAATCAAAGCATAGTTTTTTATGAAGACCCTATACCATCCTGTCAATCCAAGAAAACTATGTATTTCTTTGACAGTTGTTGGTATTGGCCATTCTAGAACATCTCTGACTTTGGCCAGATCCATTGAGATTCCTTCCGCTGATACGATGAATCCCAGATATTCAATCTGACGCTTGAAGAACACATACTTCTTCATCTTAGCATAGAGCTTGTGTGCCCTCATTATCTCCAGGACAATCCGAAGTTAGGGTTCATGATCTTCTCCTTGTTTGGAATAGACTAGGGTATTGTCGAAGAAGATGAGTACAAAGTCATCAAGATATGGCCTAAAGATATCCTGCATTAATCTATTAAAGGTAACAGGTGCATTCGTGAGTCCAAATGACATAACTAGGAACTCAAAGTGTCCATATCTTGTGTTGAAGGCCATCTTTGGGATATCTTCTTCCTTGATCCTTATCTAATAGTAACCAGACCTGAGATCAATCTTGGAGAAGATCTTCACACCTTAAAGACGATCAAGAAGCTCATCTATTCTAGGAATAGGGTACTTGTTCTTAACAATTGATTGATTTAACCCTTTGTAATCAATACATAGTCAAAGTGTTCCATCTTTATTTTTCTGGAACAGTGCTAGAGCTCCCCATGGTGAATTGCTAGGACGGATGTAGCCCCGATCTAGCAGTTGCTTGAGTTGTTCCTTCAGCTCAATTGCTTCCGCGATGGACATCCTATAAGGTCTCTTTGCAATTAGCGTAGCTCCTGGCACTAGTTTGATCTCATGATCCACTTCTCTTTGAGGCGGGAGTTCTGTCAGCTCTTCAGGAAATACGTTCGAGTACTCCTTTAGCCATGAAGGTTCTTCACTAGACTCCTGCTTCTGATCTAACTTATTGAGCTTAATCAAGTAGACAGGTAGTCCCTTTCTAACTCCCTTTACAATCCGAGATGCTTTGGCCAATTGAATTTTTGGCTTTCTAGCCTCACCTTGAGTTGTGACCAATTCCCCTTCAGAGTTTCGAAAGGAAACTTGGTCCTTTCCACAATGAATGTGGGCATCATTAGGTTTAAGCCAATCCATTCTGAGTAGACACTCATGGATACCTAGGTTCATGACTTTGAATTTGACCGAAGTCATCTTTCCTCCCAGAAAGAATTCCACCTTAGCAGTTTGCCTGGTACAAGTGAACTCACGACCATTTGCTATGACCATTTGCTAATTCCACAAGCAAGGTAGGTGCTTCCACTGTGGCTATTCCTAATCTTCTTGCACAAGCTGGTGAGATAAAGGAATGTGTACTACCACAATCAATCAAGGTCTTGAAACCTTTACCTTGATAGTCCGATGGTGTTTGAATCACCGAAAACTGGCAATTCGGGCCTTTCTTGTGAAGAGCGGCATGGAGGACTGTTGCCCTTTCAAACTCTGCTTCCATGGTCGGATCTTCTTCTTCGCACATTTCCCTATTGGCAACACAGGCGGTTCTCCCTCTGCCTCGGGTGGCGGCTCCCTGGCCCACGGCCAGTTCCTTGGAAAGGTGCTTGGCAATGTCCTCCTCCAAGCTTGGGACATTTCCTCTTGAAATGACCGACTCGTTGCAGTGGAAACAACGGAGATTTTGGCCATTGCTTTGGGTAGGGACAAATCTGTTGGCATTATTAGTTCTTGCTTTCTTTCTTTGTCCCCGGTTTTGACCTTGAACTCTCTTCACTTGGGGTCTATATGCTCCTCTGTTCTGGTCATTATAAGACCAAGTTTTGTTGCTTCTTGGCCTAGCCTGCACCTCCTGAATTATGGGCGCAGCTCGAATGAGTGCGTCCTGTAGATCCATTGGGCGCATAGATTCGAGACGGGTATTCACTGGTGGGTTTAAACCAGCACAAAATTTTGATACTTGCTGTGTCATGTCCATCTGTGGCGCATACTTAAGAAGTGAGACGAATTTTGAGTAGTATGCGTCAAGAGTGAGTCCTAGCTGTTTTAGCTCGTAGAACTCATTCATTTTCTGCATGCACTACGCAAGTGGTAAGTATCTTCCTTGCACAACTTTCTTTAGCTTTTCCCAGGTAACGGATCCTTCCACGATCCCTTGATCTCTGCACCATTGCTTCCACCAAAGCATGGCTTCGTCGTTGAGCTTCAACTTGGCGAGCATAGCTTGGTTGGCGGGTGTAGTACCGGCTACTTCAAAGTAATCTTCCATGGACTCTATCCAAATCTCTGCATCTACTTGTACAGTCCTACCTTTCCCATCAAATTCTGGAGGCTTGATCTGCTTGAGAAGAAACTTCTTCTCCTGGATCACGGCAGTACTTGATGTAGGAGGCGAATTGGGAATTTGTACCTAGGGTTATGCCTGGATAGAGGTTTCTTAATGTTATAACTCGCTAATCGTTATGATTTATTTTTCATACCCATTTCAGCTATCAACCAAGCAATCTATCCACTTAACTTTTTATCAATTCTCATAGACAAAACAGACATTGATAAAAAGAAGACTTATTCCATTTATACGGGTCTAGCCCTTTCGGAGTACAATATTTCTTAGGATGGCAAAGCAACTGTTACATTTAGTTCGGGGAGAATAGTGTTGTATTACATTTATCTACGGGAATTAGATAATAGTATGGTTTTGGGTCATGGATCTTCAGGAATCGGTAAGTCATCAGAAGATTAGGGTATCCTTTCCTTTGGAACCCATTCTTCTCATAGCGTCCCAACACCTTGATCCTGTCGGCGGGGATTACACAGGTCACTTCCTCGTATACATATGAGTTCAGCTCAACCCTCCGACCTTGAATATGTAAAGTTGAGTTTACGTGAGCCTCCACAAAAATGAACAGCTTCACGATCTTAAGGTCCTCCAACCACTTGATCCTCTTTAGGTTGATTCGAAGGTATGCAAACTATGGGCAGCTATATAGTAGATTCCTGAGTCACCCGTCCATCTCCGTTCCATGTACAAAGGCGATGGATTATAAATACGGTCTAAGATGCTCATCATATCGATCTTTGTTGATAATTTGGGGAATGCATTGCAGTCATAAACATAACTCAAAACACTAAGAACCTGTTCCATGCTTCATAATTCTGCAAGTCAGCATCGAAAGTAAGCAAATGTTCTTAAAAGCAACTTTTGCTTTACATCTTCTTATTAAGATTTTTAAAAACAAATCCTTTGTTGGTTCGCTCTGATACCAACTGTAACATGTCCACCTATTCCCTTCAGGACAGGTCTTAGCAGTCCATCAGAAAGGAGATCTAAAAAGCTCCTCTCGGCACTCCTATGGAATGTTATGGGGTTTGCGATCTAGGACTTTCCGCGCCTGCCACGTAGCAGAAGTATTCTGGCCGTTTCCACTTAGGACCGACCTGAATCAAGGTTTTCCCTAATCGTCATTTCCTAAACGGCAACTAGTGTCGAACCCCGAGCGAACTACTTTACGTAGAAACGCTAGGGCCGAAGCGGATTCACGCTGCACTTGGTTCAAGGAGAATGGAAAACGAGAGGGATGCAAAGCTTGACCTCTCTGCCATAAGGCATAGTCCCATTCCGTTCCCCTAAAATAGCGTAAACCAGGATTATTATAACCTAGACTCTAGGTCAGCGCCCTTGCTATTCATTTCCTTTGAAATGATCTCCTTGATGTCCATTATGATTGAGAAAAGTTCCCGGCCAACCAGGACCACCCATTCGTAGGACGGACCCATGGCCACATCCACCGCACTTTCCTCAAGATTGTTTTAGTTGTCTAATTACCTACCACATTTAGTTGGACATGCATCAAGCAGCTTCCTTAATTAGCCCATTAGGCACCGGTTCCTTCACGTAATCTTAGCACTTGACATAGAAAAGTAGTGTCAAACAAGTTCCTTTTCAACAGTGTTGAAATACATTTATAAAGTCCAGCCCGTAGGCTTATCCATAATCCGCCCGAAGGCTATCCAACAATCCACAGGGATTACTAATCCAAGATTCCGCCCGTAGACTAGTATGTGGGCCTCGAGATCCAATCCTGAGTCACGTTGGCCTCTTGTGTAGGGACCGGAAGGCGAGGGATTTACGGCCAGAGCCCCCTGGCTCGCAAGCATCCTCCTGCTCCAAGTAGCGCTCAACGGAGAGACCTCTCGCGGCGGGTTTGGTCCACCTTCCCAGCGCGGCTAACAACCCCCCTGGTTAGGGTCAGGCAGATAGTCGGGGGTAACTGAGACTGCCTCTCCCTTCAGGCCTTCAACCTAAAGCATTAGATATCTTTTCATCCTTTAGTTCCTTGAGCAAACAAAGCAAACAGTGCTCTCTAAACTGTTACAAGCACAATCATTTCCAATGGTCTTTATTTGGCCAACTGCTAAGGAGTGAATCCTTCTCTCCGAATGTATCTAGCATTCGATCCGAGATCAATTTCGACTCAGCAAGATCCCCAAGGGTTCGTTTGTTAACCCTTATGTCCTTGGGTTAGGGCCGTTACCCTATTAACCCAACTTAACCAATACCTTAAGTTCTAAATATGTTGCTCCAAATTATTGATTGGTCTTTTGCTTCCAAGCAAATATCTAATCCCCTTATCTTGGTTACTTTTCCCAAGAAAGGTCCTATATCAGGACGACTACTCATCCTCTTGCAAGATAAACTTGTGTAAGAATCTGCCAATCTCATTCCGAGGAATTGGCCATTCTTTTGTGATCAAACCCCAAGATCATGCGATGTTGCAACTTGTTGCACAAGTGTTGCAGCTAATCCAAGGGACTATTTTACCCATCGAACGGTGTCTTCTAATCACGGAATCATGATTTAGATAGGAAATAGGGTTTAGGGTGTCTTTATATCCAATCCATTCCCGATTGCACTAGGCCGACATCGTCAGTCCTAGGGTTCCAACTCAATCCGAGTTTCATCTTTTTTTAACGAGAGCGATCATTAGGGTAGAAACCCTAGATCGTTTCTTGCAAGTATGTCCTATTGCCTGTACATTCCGTGAATGTGGGCAGGACTTAGGGGTATGAGAGTTTCGACTTGGCAGTTAGCGCGTCTAGGCCAAGTCCTTAATGTGCTAAACCCTAGCTAGTACTTGAAGTATATTGTATCGATTTATTCATCCTAAGCGAATCCTTTGCGAGTTAGGTGTTTAGGGTAAACCAATTTACTTGTCTATTTCTAAAGATATTGTCTTGATTAAAGAGGGGAAAAACTACTTGCATTACGATACAATTCTCATAAGCACACGAGTCATTGCTCTACGTATGATTAGATTTACAAACCCTAACTTTTCTTGTTAAGATCAACGCACATGTTAGAATTCGTATAACTTCCATTGATCCTACTAGGACATGCATTCACAATTCATGCCACTAAGATTTTAGGGTTTTAGGTTACAATGAACCATGCAGCCTTTCCTAACTACTACACAGTTAAATGATATTTATGCCAATTTAAAACTAGAGTTAACCTACTTCATGCAACTCTAGAATCATTCCATGCTTTGCAGATTCCTATGGTTGATGATGACTTTTTAATGAATCATTACTAAGAAAGATTTGTCTAATAATGTGACATGCGATTTAATCTTTCCATGCATAGTCGAAGGTGTACTACAATAATTTCGACTCTGTAATGATAGTCATTAGTTGATCTAGATTCGTTACTTTGCAATGCACAGAAGCAACTTACTAAAAATGCATAGACATCTTTCGTTCATTCCATTGAAAAATACAAATGACCGATCTTCGATCATGTGTTGCTTCCTTTATAATAGCCCAAGTGTTTCAATCGCAAAAGTGCATCCTAGTTCCATGAATTAACCATGCATAATTGCAATACTTCAATGTAAATCAAAAATAGGAAGAAAACCTAGACTTGTGGGTTCGGTGAAATATCCACATGAATATTAGGAGATGATCCTCCTGCGGTTGCGCCTTGTGCCTTTTTAGGGGCCACCATGAATTCAAACTTCTTGCCTTGGCCGCAGTCTTATGATCTTGGCCCGTCTCCCTTGTACACGCAAATCCCTTTGAGGTATGGCTCCTTGACTTGCAGAATTTGGCTTTGGAAGGCCTTAAGCTTCGGAGCTTGGGCCTTCTTTCTTTCGGAAAAGATAGATTTGTGAGAGGGTTTTTGCAAAAGCCTTGCAGAAACGGATGCTTGAGAGATTCTTCTCCTTGAAATTCCGACTAGGAATGGTTTTATGGGCTTCGCGGAAATGGGGACTTATGAACTTCTCCTTCCTTTCATAGAAGTTTTGGGAATAAAGATCTTTGTGGAGAAGGAGTGTGGGGGAAAAATTAGAGATGGGTTTATGGGGGAAATCGAGTGGGAAGGGTTTAGAGAAACCCCTCTTCTTCTTACAAGAACAGGGGCTAGGGCCTTAGTGGCTTCCTTTGCTTCAAAGCTGGGATGGGCTTATTGAGAATCTAAAGGGAAGACCTTTAAAAACCCGCCTTGGAAATGGGTTGTGTGGGATCCAAAGGGGAAGGGGCCTTAAATCCGGGGTACAATGACTTTATAGGGACTCCATGGGAAGGGGGTTTAAAAGAAAACCGGGGGTAAAAAGGGCTTTATGGAAATCCACGGGAAGGGGCTTTAAAAACCCGGGGTAAGGTGGGCTTTATAGGGACTTGGGTGGGGAATCCACGGGAAGGGGGCTTAGGGAAGCCCCCTTAGAAGCTTTCTAGAGAAGCTTCTAAGAAGCCTCAGGGACAGCACGTGGCGGCGCGGCGACTTGGAGGCTTGCTAACGGCGGCCAAACGAGCCCAGGCGGCGGCGATCTGGACTGGTGGCAGTTGGCGCAGCGCGGCTCTCTCCTCCTTCCTCCACACGGTGCGACACATCACTCTCTTCCTTCCTCCACACAATGGTCTTCCACAGTCTGTCAACCTCTCCCTTCTCTCACACCCCCTTACTCCCCCCAAAGGGGGGTTTTTATAGGATAAGGGGGGAGAGGGCTCCCTCCCCCACGTGGCCCTTGCATGCTATCCTCCCTTCCACCTCCTCAGTTTTCCACTATAGCCCATCCCCTTCCCTCAGCCACGCTTTGGCTGGGGGAAGGTAAATAATAAAAAAATTTGCAATAAACCTATCATTATCCTCTTGACCTCCTCCCAAGAGGATGTTCACCTGCGGTTATGCGAGGTTTTAAACCTCGATCCAGTTTTGCCAGTGGAGAGTCATGATATCTCACGTACAGTTTAAAGATTGCACCATCGATATCTCCAATGTCGGAATTGACCTTTGTGTGAGATTCACGTGGTTTGTGGAAAGTCAGACTAGTAATATTTTTTTAATGGAAATATTACAAGGCTGCTCCATATATACTTCCTCAACCAGATCACCATTCAAGAAAGCATTCTTGACGTCCATTTGCCATAATTTCCAGTTTTGCATGCTGCCAAAGCAATGACAATTCTGATTGTTTCCGTTTTAGCCACCAGACTAAAAGTCTCCTCATAGTCAAGGCCATACTACTGCGCATATCCTTTTGCAACCAGCCTGGCCTTATAGCATTCTAACGAACCATTTGACTTGCACTTAACCTTATACACCCATTTGCAACCAATGGGAACTTTGCCTTTAGGCAACTCAACCAATTTCCATGTCTCATTTTCAGCCAGGGCTGCATACTCCTCATCCATGGCAGAACACCAGTTATCATCTATAACTGCATCATCAAACTTTGTAGGTTCTTTGTAACATGTCACACTAGCCATATATGCATAATGACAGGCTGAATAACCAGTGTATGTAACCCTATCACTGACTCTCTAAGATCTCAGTAACTGTGGCTCACTATGAGCTTGCCTCTCATGAGGCAGTACATAACGACTCTGCCTTGCTCCAAGTGTCATAATAGACGGAATGCCCAACTCACTATCCAAGCTATCACTATTGGACAACTCATAACCTACTGTAAGTGGACCTGTCACATCCTCAAGTATCTTTTCTTTTCCCTTATCTAATCTCCCCCTCACTGATATATCCATGTCAGTGGACGTAGGAGTACGACTTTACAAGCGTCCTGACCAAGGACTTACTATAGGTGACCCATCACCTGTAGGACCACTCATAGATGTACTTACTATAGGTGTATTTTCAGCATTATGTTGGTTGATCCATCAGTAGCCACTGCAACACGATTACCATACCATGATGCTAGCTCATCAAAAACAACAACTTTGCTAATCAATGTCTCATGTGTAGACGGCACATAACACTTGTAATCTTTTTGGTATTGTGTATAACCAAGGAACACACTCTTGACAGCTTTAGGATCCAATTTCTTCCTCTTTTCATTAGGAACATGCACATATGAAGTGCTACCAAATACCTTCAAGTGTGAAATGTCAGGTTTATGACCATACAACCTTGAATCCTTGGTATAGGGGTTCTATTCAACACATAGATAGCAGTCACTACTGCTTCAGCCCAATAACCATTTGGCAAACTCTTCTCATTCAGCATAGCTCTTGCCGATTCCATCAATACCCTATTTTTCCTTTCTGCTACACCATTTTGTTACGATGTATAGCTGCAAGTTAACTGTCTTCTGATCCCATGTTTAGCAAGGTACCTATCAAAGTAATTAGAGACATATTCTCCACCTCCATCTGATCTAAGACATGAAATTTTACAACTCGACTCATTTTCAGCATGCTTCTTAAAGTAATTGAATGCATCAAACACATCATCCTTATGTTTCAGTATGTAAAGCCAAGTATACCTGTCGAAATCATCAATGAAGGATACATAGTAACGAGCACCACCAAATGAAGCACTATGAGACAGACCCCATACATCTAAATGTACCAACTACAAGGGTCATGAGCTATTCCATACATGTCTCATAAATGGAGACTGTGCTTGCTTTCCAAACTGACATGCATCACATACATGTCCAAAGTCATGATACTTAAACTTAGGCAGTCCAAGCATGATCTCCTTCTATTGCATAGATTTCAACTTTTGTACATTCACATGGCCAATCCGCTTATGCCATATCTCAACATCCAGTATAGCAACATCATCATGTGCAAACATGGCTGCTTTCAATTCTGGAATTGACGGATGCGTCAAGAGTAAACATTCTGCTATCTCTTCGGGCTCTGACAATCAATTTGCAACCATTGTCATATTATTCAACAAAGCATCCATCTCTATTAAATCTCACCTGCAGATTTTGTTCTCAACTGACAAAAGATTCTTGGTTATTATAGGTACACATAGTACATCATGCATGCTCATTTTCTTGCCATTAGGCATCAACAACGGAACAATTCTTGTGTGTTGAATGTCATGTTGGGTGTTATCCCCAGTACACACATAACCATGTGAACTTGCAACCATCTCATCAAACCATTCTCCATGGGGTGTCATATGATTTGAAGCCCCTAAATCAATGGACCATCTCTCATCTTTGTTCTGCCTAGATGCATTCTTAGACACATGTTGCATGGCAAACAACCTGTCACCTTGATCATCAGGAACTTCGTTAGATGAAGCAAAATTTCCATGCTATCTACCCTTGGCTTTCATGTCAGCCTGCTTCTTATGAAAATCTTTGGCTATATGCCCATATCTACCACAATAATGACAGTCCTTGTCTCTATTTGATTGATCATTCGACTGCCATGAACCGGATCCACCACCTCTACCATGGGGTGATCTCCCCCTGCCTCTAAAGCCGCCAGATCCATGTTGGCCCTATGTATTTGTGCCATGCCAGGCATTCTGCTGATGCTGTCCATAAGCATTTCGAGTGTCTCCTCGACCTCGAAAAGAGCCACGGCCTTTGCCGCCTCTACCACGTTGGCTAGAATAAAGAACAGTGTCTCTGCTTTGAGATGTACTAGAACTTGTATTCAACCCAAGCTTAACTTCCTCATGCAGCAGCAAAGCAATCAGCTCATCCCAATCAGGGGATTCAACTCTCACAGAAATAGATGTATCAAATGCTTTATACTCTTTGCCAAGTCCATTCAATGTCACTACAATCATCTCATCCTCAGACATTGAAGATTCAATGGTGACAAGCTAATCCGCTATGTTCTTGATCTCTGTAGTGTAGGCCTGAATGCTTCCACCATTCCTAGACATGTTATTGAACTGTTGCTTCAGTTGAATCTTTCTTGCATGTGTTACATTTTCATAATTCTTCATGAGTATGTCCCATGCATCCTTTGGAGTACTGCATCCAGTAATCTGTATAACCATAGCATATGATATACATAAGGAAAACCAATGTAACACCTTGCATGCTCTCTCAGTCCATAGCTTATGAGCCCTTTTCTGTTTGTCGGATTCCTTTCATGCATTTTAGGTTCAGCCTCATTGCCTGTACATAAGTCCAAATAACCTTTGCCAACCAAAAAATTCTTCATACAAAACTTCCATAAAGCAAAATTTTTGTTGTCCAGCTTTTCTCCCACAATTTGAGTGATATTGTTAGTGCCTTGAGCATTTGCTATAGTTGTAGCTTAGGTATTCAGTGATGTATACAACTTGTAAGTATCTAACTCCTTTTCCTACAGTTCAGGACTAATTTCTTGCTATTTAGGACAGTTTTCCTGACAACCTGCTTGCTATAAATTGTTTTCCAATAATTAAAAACACAGTCAACTGAGCATAAACCAAGCTCAAATTAGTTCAAAGCATTCTATGGTAGTGGCAAAACATCTCAGTAACAAACTATATCCATACAAGTATCAATGTTTGTACTGTATGCAAGTAGCAGTACCAAATACAACCAGCCCATTGCTATAACCAGTAGTATTTTCTCTATTAAAACAAGAGTATTCAAACCTCAAAACAGCCCCAAAACATCTCATTTAGTTGCCAATCTATACAGGAGTTGGTACATGTCCAATCGGTCAAAATATATTGCATGTATGCCAAGTGATGATGATAGATATGCTTCCTAGAGACAATAACTAGTCAATACCCTAGTATAACTAGCAACAAATTAATCCAAACTTTGGACTTTCAGCACTCACAATATCCCAAAAAGCATCTACCACTCAAGTGGTATGATCCAAGCATTTGTCAGTAAGCAAATAAGCTTCACAGATACTTCAACCCTGTAGGTATATTGTTTCCAAATTCAGCATAACAACCAGTTCACTATTTCCAGCTTGCAAATAAGCTCCAAAATTGAGTATTTAACACTCCAATATCATGCTCAAATGCATGATAATAAGGGCATATACATTGTTAGGATGAAAGCCACCGATGCTGTGGAATCATCTGTTGTTTACTGCAGTAAACAACCAATCTACATAGGTCTGTGCTGAATATCTCAAAAACTTTCTTCTGCAAAGTTGTAGACCACGTCAAAATAGTCGAGAATAGGAGGCCGTTTCTCCAAAAACCATTTTTGTAGCAAGATATAGCTTCTGCAAAAAAACAGACTGTAGGCACAATCTCCTTTGATGACATTTTCTTCATATCTGATGTCTTGATGTCAAATGGCCATTGCCAAGCCTTCAGGCTTCAGGCGTTCATGCTTTGATACCATGTTGTAAGAGAGGGAGAGAGACAGAGTGGAGTAGAAGATGAGCCTCAGCTCATTGTTGTTCTTCTTTCATTATTCTTTCATCATACTAACTGAAAGAGACTTACACACATAGATATGACTAACCAAGACTAACTGTGATTAAGTCATTGACTACACCGACTTATTGAATGTCACAAGCATGTACAATTCTATACAGCTAATGTCAGTCACACACATAAAGATAGACTGACTGAAGAGTAACGTGAGCTTGATATTCTAACAGATTGAATGCAAGGTCAACCAATCTAATCTCACATTTAGATAAATATTTTTTACTACTTTGAATGCCTTGATTTAATTGATATAGGTCTTTCTTAGATGAATTGTTGTGTTATTCACATTTACTTACCATTATTTTTGTTTTTATTATATGTATTTCATCACTAGACAAACTCTATGCATTCACTTTTGATATAGAAGATGGTGACTTTTGCAAGGGTAGTGGATCAACTTGGATCAAGATACCCGAGAGATGAGACACATACAGCTCTCATAGATGTGGTTATCTTGTGGAATGGTCATAATCTTTTTGTGGTTAGCACAGAGAGTCATTGGCCCATTTCTATTCTAAGACAAGGAATCCAATTAATGTCCAATGAGCCCTTTGCAACTTCTATTTCAAGTTAGATAATAGAAAAGTCAGAATTCACAGTGAGCAATCCATGGCATGTAAACAATGTGCTTCTCCAAGTGTCTTTGAGATAGTGGAATCCTTGTAAATTTTTTTAATAGAGAATAGATATAAAATTTTTTAAAACTTCTAAGTACTTTCAATTTAGATAATCTTAGTTTACTATAATCCAAGCGTGCGATAATACATACTGTAATTAGTCAATCATGCTGGTTAAAATCAAAATAAATTGGATCCAAGGGATTTCGAAGGTCTTTTAGATTTCTTTTCTTAAAAATTTTCTATATTTTCTATAGTTGGACTTGAATATACTCAATGATCCAAGTATATTCGAGGATATAATAATGTAGAACGAAGTATTTGTCTATATGAGTAAATTTAACAGTTACTTTAAAGTATTGAAATAAAGAAACTAAGGTAAGAGTTTTAATTTGAAACTTTAGGGTTAAAAAAGAACCTTTATTTAAAACCCTAGATACATAAAAGCTATAACTCCAAACTCATTTTCACTTTCATTCTCTACTTCCCTACACTTGTGCTCTCCTCCCTTTTCTCTTTGTGTGCCATGGGTACCACTCTTGCCTTCGTCGCATGGATTAGCTCCACATGCTACACACACATAGGAGACCAGAAATACCCTAATTTTTGTGCGGCCTTGAGTCCAGAGAGCTCGCTTTCCGCCGTAGACCCTAGCTCTAGTATACTGGCATCATTTTGTGATGCGACAAAACCTCTCACCTAGACTTTGCTCTCAGATGGGTCCCCATAGATTTTCTATATAGTTTACGGACTAGATCAAGCCATGCAAAGGTAATAAATTGAGTCCTTGTGCATGTGGGGCAGCATCTCCGTGCCAGAGCAATGTCCACCTCATCCCAGAACCACGCCACGATGGATCTCATCGAGCGCGATGCAACATTTGCCATATATGTTTTATGCACTGAGGTGCAAGAGGACAGTGAGGAAGACATCAACACACCCTCTCGCCCATAGCTAGAGTATTTCAAGAGGGAGCTTGAAGAGTTCACACTCAATCCAAGAGTAGAGGCATCACAAAGCTTAGCCATTGTGCACCCACTTTCTTGCCCTGTTGAGATGCCGACAAGCGATGAGCCACCTCTCACTTCTCTCCATGCTATCTTCATCAAGGGGGTGGAATATTTACTTATGCAGGATGTACTAGAAATTTTAGAGCTAAGGGAAGAAGAGCTATATTGTATCATGGTGTGTGATGCTTCGGTCGGTCGGCTCTGTCCCTAACCCCTTAGCCCATTTTGATTCCCCACATCACACTTAGGGCACATTAAGGGCAGGACATACCTAGGGAGGTCACCCTCGCCTATGGTTAGACCTGTCTCCCTAAGCCACACTCATCACACCCCCTTAGGCAAGAATTGGGTTCTCAAGTGTGGGAAAACACCCAGGCCCACATGTGGTTTGACCCAACTCCCAATTCCACTAGCATGAGCATAATGCACCACACGGTAAGGTAGACACGCCCCTAGGTAGTGCACCTTCTTTTCTTTATAGCATGTAACTACAAAAAATACAAGCTACCAATTTCGAAGGCCCCATCATCATCGACTCACACTACCGCCTTTCAAATCATCGAATCCTCATCAGCTCAGACATGCAAGTGCCATGGGACTGGCACTCGTCTAGGAGGGGGTAATTTTACAGGCATGTTATGAACACGGACCATGTAGCCAAAAAGAAGTAGAGGAAGACCAAGGAAGCTCGAGTCAAAAAGTGAATTGAGAAGCTCATTTTGTCCAGGTGAGAAAAGTGGAGGAGAAGGCAAGCTTAGAAAAAACGTAGGAGAGCATGGAATATTCTAGCAAGGTGCTCCGAACAAGGAAAGCATAGGGCGCAATGTAATTCATTTTATAAGAGTGCCAGGCTCCCTCCTATGCAAATTGTAAAGTCTTAATGGACATAGGTGAAGGAATAAGGAAACTAGAAGGGAATAAGGAAAGAGGACCTTGGCAAGATGCTCGATAATGTAAAAAAAAGGGGATGGGTACCCGAGGGATTTAGGGTTTATATATAAACTCAAAAAGTGAATGAGAAGCTCATTCTTTGGTGTGTGGAAAAAGTGGTCTCTTCTTCTCTCCTTCTTGCTTTCTTGTGTGTGCTTGAGAGAGGGAGTGTGAGGGTGTGAGTGTGTGGGAGTGAGGGATCTTGGAAAAGAAGCTCTCCATCATCCCCTCTCTTCTTTTTCTTCTTCTCTTCTCTTCTCTTCTATTCTCTTCTCTTGTCTTGCACACATCTATGGAAGATGGGGCTTAGAGGTGGAGATTTGAGGTTGTTTGAGCTCGCATCTCGAATTGTGGAGCTACTGGTCTGCTTGAGGGAGGAGGCTACTCATTTGGGCATCATGGTAAGCTCACTATACCATTGTAGGATCGAAGGTGCATCAGCTAGGTGAAAGATAGCCACATTTGCTCTCTTGAAATGCTTGAAGCAATAAGTAGTCCATGGGTCTTGGCAAATGAGTGTGAGCTCCCGCTACAAGTATCTTAGTACTCCCCTTCTTTTCTGTTTTTGGTGCAGATGTTTCAGATTTTGCATCAGGTACTTGCATTCCTGATGTTAATTTTGTAGTGCTATCTCTCTTCAAATTAATCCTCCCTTATGCTCTCTTTTTCTTTTTCTTTTTATTGTTTTTTCCAATAGAAGAGACATCCATATTGCGAGGTCTAGGCATTGACACTCTAGCCTGCTTGGTTGGTGTCCTAATCACCACACTAAGTGGTATGGGCATTGCATCAGCATTATGAGGCTCTATTTCAAACAATCGTAAGGGAACTGATTGCATGTTCAAGCCACTTGATGATGCTTTTCTTCTAGGACAATCCACATACAAGTGTGTTGTGCCACACTCAGTGCACCACAACTCAGCTTTGTCTTTGTTAGTATGTTCTTTCTCAGGGCATCAGGAGAAAATCTGTCCAGGATGATTGCAATTCCAACATGTCACTGGTTCTTGTGACTACATTCCTCTAGACCCTTGTCCTCTTCCTCTACCCAATGCCATCACCAAGATGGGCTTGTAGTCTGTTCTAATAGGTCTTCACAAGGCATCTTAAAGCTTGATAATCTCTAGCTCGAGGCTAGATATCTCCTAAGAGAAATCCATAGTCTAGCCTTTTTCTTATGCTTTAGATGTTTCTTGCTTGCTACAAATGGTAGGCCTTTCACTATGGATAGTGATAATTTCTATAAGTTGTGTAGCTTTGCTACTTCATTTCTTTAGCAAATCGTCCATCCTTATGGCTTCATCGAACACATTAGCCAAAACATCTCAGTATGCAAACTTGAGTTGCTAGCCAAAGCCTTATACAATTCTTCATTATTTATCCTATTGATAAATACCATTGACATTGCCCTAGCCGTGGGTCTCTCAGATTTTGGAATTCTCTTATAGAGACTTCTCATATGAGTGACATAGTCTTGGATTTCCTCTTTGTCTTTCTAGCTCACGTTCATGAGCTTGACAAATTAGGTTATTAGAGTACCTAGTCTTCGAGAAGCGCTTAATGAAAAAATTATTGAGTATCGAAGTTTTTCTTTTCCATGTCATAGAGGCTTATGAACCAAGTCTGGCATTTTTCTCCAAGGCACAACTCAAAAGCTTGCACTCTTTTGTCAACGTCTATGAGATTGTTTGCTTGCAGACTTGTTTGAACTATTCAATGAAGCTATAATGATCATCCCTTGACTTATACTTGTCAACTTACTTTGTGATGATTGGTATCTTCATTTGGATTTTATCTCCAGGTGCTATCCGAGCTAGTCAAAAGTGTTGTAGCTAGTGCATCACTACCCTTTTCTATTGAAGGTTGGTCTGGTAGTCTTTTGAGAGGAGTTTGGATGGACTAAGGTTTGCATTAGGCATTTTTAACTCACCCATCTCCTTTCCTATAGTTTTTCCTCCTACTAGATCCAAGATGCATTGGATTTGGCCTAATTCTATCTCCTTTCTTTGCTTGTCTAGTCCTTGATTTCATGTGAATCTTGCAACTTGCTTGATGAGATCCCTTCCAAGCTTCCTCTTGGCTTCTACATTTGCCACGATCTCTTCCACATATCTTCCTCTATGTTCAACTCATGTGTGTTCGTCATAGAGTGATATTAGCTTCTAGATATCCATAGGGAATCCCATTACCTCAAATTCTAGAGAGTTGATATTTGAACTCGTTCCTACCATGTTTTTTCGATACTCTTGGGTGACAAGCATCTCAATGAGACTAATGAGCCCTGATAAAGTACTAGGGGTTTCTATTGGATATATCTTGCAAGATTGAGATAGTCTCTATCTTGAGTCAATGTTGTGTAATCTTAGCACTTGCAAATGCTTAAGTTTAGTTGTCTTATGGCCCCCAATGGCTAAGTAGGCACTTCTTATTCTCCCTTATGTATGGTACTACTTGTCAAGGTCTGAATGTGTGCTATGACCTTCTCCCTTTCAGCACTCTTGCTACTCAAAATCCATTGGTCAAAAGGTCTTTCAGCACTATTGCACTCAAAGGTGAGTCAAGGCTTCCAACTTGCTTCAAGAGAGTCTCTCGGATGACTGAAATGATGAGTAGTAAGTCTCGAGGTGTTGAGAATCATGTAGAGGTGGATGACCTCCATGGGGTTTAGTCTTGTCTAGAAAATCATGGTCCAAGTGTGACTCAAGCAATTGGAATAAGAAAATGCATTAGGATTCAAGGAAATAAGGGTGATCCTACCATCTTGAGAGTCAACAAGTACTCAACCCCATGAGGTACTCATTCCATCACATGAGTTCAATCAAACCTCATGAAGGTTTTCCAATGATTAGCAGTGGTCTCTATGATGTGGTGCAGCTAGAGGTTGTGGCCTACTTGTGGTTCCACATGATCGCAAGCTACATCCTTTGACTTCAAAGCAGAACCCTCACAATGTCTTGGTGATCTCCAACACAAGGAAGTAGGCCACTAAACCACATGCAAGTCATCCCTTCAAACCCGAACAGGCAAGCTCTTCACTAGACAATGTCTAACCAACCACTTCCTACCTATCAATCAATTTCTAATGAGAAACTAAGTGTGTGAGGGTCCTTGTTGGTGTAAAACCTGTAATTCAGCCCCAAAAACTTGCAATTCCACAGTGGTCTGTAGTATAAGGACCAAAGAGCATGAATAGATCGAAACTTTGTCCCCTAGATGCCCCCAAACTAGCCTTTTAGGCCTCCCGAACAAAGTCTGCTGTGCTAAGTGCTTGCAATAGCACCCTCATTTTAATTGACCCAATGCACCTTTTGTGCTATAAATAATATAATTTTTTTTGAAATAAACATGGGAATTAAGTCACCACATACTTCATCCCTTATCTTTTCAAACTATGCACTCTCCAATCCCCATGTAGGAAAGATCTAGTAACATTGCAGAGGACTATCTCAATGCAATATGCAAAGTTTGCAATACTTGTGATTAATGCTCAATAAATATTAGAGAGTTTGCATGTTTATGGCCTACTTTGACTGGGCACATCAAGAATTTTAGGAGGTCACACAATTTGGTCTTACCTATCGACTAGCTAATGGTAACACCATTGTAGCTAGTTTGTCTACCTATTTGTCCCAACTGGCTTTTACAACCAATGATTTGATTCCCAACCAAATTAACATAATAATGGGCTGCAATATGACCTATTTTTTCACAATAATGGCAAACAATAGCAAAATTTCTAGAACCTTTGTTCTGCCATCCACCTCTTTCTCTAGAGCTTCCCCTTCCTTTAAAGTTTCATCGGCCTCCTGAAACCTGCATTTCACCAAATTGCTGATTCAACCTATTTTGTTAGTTATCTCACCAGCACATCCCATACCACGGCCTCTCAAAGAGAATCTACCACATCCCCCTCCTAAACTTGAGCAAAATGCTTGAACTTATTCACCATTTCTTTTAGACGAGTCACCTTGCATATTGATTTCTTCGATAATTATGAGAGAGACCAGCTCATCAAAATCTAGAAATGGCTTCTGTACATATACAAAAGTGATAAATGATTTCCATGCTTTCTAATTATTAAGGCCACTCAAAGTGGATGAAACCAAATCATCATCATTAAGCATTGCATCACTCATTGCTAAAGCATCTGCAATGCTCCTCACCTTCAAAACATACTCGTTGACAGACATTTTCCCTTTCTTCAAGGTATTCAACTCTTACTTGAGTTGAATCTTTTGTGCCTTTGTATTTACTAAAAACATGTTCTCAAAAATTGTCTAAGCTACATGTGAAGTTTTCGCATTCCTAATATGTCCTAACATAGTATTATCAATAACTGCAAATAGCCAATACATCATCTTTTTGTCTTTTGCATTCCATTCTTTCCATGCCTTTAATTCATATGCAATCAAAGGGATACTCAGCTCTGGCTCCTTTTCTTCACCTGAAACAAACTCATAAAGGCCCTTTCCAATAAGAAAGTTTGTCACAAGGAACTTCCATGAAGGGTAGTTTTTCTTATTGAGCTTCTCAATAATGGGATTTCCATTGTTCTCTGTCATTATCACAGAAAATGACACAACACGGCAAGCTAGTCTTCTACAACCTTTCACAACAAGTGCACAGCAATACAACAAGCAACCTTTTTCACTGATTGCTCAATAGTACATGTAATCTGCAAGCTGTTT
Source organism: Lygodium microphyllum (assembly GCF_053477565.2). Taxonomy (NCBI): domain Eukaryota; kingdom Viridiplantae; phylum Streptophyta; class Polypodiopsida; order Schizaeales; family Lygodiaceae; genus Lygodium; species Lygodium microphyllum. The sequence continues at coordinate 46,882,232 of NC_141138.1, forward strand.
GCACATAAACCTTATGTTTGCTTCCTAGAAAAAGCCTCAAAAATTATAGATTCGAAATTTGTAACCTATGCACCCACTTTCGGTCAATACAGTTGAAATCACAATATATCTTGAAACTGTTGTCTGTAACCTTGGGGCTCTAACACGGGGCCAGAAACAACCTCAAATGCCCATAAAAACTAGGGTTTATCTGCAGAATATACACTGCTTTACTCTCATACCAAATCTTACATTTACGTATTGTAAATTATGGATAATTTTCATGCATAAGGTGGAGTTCGATGGATTCTCAAGAGAGCACTCCCATGGAGGAGTTTCATCAGTTCATGTCTCAAATGAGCCAAGATGCAATATGCAATAATGACTTTATGTACTTTTCGAGCCAAATTTTGGATGTTTCAAGCCACATTCCAAGCCATAGTGTGGTTGGCAGTATTCCTGTAAATGTGTTTCCAAACTTGTAAGAAGTTGGGAATAGTTAAAAATGTTGATAATATGCCATGTCACACTGACATTGGTATATAAGGAGATAAGTTGTAATTTTTCACATCTTTTTGACATATCAATACAATTACAATCTTTCTCTCCCTTCTTGTTCACAGCTTCTATGGCTTCCTCACCTTTCCTGTCTTTCTCTCTCCAAATCTAGTATTTCTCTCTCCTCGTCACTCTTATTCTCTCTCTTCTTGCAATCTTTCTCTCTCCTTTGCAGTCTTTCTGTCTCCTCTTTCTCTCTCCCTAGTTCTCTCTCTGACAAGTGGTATCAGAGCCTTGGTTCTTGGTCCCAGTTAGTCCCTCATTTTTACCTAGTTACAACTTTCTAGTTACATGGAATTTTGAGTCACAGGTACACAAGTACAGGAGCAGTAGGGGAGTTTCCAAAGCATCTCTAGACCACAAGGACTGCATGCAGGAGCATTAATGGCAGCTTTCTTGGGAGTTTACACCTCTGGACCACAAGGACTGCATGCAGGAGCATTAATGGCAGCTTTCTTGGGAGTTTACACAACATCTCTGCTTCAAGACACAATGAATTGCTGCAGGCCTTCAGATTGACTCAAGATGATTTTTTTCATCCGTCTTTTCCGCTTCTGCATCTGTAGCTCTGCTAACCTTCGTGTGAGCCGTTGTATTTCTTGCTCTATGTCGTCAAGAGCTGCTTCAACCACATTAGATCCCCGCTCGTTTTCAGTTGTGTCACAGCGTAAGAATCTTTGAGAGCGTCTCCTTATTGGTCCAGGCCGTCATTCCTCCACCTAAGATCATGGCCGTTTGCATGATGCCATGCTTCATAATGCTCTTCTTGACAACGACGGTCTTGTTGCAGCTGTCAACGATGAATCCTGCGTCCCTTTGAGCTTCTTCTCCGCCTTCTTTTCCAGATCCTTTCCCTGGAGAAAACCCAAGCTCATTGACGGTTTTGCTTCCGGGCTCTCTGAAGCTCTGATCTGCACGCGAAGGTGTGAAAGGATTTTCGAAGCTCCCTTTCCCTAACCTACTGGAGTCGCTGAAGCTGTCGGTTGCTTCTTCAGTTCCTTGTAAGAGAACTTCTTACAAAGGAAGCCCACTGTAGAGAGGAACCAGCGTTTTCACCAGCTCATTGTCATTCGACAGTGGCCTGCTCTTCCCTTCCTTGGACGCGCTCTTCAGAAACAGCTTCACCATCATACTGTCATTTTTCTCTAGATTCCTGAGGTACATCGTCATCACTTTCAGGATCATCTCCACTACTGTGTATGTCTTCGCCACTCCCAATCACACTATCTTCCCCTTCTGAACTTCCAATTTCAGAAGCACTTTCATCCTCCCCATCTTTCTCATCTTCCTCACCATCTTCCTCCTCTCCTAATTCTGATGAGATTTCATCTTGACCTATAATATCTCCATCAGCAATGTTGTAATCAGCCAGGGTGCGGCCATCCTCTAGCTGTTTTTTTTTTGGCAAAGATGAGCCTCTGCTGGTCGGGAGGGATCGTGTGTGTTAAAGGGCCAAAGATTAGCAAGCTTCTCGAAAACCCTGACGCCTTTAGGACAATAACTTGAGTATCCCTGCGGTGTACTTGGAGCGGGGAAATCCTCCACTGGCATTGCAAATGGCTCAATCATTTTCTCCAATTTCTGCAAAGTGAGGTAAGAGGAATTCCCTTGTAATGCGACAGGTGAAGATATAGGTAATGTGTGATCGCGAAGGCATTCAGAGGCTGCATCCAGAGCAATGGCTGCACCGCAGCTAAACATTAGTTCTATTCGAAATCTTTTGGGGTCATTGAGAGCGGCTGCTGTGTTTGTGATATCAAATCGACCTTTTCGCTCTTTGTAAATGTCTCTTTCCAACTTCTTCCACCGAGCAAACATTAGAAGAAATCCTTCACTTCCATAAGGCAAACCTTCATCAATTCTATCCACGTCCATATTACATTTACCAAGGGCTTTTGCTTGATCAAACGGTGGGAGAACCTCATCTGATGTGCTTAGGGAGAAGCAACATTGTATTGGTAGGAAGACCAGCCCCATCCATCATCCATGGTAGTCCAGAGTTCATTGCCTTTGCTGATGGTTTGGTCTTCATGCTGTGGCGTTCGAGGTCTCTGCTGAGATGCATGCTGGTCAGAGGGCTCGTTTGGTGCGACCACGGAAGTTCTAGACTCTGGCCTTAGCTCCAAGCCACCATACCAACTCCTAATCTGGACACATCCACATGAACCAGTCCTGTCATTCTCTGAAAGTGCTCGAAGCACATCTACTTCGATCATAGCTGCCTCCTTGTACTTTTCTGCACTTCGAACAACTTTGACAGCTACAACCTCCTCAGTTTCAAGGTCACAACACTCAAAGACACGACCAAAAGTGCGAAGAAAAGCTGCTTCTCCATTCTTCGAGCCTCCCATTTACTGCCTCTATATCGCCATTCTCTGCCAGAAAGGGATGCCACAGTAAAGAAAGCTCGTCTGCATTCTCTGGCCTCCATTACCTGCGTTCATTTTGTGTTCAACCTTTCTTTTTGCAGCGTTCTGCTTCTGATACGCAAAGTTCGGAGTTCTAAGTGTGGCAACATACATCCCGAAGAGAACTCATTTTCTGCAGCATTTGTCAGCTTAACTTTCAACTCATCTAGCTCTTCCAACACTTTGCTAAGAGCTGTAACAGACGCCAACTCAGTAGACCTGACATGGTCCAACTCCACTTTCAAGCTAGCAATGTTCTTTTGTGTCTCACTTTCAGCCAACACTGCCTGTCTCTTACCTTCTTGTACATCAGAATACTCTTCCTTTAATTTGATTATTGCAGACTATGATCTGACTTTAAAAGTTCAATCTACTCTTCTGTCTCTACAAGTGCAGCTTGAGCAGCAAACCAAAGCTTCATTAACAGAGTCCTGTTCTTCAGTAAGTTCTTGAATTTTCTTGGAGACAACATCCAAAGCATTATTGGCCTCTTGCCTTTCTTTTATTGTTGCTTGCTTCAAATTAGTGATAGAGAGGAGCACCCCCTTTGTGCTTTCAATCTCTGCTAAGACCTTTTGCAGTTCTGACATAATTTCTTCAACCTTCAGATCACTGAACCTGTAGAACTTGTAGAATTCTGATCAACATGTTTTAGCTCTCTTGTGGAAAACATCCATGAACCAACCACCATCTGAGGATATATAGGCTTTGGGGATGCAATCTTGTAATGCCATATTCATGGAACATTGTTTCTTACTCATTTGAGTGTATAGGCATTGGGTATCGACTCAAGTTGGATAAGAAGTACTCAAAACACTTGGAACAGGGTCAAAACAAGGCACTTACAGGTTTAGACAGGGTGCAGGATTGCACTAGTATGTCAGGACATAAAGGCAAAAATAAGGTCCAGAAGGATTATGCACAGCAAATCAGGGATTCCATGATGGAAAGTACACTTCAAGAGAACCCTGAAGAGCTTCAACAACAAGGAGAAATTAGTATACTCAATGATACTTTGTGTGCCCATGAACTAAGGCATAGAGAGCAACATGAGGCCATGTTGTCAAGAATGGATCAGATGGTTCAATCTACTGATCAGACCAAGGCTCTTATTGAAAAGTTAGTAATATCCAATGACCAACTCTCGGCACAAATCTCTAAACTCATACAATTGCAAGTTGCATCAAAAGAAGTTAATGAGAAGGCTTGTTCAAACAGTGACCCTTCAGTCCCACTTCAGCCATCCAACCAAAATGGTCATGGAGATGGGATCATTGGAAGAAGAGGCATTCCAAATAGTCAGTATGAAGTAGGAGAAGCTTCACAAAGGCATGATGACTATTTGGGCAGTTTGAATGGAGCTAATAATCAAGCTTTTGGATTGCATACTCAGAATTCCAGGGGTACTTTACCAACAGGAAGATTACATGAGTATCATTCCATTGAACCTCGGCAACAAAATGGTTACTATAGTCAACATGCTTATGCTTATGAGAATCCATCTCTTCAGCAAAATAGTTATGATTATACTTGTGAAGCTCTCTTGGTTGACCAGCCCAGTTCTTATGGATGTAACAGAAATGGTTATGCTTATCAGTACACTTCTAGCTTTGATCAATAGCAAGCAAGTGATGATGACCAATGCTGTGGGACTAATGATCAAAGGCAGTATGCTTATGTATGTGAGCAGCAAACATCAGTGGAAGCAAATGCATATGCTCAACCAAACTGTCCCTCTGATGTGCAACAGGGCTATTATCACCATATGCAATATGGACAGCCATCTGTTGTACATGATGAGCATGGACATCCATCTGTTATGCATGAGCAGCAAGATGACTATGAGCAGCATGTCAAAACTATCATAGAGCTAACCAATGGTGATGAACAGGTGTGTAAATTGCTATCTAAAGCTAAACGTGTTAGACACCTTACTAGTGATACAATACGGAAATTGCATGCTGCGGGCTTATGCTATCGTTGTGCTAAGCCACTATCTTGTAATCACCAAGCCACATGTAGGGCAAAGTCTGCCAAAATAATCTTGCTATTTGAATATTATGATGTAAATGATGAAGAACATCTTGTTGAAGACCATTCTGGTATAAGTCCACAACAAGAAGTTCAACAACAAGAAGTTCAGTTCAAGAACGCAGATTATGGACAGCATGTGGACTTGGAAGACCATCATGCAATGGAGACTTTGTTAGTGAGTACTATCATGATGATCATGTTTCCAGCAGTATTTGATTTCGATCTTATGAAAGTTGATCCTATGCATGGCAAAGATACAACTTTTCCTTTTGATCCGGGAGGCTACAGGCTGATTTTGACCTCCTGTGTAGATTAGTAATACTATTGAGTATTAAGTAATCTTTTCTTTTATCCCTTGTAATGCTGTACAGAGTAGTACTCTGTTCTATCCATCTCCTCTTTAGCTTGTTTCTAGGTTTGTTTTTGAGGACAAAAACTTTTGGAAAGGGATGGATTGTAAGAAGTTGGGAATAGTTAAAAATGTTGATAATATGCCATGTCACACTGACATTGGTATATAAGGAGATAAGTTGTAAATTTTCACATCTTTTTGACATATCAATACAATTACAATCTTTCTCTTCCTTCTTGTTCACAGCTTCTATGGCTTCCTCACCTTTCATGTCTTTCTCTCTCCAAATCTAGTCTTTCTCTCTCCTCGTCACTCTTATTCTCTCTCTTCCTACAGTATTTCTCTCTCCTCTTTCTCTCTCTGACAAAACTGCCCTCCTTTGATCAATCCTTATCCTCGTCAATTCGCACCGTTCCAATGACCAAGACATTTAGGTGTAGAGAGACCCACAACAATACACAATCATGTAATTTGTCGTCCAATTGCGCATAGTCCTCAATATGGCCCCTCGGCACCACCACAACAAGAACCACGAGCAATAAGTTCCTGTGATGCAATCCAATACACATGTGAAGAGGTTGACTTGGTTCAGGAGCATGCAATAAGAAGGGTAGAAAGATAGAGGAGTCTCTCAGTGACATGGCTAGCACCGCTCAATCTATGTTAGCCAACCAAAAATCAAACCTAGAGGAAAAGAAAGCATTTGAAGAGTGCAAGCTCATTATCCTGGATACACTTGCCTCCTCTGTATTTAGCTTGTTAGATATAATCAAAAGTCTTAAAAAGGAATGATGGTTTGAACTGTAGATGAATTTGGAACTTTAAAAAAAAAGTTTTTTTAGTCTACCTATAGTCTCATAGAGTTTCATCAAATCTTTTGACAGGTGAATGGACGATGAAAGTCTTTTGATAATGTGTGTCATCGATGTTATAGTTATTATCATGGCAATGTTTCAGCTATTGTTAAGTGATTTGTATGATGGGGACAATGACAGGATGCAATTGTATACTTTGATGGAGTGCATGGCTCGTGGTTACGTTGCACGTCGAGCTAGGATAGGTCAGCGAAGGCACGATCGACAATCATGTTGGGCCTATCCAAGACCACAAACTTTTATGGAGCAGGGGCTTCTGGGGAGTTATTCAAACTGAATGTTCAAAAGCAGGTTACGAGTTAGTAGGAGTATATTTGAATATCTCATCACGAAGTTAGCACCACAATTGCAACGCAAGAACATGAACTATAGAAGAGCAATACCTTTGGAGAAGCAGGTCTGTGTGGCTTTGCATCGCTTAGCGAGCGGCTCAAATTTGGGACTCATAGCTGATTTGTACGGAGTCTCAACTTCATTTACACAGATGGCTGTTCTAGACTTTTGCAATGCACTGGCTGCATGTGGATTGCATGGTATGTACATAAAGTGGCCAACATTACAACAAATGCAAAAAAATACAGATGCATTTCAGGCCCTTCGAGGTATACCTTATATTGTTGGTGCAGTAGATGGTAGTCATATTCCCATCTTTACCCCAAGAGAGAACCATGAAGATTATTTTGATAGGAAGGGCTTCCACTCAATTATTCTATAGATAAGTGTGGCAGCCGATTGTGTTGTTTGGGACTATGACGTTGGCTGGGTAGGTTCTATGCATGACTGGAATGTTTTTCAACATTCATAACTAGGAAAACGATGCATAAACAAAGTTCTGGGACAATATTGTCTACTACGTGATTGTGCTTATCCTGTACGCTTTTGGATGCATCCTCCTTTCAAGGGCGGTAAGGATGGACTATCTTCAGAACATTATCATTGGAATTACATTCAATCAAGTACTCGTATGCCAGTTGAAAGGGCATTTGGCATCCTTAAAGCGCGATTTTGCATATTATTGAAGAGATGTGACATGCTTTTACAAAATGTCTCGAAGATTGTGGCAGCATGCCTTGTTCTACATAATATATGCATTGTGCATGGAGATAGTTTTGATGATGCATGGATACATGAAGCGACAACGGAACTTGAGAGAGAAAGTAATGCACCTCGTCAAGATATGGACCAACAAAATAGTTTGAGGAATGGATTAGTAGAGATAGCTACGCTAACCAACACAGGTACTACGCAAGCAATACAAAGAGCTCAAGCAATGGAGCCACATCGGAGGCAAGCCATCTTGGGGGGGCATCTTGAAGAGACAACATTGCTCAAGCCATGTTTTGAGAGAGGGAGAACACAAATATGAGAACAATCTTTGGTGATTCTGACTCTACGGAGGAAATCGACGACAAAGACAACGGTGAGTAAACTTCAATAGCGTCTACAATGCAGGTGGAAAGGTGGAAAGAGGGGTTATGTGCTAAAAAAATTTCCCTCTTTCCATCTTTCCGCAGAGAGCTGGGTAGAACCATGCCTCAATAGCATGGTGAAGGGGTTCAACTCCCCTATTCTCTTTTTCATTACTAATTTGTGTTAGTGTTATAAGCCGTTTTTAAAAAGTTTGTAATGGTTTTAGTTCTATTAGTCGTTTTTTTATAGTTTTGTAATGCTTTAGTTTTATCAATCGTTTTTTTTCAATTTTATTAATCGTTTTTTTAAAATCTAGCATCAATGATTGTGTTTAATCATGTATTCAAATAATAGTATTATATTAATAACGATCAACATCCATAGCATCCCTTCATTCACACATGAGTCGAGAAGTGTCCGGTGCATATGTGGTGGCCCGTGTGTAAACGATTGCGGACGGAAGATGGACGGACACTTAATGACCACGAAAAGTGTCCGTCGCCCAGTGTGTAAGCAGGTGACGGCCGCCCAAGTCAACTTTTCCTGTGCCCACCAATTGGGCGCAGATGGGCAGGCAATGGCGGTGTGTAAGTAGCCTTACAGATTCTGTCTCTAATTTGACTAGCAAATGATTGTCTATCGTTTGCCATTTGAAATGCATGAAGGAACGCTACTCAATTTATCATGATATAAGCTTTTGCACGACACTTGGCATTTACATGTTTTGGCTCTCATTTGACTAGAGATGATCATTTATTGTTTAGCATTATAAAGGCATTTAAAAAACGATCATGTCAATGTTAAGAGACCGGTCGAATTCCGGTGGCCTGGCCCGGGGCCGAGATATAGTCTAATGCTTCAATGACTTTGCAAGATAATAACAATTTATTATCGGACACGCACATCGGAACTAAGGCCCTTTGGTAGAGGGACCCAGATAGTCATCACGTGAACCACGGCACCCGCCAATCGTCTGTGAGAGACTAACTCTGACTCTGTATGTATGCCAGTGTTGAGCCTGGAACGAAGAAGACGACGACGAGGAGAAGCTAAGAGAGCGAGAGCGAGCGAGAGAGCTATGGCAACCTCCCTCCCAGCGGTGCCTCGTACCAAGCTCGGGTCACAGGGCCTGGAAGTGTCTGCCCAGGGGCTCGGTTGCATGGGCATGTCCTTCTCGTACGGCCCCCCCAAGCCCGAGCAGGACATGATCGACCTCATCCACTACGCAGTCACAGAGCTGGGCGTCACCTTCCTCGACACCTCGGATGTCTATGGACCGCATCTCAATGAAATCCTTCTAGGCAAGGTACTCATAATTACAGCTTTCCAGTTTTGGCAGCCCAAGAGACATCATCCATTGCAATTTGCTCACTCATCATCATGTAAAAGTCATCACAGGCGTCGATTTCAAGTAATGTTATCTACCACATCAGTATCAAGCATGTCTTGAGAAGTCTATCTAGCTAATTCCTATTTGAAAGCAGCCAAGGTCCCCATAATGGTGCCTGAAATGGAGATCGAGCATGTTGCCACACTTCAAACAGGCCCTAATGCAAGAAACTCTGGTTCCAATGCACAATAAGTTTTTGACTTTTTTCTATGTGGGAAAAGGAGCTCTTTTCCCTTGTTTATCCCTGTAGTGTTCAACATCAACATCCTGAGCTTCTACTCAGGAGGCACTGCATACCTAGCTAGGTGCGGTTGGGGTACAGGGGGCTGCTGGCCCAGGGCTGGCTACCACATCAGTATCAAGCATGCTATGAGAAATCTGTCTAGCTATTTCCTCAGTGAAAGCAGGGAAGGTCCCCTTAAAATGATGTCTGGAATGGACATCAAGTACGTTGCCATACTTCAAATGGGTCCTTAATGCAAGCAACTCTGGTTCTAACATATAAGCTAGTGCATCATGCTTTGTTTGGTTGACAAGAGTTTCAAGTGATAGGCCTTTTACTTATCACATTCTGATGAATTTACCTGACTAAAACCGACCTGGCATGTGTAGGCACTTAAGGGAATACGAGACAAAGTCCAATTGGCTACAAAATTTGGAATCACTATAGAAAATGGACAGCGAACATTCAGAGGTGATCCCACATATGTCCGTGCCTGCTGTGAGGCAAGCTTGAAGAGATTGGGTGTGGACTGTATCGATCTCTACTATGTGCATAGAATTGACACAAGAGTACCCATTGAAGTTACGGTAAGCTCACTAGGAGACCAATTGTTGGCAGTTCCATATGCAAAATATTGCCTCAACTGGGGAACATATCATTAAGATAATGAAAATTGAAATCCAATCTGTATAGCCCTCACAGTTTTAGCTATGTTTTAGGCTTTTCTCGGTTTTGCAGTAAGTGCTATGAAAACTAATACTACTGAAAAGTTGATTCTGTGCTAAATGAAAGACTGAACGGCTTTGCCTATCATAAACTATAAGATGCCTTCAAATGAACACTTGAGCACTAGAAGATGCTTCTTGGTTGCAGATAGGAGAGATGAAGAAGCTGGTAGAAGAAGGAAAAGTAAAGTACTTAGGTCTTTCGGAGGCTTCTGCTTCCACTTACGGCGTGCACATGCAGTGCATCCAATTACAGCTGTCCAGCTGGAGTGGTCTTTGTGGACTCGTGATGCAGAGAGAGAGATTATACCAACTTGCAGGTATTTCTTCTTTGTTATGTGCACTGGCTGTTTCTGTTTTATAGCTAGCGTGTATTGATGGACAATGTCAGTAGCACTTGTGAGCATTGTTGTTGTAATGAGTAGATAATTTGAACTCCTTATACTTGTTGAAATGTCCCTCTATGTCAATAATATGACTCAAGATGCCTATGCTCACTATGAGATTTCTGTGGTGCTATGTGGTGACTTGTCTGGAAAAAATATATCTGGGTTCGACTGCAATTCTCTAAAAGTCTTCCAAAATTTCCATGTTTAATAGGACTAGAGAAATCTAGTTCCCTATACTAGACTGTACTGCTGAATCAACACCTCTATTATCTTGTAGCTCTTCAGACTATTGACCAGAGTGCTGTGATTTGCCATATAGCTCCCTAATATGTAGGATGAAATGCAGGATTATACTACTTTGTACTTCTAACTTACTTTTTTTATCTGCATCTACTGATGGTTAGTTAATGAATTTCAGAGAGTTGGGAATTGGAATTGTCCCTTTCAGCCCACTAGGCCGTGGTTTCTTTTCAGCGGGAACAAAGGTTTTGGAGAATCTTGATGACAAGGACATGCGCAAGGTACACTTGCACAGAGCTCACTGCTAGCGCCAGTATACTTGATGTTCAATGCTGCTGCTATAATAGCCAATTGATCGTTCTATATTTTCTTTGCTCAGACTAGTCAACCCCGGTTTGCGTCAGAAAACCTGGACCATAATGTGCAACTGTTTGAAAAGCTGAAGGAGCTTGCTAGTCGGAAGAGCTGTACTCCAGGACAGCTTGCTCTTGCATGGGTACTTCATCAAGGGGATGATGTGGCTCCCATTCCGGGTACAACAAAGCGAAAAAATCTAGAGGAAAATGTTGGTGCCTGCAATGTGAAGCTTACCAAAGAAGAGCTGCAAGAACTTGAAAGTTTTTTCCATGCTGTTAAAGGTGCACGGTATGCAGACATGAGCTGGAGTACTATGAATGAAGAGACTATTTCTCTGTCTGAGTGGCAGGCAAAGTAGGTGTACTTCTACTAGTGCACTATTCACCTCTGACAACTACTGTGTCCAGGGTCATAGGCATACATGTATGGAGCTTAATATCTAAACTGATTACTTTCATTTTGTGGAATTTGTATTGAAAAATTAAACTTTCCCTTACTTTCTGTCAAGCCATCTGTGATAACTAATATGTTGAGGGTACATAGGCGTACATGTATGGTGCTTAACATCTAAAGTGAATGCTTTCATTTTGTGGAGTATCATATTGTGAAATTAAGTTTGCCCTTCCTTTCTTTCAAGCTGAAGCCTGCCATGCATGAGCATGTGCAGTGCTTCAATTACTAAACTTTGTACTGGCTAAACTGATTATTGATTTGAGAAAGTATAAATTACTTGGAAAGTAACTTGTACTGGTTAAACTGATTATTGATTTGAGAGAGTATAAATTGCTTGGAAATAAACTTCAAAAGCGGATAAAAAGTTTCTCTGCTGCAAGTACATTATTGCAGATCATTTTAGTTTAACATTGTAAGTGGCATCTGTATATTTATTATGTCCCAGTGTGTCTGCTAAGGAGAATTGTATGGAGAGATTTGCTGAGATTTTCCGGTACCTGGATTACCTTCCTGTAGGGGAATAGAATATAGATTTAATTGCCAATTTTAGATAGACAATTCTAGAAAAAGGTTGGACTTGGATGATGCTGGCATTCTAGGCAATGGTGAAGACATTTGCCATGTGCATTACTGGTCCATGGTAGACAGGTATACTTCATTGGTGTTTAGCTTCCGATCATTTTTACCTTGTTTTCCTCTTGTCTAGTGTTGAGCTCTGATAGTAAAGCTAGATAGTGTTGAGCCATCAGAGTAACGGTCAGACTTATTGTCTCCTTTATATGATAGTCGACAAGAAGAGAATAATCAAGGCTTGAGATGATGGTAACACTGGCAACACAATGAACCAATCATAATGCTGCTAAAGTTCAGAAGGAAGACCAATGATAAGACTATGATGGTTAGGAATCTTTTATTGATATTTTGGTAGATCCTCTAGGTGAAAAGAAATGATGCTTGAATATTGCAAGATGGTGAAATTTGCTTGGAGGTACAAGAAGTCACAGTGCAGGCTGTTAAGAGTTCAAGCCAAAGTTTTTTGGCTGGAGATTGCCCCTCTTCCTTACTCTTAAAGATGGTAGGAAGAAAAGATTGAGGATAGCACTAGTGAGGCTTTGGAAAATTATTCTGTTTGACATATTCACAGCCTCACTCTCAAACATAGTCTCTTTGGGGTAAGAATAAAACGTGTAATGCTGTTAGGGACAGGGTTACTTTCTTGGATACAACCCTTTCAGCTGATGATTTGAACAAGTTGTGGTTTCAAAGAAGAATGGCAAGTCTCCTTATCCTGATGGGTTTCCAAGGGAGTTTTTCTAGAAGTTGGTTTTGATGTGTGCCCAATTATATTACTTCTAAATATGAAAGAATTAGCTGGACCTGAATGATTACAAGGTCCCTCAGGGCAGTCTCCAGATATTGAGTTATGCTGTCAAGGTGTTTTAAGGGCTAGAGTCTCAAACACCTCAATCAATGCTCTTTGATCCACTAGAATTTCCATAGAAAATTGAGCGTCTTGTAGACACTTCAACATCAAAAGATGGTGAGCCACGTTGTATTTTCCCTTATCTTTTTCTCATCTCTTCCACCAAATTGCTGGTTAGTGCATACCAATTACTCATTCATCATTTACAACATTTTTGCTAACTTTGATAACTTGTGTGATGGGAGACATTTTTCTACTTCTTCCTCAACTCATCTTGAATGGATACATATGCAATAGATCTGGACACTTCAGTAGAACAAATATGACTTCTTGCTCATGAAATGCAATACCATGGAGTGCTTATGATGGGGATTTTGTTCATGATGTGGATAGTTGTATGCAACATGCAAGTTGTTGTCTTTGCTTTTGGAGGGTCAAAAGCATTTCCCAAAGCCATTGAGCTCATAATTTTCCCACATAGGCACATGCCAAAAACTAGTCTCACCAACTTCTCAACAATGTTATGTTGGCATTTAGGGTGATACTCCATACACATAGCATCTTCAAAAGCGGTATGAGAATCGCGAGTTGAGTAGGAGTGGTGGGGTTGAACTTGGTGTGGACCACAACAATATATTGAGGGGAGATCCACCTTATATAAATAGCTAGGGTGGCATCTCTTTCAAATGCCCTTTGACCCCCTATCTACTAGCAAACTCATCTATATCCACATGGCTTGCAATTATAAGAAAAACTATTATGCTAAACCATGTTCTCTAGTGTGCTTCTAGCTTAAGTCAATTGAAGGGGCATTTCTATTGGAGCCTTACCCTCGCCTATGAATCGACGTCCTTGTTAATGGTCCTACACTATTTGTGCTTGCTTCTAACAAGCTTCCTAGGTTGCGGCTCATTAATGTCAATTCTTCCACTCTTGAGGGTTGTTCAACTAGCCTTTTGAGGGTTATGTCCTCTGTTTCTAAGTCACTCCTCCCCTTGCTACATCAACCTTTGTTTCTTTTCTTTCCTTCTTGGATTCTTCTTTGGCTCTTTCTAACTCTCCCTCTTCTTTACCTGTGCCCTTTCCTCATTTGGTCGACACTTTGATGATAAACTTTTCCATTTTTTCCTTTTTGGATGTGATCGATTTTGGATCCTTTGGTTGCATTTCTAGTTATCACTGCTGGGTTTCTAGGCTCTCCTTGTAGCATTGCAAAATAGGGTGGACCACCACAATTGAGACTATAAGATCTTCTGAGTTGTGGAGTCTCCATCAAAATGACCCTTGCAATTCTTCCATGTGCTTCATCCAAAACTTCATGCATCTCATACTTGTAGACATAATGTCTTAGTAGGCTATCTTGGGCCTAATCGATACAATTGTCTAATAATTAGTTGGTAGGGTTATGCTTTGATTATGAGTCAACAAAGTCGAGCCTTTTTTATTGGGCGGTCAGATATTCAATCTCCCAAGATATCAAAAATTTCATCATCCCAATTGGGAGTTAGGTCCGCTTTAAAGAGATTCTTTGTTTTAGAATACCTTTTTTGCCAGCTCTTCATTGGGTATTTGAGACAAATGATTGGCCATGTAATGTTGCTTTCCTTTTAGTATGACTACTGAGAAGTCAAATTTAAGAAGTAATAGTAACCATACCATTACAATATGCATCTAATGGCACGGCTTATTCACATAACGGAGCTTGGTGGTGTACGAAGAAAGTGAATGGTATTGCCAAATTTTTTTAAAAAGATGAAACTTCATGGAAAACACCATCACGAGTCCTTTCCTCTCAATTGTAGAATAATTCTTTTCAGTGTTTGTGAGTTGGTGGCTAGCAAAGCTTACCAGATAGTCCAAATTGTGCTCCCTAGATTGGTAGAAAATTGCTCCCATGGTAAACTTTGAGGCATCAATGTGCACATGGAAGACTATATTCCAATCTAGGGCTTGTGGAATTGGTGGTGTTGTTAGAATATTCTTTAGTGCCTCATAAGCACATTGACATTCGTTGGTCCACTAAAAAATGATCGACAACTTGTATAGAGATTGAGAGATTAGTATGCAGTTTAGTACAAATGATCAATAATATCTAGTGTAGTTGACGAAGCATTGAGCTCCCTTGCCATTCATTGGTGGTAGAAAATCAACGATGACTTTGACTTTCATTAAGTCATTTGCAATGTGATTCTTTGATACTATATGTCCTTGTGTTTTATCCAAAACTAGCACTTTAAGGGGTTTAAAGAGAGACTATACTGTCTACATCATTCAAACACTGCACAAAGCTTTTTTAGATGTTGAGTCTAGTTGGTATGTATGCAAAGATTTTCAACGAACACTTCCAATTGTTTGTGCAATATGTCTTTAAAGATCGTGCACATTAGATTGAAAAGTGACATGAGTGTTGGTTAGGCCAAAGGACATCATTGTGTATATGAATATGCCCCATTCAATTGTGAATGCCATTTTGTGCTTATCATTCGGATGAACTTGCACTTGGTTGTAACTTGAAAATATGTCAAAGAAGTTGTAAGCTTCCCTTTCTGGTACCCTTTCCAACATGTGCTTGCTCTAATATTTTCTTTTTACTTTAGCATGATGGCAATGATGGAAAGTGAGTCCATGTGCTTCATTTCATACTTAGGACTCATTGCATAAGGGTCTTATTTGATTGGCATTGCATCTGGCACCATGGGGATATTATAGGTACCAATGTTGGGGTCTATTTCTTTGAGCTCTTCAAGTGACTAGGCAAATGCATCGAACTCTCACAAGAGACTTACGAGATTAGTTTTTTCATGCTCAATAAGGTCCTCTATGATAAAAATGGGTTTAGGATTTTAACCCTCTATTGCTAAATCAAATTCTCTGACTTTGGCTTCTATTAGCTTTCTAGTTTGTCCTTCTCATTTAGCTCCAAGCAACACCTCTATTCAATCTACTTTTTTGAATGCACTAAAGTGTTTAAGAAGATCATGTGGTTTTTGCTATTTCTTAGCATCAACATTTTTTGCAATATTTTCCCTCTCCTCCTTTAACCTTTTGCATTGCAAGTGGTGGAAGATTCGATTTGGGCATTGGGTCTTAGGTAGCAAATGGATTTTTGGGTCATTATCTAAGTCGACTTTCAATTCGAAGTTAAAATCATAGCCTTTGTTGGACAAGGGTGTCTCTTTGGGGAGTTGTAGCTCAAAAGCACTCTCGATTTCATATGATATCTTGCTTGTTGAGTCTTGTTTGCTCATAATCTAATACTTCTAAGTACTCAATCCAAGTCTTGTTAGAGTCCATCTTGATTGCTCCATTGACAAGCAATACATGCATTTCCTTAGGTTTGGAGTTGACAATGATTTGTTTAATCATGTTATGGTTAGTGTCATAGTTGATTTTTTCAAGTCCTATGGTTGAGGCTTCTTCTTCTAGTTCCCAATCAATGTACACACTTTCTTGATCTTTTGCATCAGAAAACACATTATTCGTCATTGCTTTTCTCAACTGGATGTTCTTCTCGACAAGGGCCTAGTTGTAGAGTAAGTTCAGATCGTGCACTGTAGTCCAGTTTCATCATTGATCTGCTAAGAGCTTTTTGAGCAGTTTTAGGTTTTCATTGAGGCTATCATGTAGCCTATCTTTCAAGAATCATAGGATCTTCATCAACTCTAGCTTGTTTGCACGCACTTGATAGGTCATGGTAGTAGATGTTTTGACACTTCTTGCCGTAATTCAAATTGGAATAGAAAGTGAGTTTTCATTCTTTGTTTTTATTGCCTCTTCTCGTCTTACTACATTGTGTATTCTATCAGATACACTTGCATAGCCATCCTCATCGTCTGAGCAGGGAAAGTCAATGTTGGTAGCAAGGATATGCATCCAATCTCACTCATTGTCAAGACAAGGGATGTATTTTGTGAGTGGGCCATAGTTTGATGCAATTTTGGTATTGCCCTTTAGTAAGGTAGAGATGGCATCCAAGTCAATTGGTGAGGTTTTTTAAGTGGCCATCTCAATCCTAACTACTTTTGTGTAGTTTTTGAAGAATATTAAGTTGTTATCTAAGTCCTCGATTACCCGTGCATTTCTCATCTAGGGTTGATCAAGTAGGATGTCATAGTTGACCTCCCTTCATGAGAATGAAGCTCATTGAGCATAAAGTTCATTGAGAACTTGATACTTGTCATTTTAATAGGCCAATCCTTTAGCACACCAAGTGGTTTGACCTTTATTTCATTGGCCAATGTGACACTGAAATGTGTAGCTTCCACATGTGGATTGCCCCAAGCCGACAAAATTAAATGGCTTACGATATTAACTCTTGCTCCTTTTCCAACTATCCCCTTTCGGGTGGAAACCTCTAATTCAATGATAGGAAGGACTACCTGCATCTCCATCTCCTTCCAGAAGGCATTTTCTCATAGGTTTTAGGGTTAGATTGGGTATATACATGCCAACGATGTGGTCTTGCAAAGTTGTTATTTTTGACTACATTGGTCCCTTTATCCGCTTTTTCAATGTGTTCTAGAGTGAAGGGCTTTGCTTTAGTAGTTGTCCTAGCAATGAGGAGATTGGTGTTGAGGTCAAAGTAGCTAGCAAGCTAGCACTTGATTTCTCTTACTTGTATTCTCTTTCTAGTGTTCATGCCTTGGTTATTATTCAGTTTTAGCTCCAAAAGCATAACCATGGGAACCAACACAAAGGCAAAAAGCAGGTATAAAATAAAAAAAGGAGAGCTCTAAATCCACAGTCAAGAAAAGCAAGAGAAGGGAGATTGCACTTCACCTCCCATAGATTTTTCTTAGCCCCCATGCTTATAGGCCCCTTGCTTAACACTCTTTATGAATCCCACAAGATGCAAACAAAGATCAAAATTTTAGATTTTTAAATGGGTTTTCTTATTCAAGGTTTTTTTTGAAGGTTACATTAACTCCTAATCTACTTTAAATAAAAAAATTTAAAACCAAAATCATTTAAAATCTCCTACTCCATTTGTCCTACTTTATCTCACACTTGTTTTGAGCTCTATTCCTAATCCGTTTTGGAGTTCACACTCCTATCCTATTTCAGAGTAGTGCTTCTTTTTCGATGCATGACAAAGAGAATATATGCAATTGCAAATGATTCTATTGTGTCCCAGCAATGGAACCAAAATATCACAGCTTTTACAAGCTTGACCACTGGTATTGATGGAACACTTATTGTTTCAAAGCTCTTCATCTCATTTGGTAATGGCTACCTCTCATGTAGCCTACATGTTGGGACCTAAACAGCTCGGACACTAGCTCTAAGCACTAGCTGGGCTACTACTCACCTAAAACCATCCCATAACATGGCCTTGCGGCTATAAGCATCCAAGAACTTTGCGTTTGTAGCGTTTTTTGTAGTCCAATGAATAACTCTTTCCCTACTCCTCAGAGGGAGTCCCTAAACATGTTGGTGTTATATACTACGTAGCACACACAAGGGGAGCACCCCTCAGTTGATCACCGTGGCTCCACTACAGCTCTCCTACACCTCGGGGAGGCCCTCGTGAAGCTCTATCAAAAAACAGAGTATAGACCCATGCTTCATTTGATAGGCCATGCCATACCCATCAACCTACTTGTACTTATGGTCGTCAAAGTAGTCGAGCCAAGACAGAGGGTGTATGACAGGTACAATCCCTCCTTCCTCACTAAACTCAATAGAGATGCTAGTAAGAACCCTATGGCAATGGTGGTAGTAGACCTTAATATCCCACATGAAAGATCTATCTTGCTACTCAGTAATATTATAACCCTTACTCCACCAGATCACACGGTCTTGCTAGTAATGCTACTTTAAATACAGATGTTCAAGATAAGGAATGATTATGCCCATCCAAAAGGCACCAAGTTTGATGTCAACCCCTACACATATCTATAAACTTGGCACCTGCCACACACTTTCTAGCTTCCGGATCATGTAGTTGCTTCATGATGCGAAACCTTGCGGGGATTAAATGGGAACAAACTCCGATCGATGAACCAAGACTTGTGTTGGCTTCCTAGCATCAAACTCCATCTAGGGAAACTCCAACTCATCGAGCTGCAACCATTTCCTTTTGCATGAAAATTTGCTTTTACGGCCTCCCGAGCTCTTTTCTGCTTCAAAAATTGTCTCTAAAATCCGCTCATTGGCGCCACGGGATGGGGCGACTCAGCCTTAAAAAGCATCAAGTTGCCACAAAAAATATACTCAACAAAGCATAAGCATAGCTTCACTCTTCCTCTTGACAAAATCAAGGCATAAAAATCCTAAAGGGATAGGCCTGACATAATCTAACATAAAGCCAAAGCGAGTCGCTAACCAACTGCTCCAACATGGACTGGCTAAAAGAACTATCAAAGAGGTCATCCTAGTGGTGGTCTAAACTACCTACCTAGCTAAGGATAATTGTACTAGGAACTCCTACTAGACGAGGACTCCTATAGCCTGATCATCAGTAGATATTGCCTTTTAACACACTTTTCTGTTAAGGTTCTATACTCGGGCATGCAAAAAGGAGGGAGCTGAGCGTAGAGTGATCCAAGGAGAACATGGCATCGGGCTCAGGTCCTAACTCGATACCCAAGAACCTACCAAGGTCTCGCAAGGTGGCACTTAATCCTTTTTTGACTTTGTCATGCCACTATGCGGACACAGTGTGAAAAAATCGAGAGTACATCATCATCCAACTTTCTTATTGATCTAGAGAGTCAATGCCATATTAGTCATTAGTGTCAATGTCCATAGTATGGATGGTTCAAAAATACTAGATTTTTGGACAGGTTTATACTATTTTTGATATTTTGGATAGCCAGCTTGGGAGATTTCATGCAAAAAGGACTGGCAAAATTGCACGACATGCGATCGCAGTTGACAGGCAGTAAACATCACTCCAAAATTGGCAGAAGAAGAAGGAACGATCTGGGAGAATTCTGAGGAGGTGTCTTGGGGTTTTACCCCCCACCAATGGAACCATCAGATTTGCAGTCTGAGCAGCACATAAGAAGTTATTGTTTGATACACGTTTTTGGTCTACAAGGGAACTCCAGGAGATCTAATGCTTGGAGATTGCTTCTAAGTAGTGCCAGACAAGGAATTTGTTTATCTTCTTAGGTTCTATCAATACATAGTGCTTTGTCTTTATCTTGTGTACCTCTTGTCTATTATTTTTCTTCTCTTCTATCTCTTATTCTCTACTTTCTTCTCTCTCTCTGATCCTCGGTGGATATAACCTTTCGACTAAAACCGCTCCAACATTGGTGAACCCGATGTGAAAGGTTTTTAGAAGGAAAGACAAGATGGGAGAACCTTTAATCACAATTTCTAGTGATGTTTTGCAGCAATTAGTGCATAATATGAACATGCTTATGCAGGTACAACAACAACAACAGGTGATGTAGGCTTTTGCTTAAACATAAACTATTGTGATGAATGGCTTGCAATAAGCAGTTGAAGATGTTGTTTAATGGCAGGAATGTATTTGCATATTTGCATATCTATTGTTAACCTCAGCACAAGAAAAAGTGGAAAAAGTGGAAAAGTGCAAGTCGGGAGCTGAAAGGAGCGGCCCAGAAGGAAATCGGTCACAACGGAAGATGCAGGAAAGGAAACGGTCAAAAGCGAAAGGGCGGTCTTGAAAGCTAAGCCAAAGGCAAAGTCACATTTTTAAATGCAAGGCGCCCCTAAAAACTTCTATAAGAGAGCGCCAGGCTCCCTCCTGTGCACATTGTAAAATGTTTTTTTTTAATAGACGGGCATAGGTAAAGAGATAGGACAAATAGAAGGGAATGGGAAAAGAAGACCTTGCCACAATGGCCGGTCATGTAAAAAAGGGGATGGGTGTCCAAAAGGAATTAGGGTTTTGTCTATAAACTCAAAAAGTGAATGATAAGCTCATTCTTTGGTATGTGGCAAAGTGGACTCATCATCTTATTTTTTTCTCTCCTCTTCTTGCTTACTTGTGTGCGCTTGAGGGAGAATGAGAGTGTGAGTGTGAGGGAGTGAGTGTTTGAGAGTGGGAGATCTTGAAGATGAAACTCTCCATCATCTCCTCTCTTCTTCTCTTCTCTTCTTTTCTCTTATGCGCTGTGAGGCTATGGAGGATGGAGCTTGGAGGTGGAGGCTTGAGGATGCTTGAGCTCGCATCTCAAATCATGGAGCTACTGGTGTTCTTGAGGGAGGAGGCAACTCATTTAGGCATCTAGGTAAGCTCACTACACCCTGGTAGGATGGAAGGTGCGTCGGCTAGGTGAGAGATAGCCATAGGTGTTCACTTGAAACACTTGAACAATAAGCGGTCCGTGGGTCTTGGTGGTTGAGCTCGCCTCTACATTTTGGTTCTGTTATCGGGACCAATGAATTTAGCTTGAGCACTTGTGCGCCTCAAATCGAGTGACGAAGTAAGGGTTTCATCCCCGAACTGGAGCTTGAGATAGGTAGGAGGTTTTGGGTTTTTAATCTTTGCAAAAACTAAGTATTTTGGTTTTTTGATGATTAGGCAAGTAGGAGAAATGATTTTAGTAATTTACTTTCAGTTTTTGTTGCATTTTGTTGAGATATTTGCAATGACACCTACTATGGCCTCTTTGTATGAGGCAATTCTGGGCTTCGGATACAGAGGCAGACTGAATCCCATATGCACAGAAAGGGAAAACTGCTACACATCCAACAACTATAAAGCATTGTACTTGATTACCACTTTTTACAATGAATGAAGACATGATGATTCTTTTCTTTATTGGTTAGTATTAGTTTTGTACTTGTTGGGGGTAAAGGCGCCTCTGCCTAGTCACCCGTGTATTACTATACTAACAGTCACCGCCACTGCACATTGCAGGTGGCGGGCACCCGTCACTATCACTTTATTCTTTATTCTTTGACAGTTTGAATAAAGGAAGGCCCGGTCACACATTGTGACTGTTGGAGTTCCCATTTCTAGTCTCTCCCTTTCTTGCTCTTGCTCTCCCGCCATAGCTCTCGAGTCCAACCTTCGATCCGTCACTCCCTTTAAATTGGTATCAGAGCTTTGCTTTCCGACTCTTGAGCTTGGTTTGTGGCATTCTCAGCATCCCATCGACTCCCTACTTGCATTGGGTCTCCTTCTCGACAGCCATATCCGACTCCTTCGAGCTCCTGTCACTCCCTGGCTTCTCGAGCACCTTCCTGGCATTGTTGGGCACCTTCAGGGCATTACATTAGAGGTATTTGATCATTTTCTTTAGGGTTTACTTCAGTCCTCAGGTCTCACAGGCTGTAAACAAGATTGGGGCAGCCACCATTGAAGCTTCCTTGCTTCATATCTCACTTGCCTTTGAACAAGACTTGCTGGAGCTTGTTTGAGGCCTTCCTTGGCTTTAACCGGATCCCTCCGAAGCTTGGCCACCATTTTTTGCAGCCCTAGGACCAACATTTACAATTGGAAGAATCACGCATCCCTCCCATATGTGTCTTCAGCATTGATAGTCACAATAGCAGCTCTCCCCTTCCATTGGCACTTGGAAAGGGTCCATTTCGAGCATATGAACATGCTTTGATGCTTGGTTTTGATGGTTGATGTGTTGGCATAGCATTTGGACTGATTTAACACTGTTTTGGGACTGTCATAACAGTCCACAGGCAGTTTATGACAGTGTTACATTGACATTTGATGCTACAGCTTGTTTGGTATTGTCATTTGATGCCCGGTTGGTCCCGTTTGATGCCCGGATGTTAGGGGAATGTATGCCTATTGTTTGGCAACCATTTGGAGCTGATTTTGGTGCTGAAATTCTCAGTTTTGAACAATAAATCACTGCTGTACACAGTTGGGCTGAAGTCATTTTACTCTTGTATAGTTATGCCTATGCTTTTCGGGCTATGTTTCGGGCATATATGGTGATGTATTGACACTTGGGGCTCGACATAGAGCTTGGTTTTGATTCGGGATTGTTGGTTGAGCTTGAGCTTGCTTTGCAAAGCATTTGGATGCTCCGTCTTGGATGTACTCATGGCATGTATGTTGCTTATGTCTGATCGGTCTTGACATGCTTAGCCTATGCCATTACTACATGCTAGTTACATTGTTTGGAGCCTATTGCTACTAGAGCTTGGACTTGGCTTGACATTGGATTCTCGGAGCTTACTTGAGCTATTTATTGGCTTTCTGGAGTTGTATCTTGGGATGTACTTGATGTCTTACATGCTTATGGATGCTACATATGGATGCTCTACCGCCTACATGTTCGGGATGTACTATTGATGTATTGTCTTAGACTTATGTCATTGGCATAGTGTCTTGCCTTGGCTTGAGCTTTTGAGCTTGTACATATGGCTTTTGTGCCAGTGGGAGCATTCTTGAATACTTATCAAACATTGAGCAAGTGGTACTTTGAACCGTTACATGCTACTGAGCATTTACAGACACTTGAGACTTTGGGACTTCTTACCTTTTGGGATGATACATCATATGTCTTGGTTCACTGTATGCTTATGAGCTAAGTCTCAGTTTTGGATCTGTATCTTTGTGAACCGACACCTACTTGTGTCAAGTTTTGGTAATGGCAGGAACACTTTGCCCCGTTGCCTGGGGGGTGTGCCTACTCACTGGCAGATGTTTGTATGACATACTTGGGTGTTGGATTCATGCTTATTGACCGTCATATGCTTATGCTATGCCCGCATGATGCCGGCTTTGGTCTTGGCAGTATCTGATTGCCTTGGGATCCGATTTTGGCATTGTTAGCTCTCTTTTACTGAAATCTGAAATTTATTACAACAAGCATATATGTATGGACTGACATGGATTTTTCATGCTGAAACACTTTGAAATGATATACTTTCATTTGTACTTGGTAGGCAGCAGCTTTGGTTCCACTTTCTTTACCATTTTTCCTCGATTTTGGTGATTTTTTGGTCATTTTTTGCAGTAAACAGCAAGCAGTTTTGAACTGTCTACAGTCTTCTAGCCTGCATTATGGCGAGTTCGTCCCACTGATCATGCTATTTTCAATATCACTAAGCTTGATGGTACAAATTACTCTTATTGGAAGAGCCAGATTTGGCAGGTGTTGGTGCAGAAATCGCAGATCAACAAACCTTTGAGGTTAAGCGGGCATCCGCCTGCAACTATGCCAGATGAGGAATGGCTTGAGCTTGATGTGAGTTATGCAAGTCCACTATTGTATTGTCTCTCACAAAACAGGTTCACTATAATGTATTTGAGGAAGAATAGAGTGTATGGCAGTTGTGGGAAAAGATAAAAAATCTCTATGACAAGAAAAGTCCAGCGAGTCAGATGTATTGGTTGAAGCAACTTATGGATTTGCACATGAAGGAGAATGTGACTATGTCTGCTCACTTGAGCCAGTTCCATGCTATACTCAAGAACTTGACTTTGCAGGACATCACTTTCGCAAAGGATGTCACTTCTCGTTTCTTGCTTGGTACTCTTAATGAGTCATGGGATGTATTCCGCACTGCATTATGTGCCTCTACTACTACCTTGAAATTATCCGATGTTGAGAGTGCTCTTTTGTAGGAAGAGGCTAACCGTAAGAATTTGATACCTCTCGTGTCTCATGCTATGACAGTTAGAGGTAGGAATGATGGATATGGAAAGCATGGCAGTGGTAGTGGCCGTGGACAAGATTCTCAAAAATCTCGGTCCAAGTCTCGTGGGAAGTCACATAGCAAATCCCGTGGCAGGAATGTAGATGTTACTTGTCACCATTGTGGGAAAAAGGGCCATATTAGGCCACAATGCCATGAATTGCGCAATGAAAGGCGCAAAGATAAGGGGAAAGACAAAGTGCATGATAAGTCTTTTGATCGCAGCATAGTACCTACAAAGTTCAGTGTTAAAATTGAAAAGATCAATGTTATGCAGCCTGAGAATGTTGATGATGATGATTATATCCTAGCAGCTTCTTCTAGTGCTTCGCAGATGACAGAGATACACTCTATGTATGCACAGTGTTGGCTCTTGGACTCAGGTGCATCCTTTCATGTGACACCTTGTCGAGAGTGGTTTCATTCATACCGTACTCTTTCGGGTTCTGTGCGCTTAGATGATGACAACTCTCTTGATATTGTGGGCATTGGTGATGTTAGGCTGCAGTTTTCTTCTGGCAGCAGTTTTGTTATACAGGATGTACGTCATATACCTGCTTTAACACGCAGTCTCATGTTAGCTGGATAGCTTGATGATGCAGGATATCATGTATGTTTTGGAGACTCTGCATGGAAGATCACTCGTGGTGGCAGACTTGTGATTACAAGAGGTGCCAAGGATGGCAGTCTCTACCCCTTGATTGTATCAGCTTCTTCCCTTGATCATGTTTTGTCTATGGGTTCTATCCCACATGTATCTCTTTGGCATGCCCGTTTGGGCCATATGTCTTTGAAGGGAATGAAAATGCATCCTGGTTTGCAGTACTTACGGCCCCTTGATTATGCATGTTTTGATTCATGTGAGCATTGTCTTTATGGCAGGTAGACTCGGTCTACACATAAGAAGTCTGGTAGGCCACGTATGAGTGAGCCCTTGGCATTGGTATATTCGGATGTCTATGGACCCATGCCTTGTCAGTCTATGGGTGGTGCAAAGTATTTTGTTACGTTCATAGATGATTTTTCACAGAAAGTTTGGGCTTATCCCATTAAGCTAAGATCCGATGTCTTGGCTGTGTTTCATAGATGGCTTGCATTGGTTGAGAACCAGTCTGGGTATAGGCTAAAATGCCTAAGGACAGATAATGAGGGTGAGTATGTCTCACGTGCTTTTGAGTAGTTATGTGATGAGAGGGGTATTAAGTGTTAGTTGACCTCCCCCTACACCCCCCTCCCAGAATGGTTTGGTTGAGTGGATGAATAGAACCATCCAGGAGAGTATACGCAGTATGCTTAGCCATGCAGGCCTACCACAGAGATTTTGGGCTGAGGCAGTTAGTACAGCTGTGCATGTCATAAACAGATTACCCTCTAGTGGTTTGGATTTCTAGGTTGCAGAGGAGGTATGGACTGGAAAACCTCCCTCTTATGCACATCTCTGTGTCTTTGGATGTGAGGCATTTTGCCATGTGCCCAAATGTGAGGCATTTTGCCATGTGCCCAGGGACAAGAGAAGTAAGCTAGATCCCAAGAGTGTCAAATGCATTTTCCTTGGTTATGGGGATGTAGGTGAGATGGGTTACCGTCTCTGGGATCCGCAGGTGCGGAAAGTCATCCACAGTCATGATGTAGTCTTCCATGAAGAAAAAATGCATAGGCAGCCTGAGAGAGTTGTTGAGATCCGCAGGGTCATATTTTAGGAGGAGCCGAGAGCTCCCGCACAACTAGTTGGACAACCTATAGCTGCAGCAGATGCTCATAGTCAGGGTGTTGGACAGGCAGCTGGGCAGGCAGCAGAGCCTGCCGTGAGACGGTCTACTAGAGATAGACGTCCACTTGATAGATTTCAGCCCTCGATGCATTATGTCTTGGTCACAGATGCAGGAGAGCCTTTCACCTATGATGAGGCTATGCACAGGGGTGATAGTCTATGTAGTCTAAGATAGACTCCTTGCATAAGAATGACACTTGGTATTTCGTTGCCTACGGGCAAGAAGGCTTTGCCATGCAAGTGGGTGTACAAGCTAAAAAGTGCCCCTGGACACCCCAAGCCGGCATACAAGGCTAGATTGGTAGCAAAGGATTTTAAGCAGGAGCATGGTGTGGACTTTGACGAGGTCTTTTCTCCTGTGGTTAAGATGACCACCCTACGCTGTCGTGTTGCTGCGCATCCGAGTCGTAAACACCTCCATTTTTGTTGTGCATCTGTGTTATCTTTTTGCGCGCGTTTCAATAAAAATATGAAAAACTGATGCCAAAGAATATTATTATGCTGTCAATTTCAATGATGAATTCTAAGAAAAGCGCAGGACAAACTTCAAATCCCTAAAACAAACAAGATGTGCTTTGGTGTTGGAGACCCGCAAAAACATGGGAACATCGAAGTTGATATTGAAGATAGAGATGATGGTGAAATTATGTAGTTTGTCTAAGGATTTTGGGACTTAAGCAAATCTTACATCCCCAAATGACCGTGAGATGAATGATGAGAATTACGTGGATCACCTTGCTAATAGGAACAACTAAATTTGTTGGGCCTTTTTGAGGCTAGCCTATTCTGGGAAAAAGGGGGATATTTTTGAAAAGGCTAAGAATGGCGGGCTTTGGGCGCATGGAACAACCCAGAGCAGATGGGCAATGGCTACGCTTCCGTGCTGGATGGCCATACCTCGTACATTGCGGTCAAATTCAGAGATCCTGACCAAGATCGACGGCAGTCTGGCAAGGAGCTCGAGAAGAAGTCGAAGTTCCTGAAGAACGGCAATGCTGTGTTTGTGAAGATGATCTCCACCAAGCCATGACTGTGGAAACCTTCTTTCAGTGCCTGCCTCTCGAGCACTGTGGTGAATGAGACTGGCTTTCAGGTTTTCATTCAAAACGTTGGTCTGAAACCAGAGGAGCCATGAGGGGTCCCGTAAGGCGTATTCAGTCCATGCAAGCATCTACGTGTCAATTGGAACAAAGCTGTCTCAGTCTGTGAAAGCACTGCGCCCTGATTGCCCAAGTACTTATTACCACTGGCTCTCTTGCTCTCTCTGTCACTCTCTGTGTCTGTGTCTCCGTGTTTCGGTATCTCTCTCACGAGAGTCGTGATGAGACTGAGTAGAGACAAGCTATATATATTACATTAATCAATCGTGAGAAGAATTACGAGGAAGAGAGCTCTCGAGTCTCTTGGCGCACTGGGGAGGGGCTCCCCTGCACATGATGATGCAGCCAGCACTTTGATGAATCATCCCTTCCTAAGTTCCTCGGCTGCACTTGATCTCGAGTACAGCCACGCCCAGGATGCCCTTACAGGTCTGTCAACAAGCTCTCGGACATCGCATCTGTCCTACTTCAAGGCTTCTCTCCTGGCAAGCTTGTAAATGCCAGCTTAATGCAAAACTCAAGCGGCCAGCCTTGCTCCATATCTAGTCTCCCTTCCCCAGGTCCCCTTGTTCTGAGCAAGGATGGCCATGCCCTCATGCCAACGGGCACATTCAAGAGATCAGCAGTGACCAATTTGGTAGATAATCATGTTGACAATGAAATGAAGATGACCAAGCCTTTCACAATATATTTGGCCTCTGCTAATCCTCCAGAAATCAACAGCTAGTGAGTCTGCTGGCTTCATGCATGTGGTTCTTGATTATCAGCCCTGATAGCCACTTTTGTATATTCGAAGACAGTAAAGAGCTCCTTCAACCGTATGGAGGTGCTTTGAATGGTATGACCACTGGTATCTAATTGGCCGTGAAGGTGACTATATACAGAAAACATTGCAGCACGGCAGAGAATGAATTTCCACTCAAATTGTTTTACGTGACTACAATCGAATGTAACTGGTGGTTGAACAGATTTAACTGGGTCCTTCCAAGGGGGTGTCATTCAGTGACCTATTAAGTCACCAGAAGAGAGCACCTCTGAGAGTGATGGTTCTTCTGGAGAAGATGAGGTTTACTTGGTAATGAACTGGAGGAACCTGCTGTCAATCCTCACAGTGAGAAGGAGAAGTATGTAAAGAAAACAAAGAGTGTGAGAAATACTAGAGTACCTGAGAGTCCTTGTGAAAGTGGTGTATTAATAGAAGGCAACCTGACCCTGTACTCTTACCTTGTTGTGAATATTGGGTCTGGAGATGCTCAAGCTTTCAGGAAGTTATTGTCCTTGCAGCTGAAGGTGATTCCACAGAGATTGACATGCTTGTGGGAGATAGAATGCTTCAGAAGAATAAGAAAGTAAACTTGAAGGAAGAGCTTAAGGCAATGCAGCAGAAGATATCACAGGCCTGAGGGAATGCAGTTTTGTATGTTATACTAATTGCTTACAGAACTCTTCAATGTATTGGCACTGTATGTATGGATCTCAAAGAATTTAACACAGGGATTGCTGCCCAGCTGAGCTCTTCAAGTCTAAGTGCCAATGTCTTGAACTTTTAGTTGTGACATTGCCCTCTTCTTTAGCCATGAATCCAATCAACAAAAGATGGAAGTTGTAAAGACTTGCTGATATCTTTTCAGCAAGTAATGATGGACTTGACCTCATTATGGAGATGTTCTTTTGGAGTTTCTGAAATTCTTTGCTGATCTAGCAACTGCCAAGTTACGAAATGAACATGCTGATGTGAAGAGTGTTTCCCTTCCTACTGCAACTGTCAACATACACCTAAATGTAAACAGTTTATGAGATACTTCGGATTATTCTGAACATGAATTTCTTGTAACTCATTTGACAAGCAATATAGTGAACTTTGACATCAAAAATTTGAGTTCTTGTTAGTCTCTTCCATTGCTGTACCTTGAACCCCGTGTTCTGCAGCCCTTGCGTGAACTCTACGACATTTCTGGTGAACCCGACGTGAAAGTGCTGCGTCATCAGCAAGATGGGAGACTCGCAAGAAGAGATGACAGATGATAATGTCATGAAGAACCTGTTTCAGTCATTTACCATGTATATGCAGCAGCAAGCTCATGCAAAACGTGACAGTGATGCTATGGATGCTTTGAAAGCTGTCCAACAGGAGATGAAGCAGTTTAATGGCTAGCAAGTGTCAACTTACCTGCATTTGTATGAAGAAAAGATGAAGTTTTTTGGGGTTTCTCAAGATGTTTGGAGCCGCTACTTCTTGCGGATCGTGGTGTGCGCTCTTGAAGGTCGAATTGCAGAAATTCAAGAGGCACATGCAGGTTGGGCTGAATTTAAAAAGGCATTAAAAGATGAATATTTCCTGGAGGATACAGGTCTTATGAATCGCAGTAATTTTTTAGCATGGGTTTCTATGCCTAATAAGGGACTTTCTGTTATCGCTCTTCTGCGAGAGTTTGAAAGCCGTTATGATCAGTTGGATGGGACTGAACAGCAAGCTTTGGAGATGCAGAAAGTGGAGTTATTTTTGCAAGCTGCAGATGCTGATTTACAGGAAAAGTTGGATGATCTTTTGGAAGATCAAGCTACTGATTCAGGTTTAAAGACTGAGTGGAGACATGTCATTGATGCTGTGAATGCTCTTGTCAAGAAGCAGCGCAGGAGAGTCAGATTGCATCGAAATACAGGATCAGTTCCTGAAAAATCCTTGGAGACTTCTTCTTCTACCCCTACTGCTTCTTTGCCTAAGCCTACTCCTCCTGTTATGAATCCACCAGTTCCTCCTGTTCCAGTGCCCTTATCTGTAGATGATGTTATTAAAGGCTTGGCGGATTTGACAATTGAAGCAGTCAAAGCTGAAGTTGGTAAGTTAAAGGAGCAACTTATGTCAGTACTTGCTGTAGCACCTGCTCCAGTGACTGTGTTTCCAGCTGGTCAAAGGAAAGGGTGACGATGTATTTGGTGTGATAGTACAGAGCACCAACACTGCAGAGATTGTGATGCTTTTTAGGAAGCACGTAAGAAGAATGTAGTGTTCTGGGGACAAGATGGGAAGATATGGCTGACAGAGACTGGCGCTCCTCTTGACACAAACTTTGGTAAGGGAGGTATGAAGAAGCTTGTTGATGATATGGCTGCGCGATCAGCTTATGTGAGTGTTAGAGGAGATGCTTCAGCTTTTGGAGTCCAGCTTAAGCAGAAATCTGATGGAGACTCTGCTTTATGGTCTTCTGCCTTGGAGATAGCGAGAAGAGGGAAAGTTCAAACTTCTACTATGACTTGTGTGGGCTCTAGCATCCGAGGAGAAACAGGATGGGATTCTCCTGTTGACAGGTATTCTATTTTTGCTTATATGGCTAAAACGCAGGGTTTAGATGCCATGGTTGAGGAAAAGAGAAGAAGAGATGAGGAGGATCCTAGCTCCTCCAAAAAGACTAGAGGGGGTGACTTTGTTTCACCACCTGTTACAGCTCCACCTATGTCAAATTCTCCAACTCAAACAGGTTCTGATCAACCAATGGGAGACAAGCAGAAAGAAAAGAGGCAACCAAGAAAAGAGCCAGGATTTAAGCTCTTGTCAGACCTTGATATGCAAACGGATATGAGTAAGATTTTTCATGAAAGAATTTTGAATAGTGAAGTCACTTTTACTGTTGGAGAGGCTCTTGGGATTGCTAGAAGAGAAATACACGATCAGATGTAGGATCTTTTGCGGAGGAAACGACATGCGATGGAAGGACCTGCTTTATAGGGATTGTGGCATGGAACTCTTGGGGAAGAGCATGATGATGCAGTGATGGTTGAGAATGCTTCTGTTAATCCGCAATTGGAGAAAATAGTGCAGCCTATGTAGTATGAAGATGATGAGACCCCTATTCTCATTCCTCGCAGCCATTTTTCACGAAGTCATTGGGCTAGAGCAACCACTGAGACAGTGGTAAGGATTGGAGAGAAACAAATTCCCTTGATTGCTTTAGTTGATCATGGTTCTGAGATTAATCTTATTGCTCGAGGTGTTTATGAGAGTGGCAAGTGGCCTATGGATGCAGAGCATGGCTGGCGCATGAGAGCCGCCAACAATACTTCTGGTGATATGTATGCTGCTTGTCCGAGTATCAGAATTTCTATTGGTAATGTTGAAGAGGATTATCATTGCTTTGTTCAGGATTCATGTTCTTATCCGATTATTCTTGGACAGCCTTTCATTACAGAAGCAAGAATGGAAACAAAAGTGATGGATGACGGATCAGCTTATGTGCGGATACGCAGTAAAGATGGTATGCGAGCTGTTCAGTTTATGACTGTTGGGGTAAATCATCCGAGAAACAGGGACTCCTTGCGTGAGGCACCACTACCTGCGAAGGAGTTGGATTTTCATTAGGTACCGCTGTCTTGCGAGACGCCAGTGGTACGGAGCGGAGAAAAGAGGAGATCTCGCCTCTTGGCAGCCAGTCTTTCTCCAATAACTTTGTTGGGTTTACTTCAGATAGTTCAGTAAGTTATCAGAAAATTTCAGATTTGCCTAGAGCTGCCAGGCAGTACATTGGTCGTAAGGAGAAAGAGTTAAAGAATGCAGGTATCTTGCAAGCAGAAGAGCATGTGGATGGATTGTATGAAGGGATGTCTTATGTAGATACATTGTTTGAGATAAGAGCAATACTGAAAACTGATGTATGCAAGGGTTCAAAGATCATACCTGTGCAAACCTTGGATATGTTTCAGGAAATTTCCGGTTTTATGCTGCAAACAGAGTTAGAGGCTGAGAAAACTCAGCAATCTGAATTTATGGCTGATCTTGATCAGCTAATAGAATTGCAGAGGGCTGAATTCATTCAGCCAACAGAGTTGAATGCAGAAAAATTTCTGCATACAGAGTTTCAGGATGCATCTATGCAGTCCATAGAGCCGAGGACTGAATTCATTCAGCCAACAGAGTTAAATGCAGAAAAATTTCTGCATACAGAGTTTCAGACTGCACCCATGCAGTCCATAGAGCTAAAGGCTGAAATTTTTCAGCCAACAGAGTTGAAAGATGCTGAAAATTTGCAGAAATTGCAGCAAAGGAAAGAGTGCTTGAATGATGCCAAGGTTGACACAAAATATAAAATAGTTGATAAAAAGGTTAAGCCGGTTGCAGGGCCGCTTCCTTCTGATAGTGATGAACAGATTGAAAAAGCTATGAAGCAGCCTATGTTGAGGGATCCTGCAAATATTGGACATAAGTTTACAGCTGAAACTCTTGCAGAATTGAAGATTGGAAATGATGATTTTTTGCTTCCAGTGGAAAAAGAAAGTTTTAGAGAGATGCTTAGACGTCATGGTAAGGCATTTGCTTTCTTTCCACATGAAATTGGCTGCATTAGTCCTGAATTGGTTGCACCTATGGTCATCTTCACTGTTCCTCATGTACCATGGAATATACGTCCTATACCTGTGCCTAAAGCACACTTGCCAAAGCTGATAGAGTTGCTGAATGAGAAGATTAAAATGGGGATTTTGGAACCCTCTTCTGCACCTTATTCTAACAGGTGGTTTACTGTACCAAAGAAGAATGGTACTTTGAGATTTATTCAGGATATGCAGCCCGTGAACAAAGTGACAATCAGGAATGTGGGTACAGGTCCAGTTGTGGATGAATTTGCTGAGGCTTTTGCAGGACGAGCCATCTATTCTCTAGGAGACTTGTATTCAGGTTATGATCAGTTTCAGCTTGCCTTGGAAAGCAGGGATATTACTACTATGCGGACACCTATTGGTCTTGTGAGGATGTGTACCTTGCCTCAAGGTGCTACAAACTCAGTTGCTCATATGATGAATGCTAAGCATAGAGTTCTTCGAGACTATATTCCGCAGTATACCATGCCTTTTCTAGATGATGTGCCTATTAAGGGTTGTGCAGAAGAAGAAAAGAATGAAAGCCTTGATTTGCGTGGATGTAGACAGTTTGTGGCTGACCACTTGATTGCTTGTGAGCAAATATTGACACGATTAGAGGAGGTAAATTTGACACTTTCAGGGCTGAAATCTGTCTTTGCTGTTAATGAAGTCATCATAGTTGCGCATATGGTTGGATATTATGGCAGAAAACCTTCTCCTGCAAAGGTGGACGCCATAAACAGGATTGCAGAGTATTGCTCGACTACTTCAGAGGTGCGGAGATTTGTGGGAGCTTGTGTATTTTATATGATTTGGATTCCTCATTTTGCTCATATTGCAGATGTTCTCTATCAGCTGCTTCGAAAGGGGCAGAAATTTCATTGGGATGAGAAGCATTCAAAAGCCATGCGTAAGCTCAAGAAGCTGTTGCAATCAGCACCTACTCTACGCAAGGCAGATTATCAGTGTGGACGGCCGATCATGTTGACAGTTGATACTAGCCCTATTGGCATAGGTTGGGCTGTGGGACAGGATGATGCTGATGGAAATAGGTATGCAATCCGCTTTGGAGCTAAAGTTCTTAATGAGCGACAAAGGAGATATCCGCAGATTAAAAGAGAGTTGTGGGGAGTAGTCACTGCACTGAAGTGTGACAAAGGATATTTTATTGGAGCTTTAGTTATTGTGGAAACAGATTGTTTGCCTTTGCTTGGCATGATTACTAGTTGCTCGACTCCAGATATAGCGATGCTTCGGTGGATTGCCTATATCAAATCATTGAATCTAGAATTTCGACACATAGCAGGGAAAGATAACCCAGTTGCAGACATGCTTTCTAGAGCGAGATATGAGGATGAGGAGTCAATGCTTGCAGAAGATGATGAGACAGAGTTTGCTGCTTCTGTCCTTATTCATGATTGTCATGTATCTACTGTTGAAGCTTTTATTGAAGAGCTTTATGTTGATGAGTGGCTGCAAATTGGACAATATCTAAGTTCATTGACT
The DNA here is from genome assembly GCF_053477565.2 of Lygodium microphyllum. Taxonomy (NCBI): domain Eukaryota; kingdom Viridiplantae; phylum Streptophyta; class Polypodiopsida; order Schizaeales; family Lygodiaceae; genus Lygodium; species Lygodium microphyllum. The sequence continues at coordinate 46,916,366 of NC_141138.1, forward strand.
CGAAGAGCTGATTGGACAGATGATGAATTCAAGAAAATCAGAAGGAAGGCTTATGGGTGTTTCTTGAAAGATGGTTTTCTTTGGAAGCATCCAAAGAAGAGAGGAGGCTTGCCCTTGAGAGTAGTTTGTGATGTAGCGATGCAGATACAGATTATGCGAGAGTTTCATGAGAGCTCATGGGCTGGACATAGAGGTGTGTGGGCTACCTATGAGAAAATCAAAGAAAGATACTGGTGGAAAGGGATGTATAAAGATGTTTCTCTTTGTGGAGACTTGCAGGGACTGCCAGCTTTACTCTTTAGTGCGACATCGTGATGAGTTGCATCCGACTTATCCACTATGTATGCATTACAAGTGGGTGGTAGACTTGGTTACTTTGCCAGTGGGACTTTGGCAGATGAGATATCTTGTCTTGGCTAGGGAGGATCTTACAAACTATGTTGAAGGTAGACCGTTGCGGACGAAGACCACCACTACAGTATGTAAATTCTTGTTGGAAGAAATATTTTGCAGGTATGGATGTATAGGCAAGATTATAGCTGATCGTGGAGAGCTAGATGCTGATGAAGCTAGAGAATTCTTCTCACGGCTTGGGATTAAATTGGCTCTTACTACTGCCTATAATCCAGAGGGAAATGGCAAAAGTGAAAGAGGACATTCGCCAATAGTTAAAGCATTGGCAAAAGCTTGTAGAGGTCGGATTGGAGATTGGCCGAGATTACTACCTTTTGCATTGTGGGCTGATCGCTCTACACATAGTGTGACTACTGGATACATGCCTGCGGAGTTGATGTATGGGCAAAAACCTGTCATGCCTACTGAAATTTGTGCTCTCACTTGGAGTGTTCTTCCGTGGAATGAGAATTTATCAAGGGAAGAGCTATTAGCCCTTCGGATTCGTCAACTAGAGAGAAGGACAGAAGATGTGCAGCTAGCCGTTGACCGTTTGAAGGCAGCCCGTCTCAGAAATAAGGACAGGTTTGATTTAAGGCATCGCTTGAGGCCTAGAGCCATAAAAGAAGGAGATTGGGTTCTAGTCTATGACAGTAGTCTAGAAAATCAGCATAGTAGCATGAGAAAAATGGTTCAAAGATGGTTTGGACCGTATGAAGTGAAAAAGGTTTTTGACAATGGTACCTATGAGCTGGCTGAATTAGATGGAACAAAATTGAGGGTGCCTATTGCTGGAAAACGAGTCAAGATTTTCAAGAGAAGAGAAGATGAAGAATATGCACTTGAAGCATTGACAGAAGAAGAGCAGATAGGAGAAAGACAAGCAGATGAGACAGAAGACATAGATGATGAAGCTGATGGAGAAACAGGTTTACTAGAATCAGAAGATGGACTTGACCTGTTTGTGGACTTGAATGATCCTGGATAGTTGGCACATCCGGAGGATGCGCAGGTTTAGAGGGGGTGGATGTCGTGTTGCTGCGCATCCGAGTCGTAAACACCTCCATTTTTGTTGTGCATCTGTGTTATCTTTTTGCGCGCGTTTCAATAAAAATATGAAAAACTGATGCCAAAGAATATTATTATGCTGTCAATTTCAATGATGAATTCTAAGAAAAGCGCAGGACAAACTTCAAATCCCTAAAACAAACAAGATGTGCTTTGGTGTTGGAGACCCGCAAAAACATGGGAACATCGAAGTTGATATTGAAGATAGAGATGATGGTGAAATTATGTAGTTTGTCTAAGGATTTTGGGACTTAAGCAAATCTTACATCCCCAAATGACCGTGACATGAATGATGAGAATTACGTGGATCACCTTGCTAATAGGAACAACTAAATTTGTTGGGCCTTTTTGAGGCTAGCCTATTCTGGGAAAAAGGGGGATATTTTTGAAAAGGCTAAGAATGGCGGGCTTTGGGCGCATGGAACAACCCAGAGCAGATGGGCAATGGCTACGCTTCCGTGCTGGATGGCCATACCTCGTACATTGCGGTCAAATTCAGAGATCCTGACCAAGATCGACGGCAGTCTGGCAAGGAGCTCGAGAAGAAGTCGAAGTTCCTGAAGAACGGCAATGCTGTGTTTGTGAAGATGATCTCCACCAAGCCATGACTGTGGAAACCTTCTTTCAGTGCCTGCCTCTCGAGCACTGTGGTGAATGAGGCTGGCTTTCAGGTTTTCATTCAAAACGTTGGTCTGAAACCAGAGGAGCCATGAGGGGTCCCGTAAGGCGTATTCAGTCCATGCAAGCGTCTACGTGTCAATTGGAACAAAGCTGTCTCAGTCTGTGAAAGCACTGTGCCCTGATTGCCCAAGTACTTATTACCACTGGCTCTCTTGCTCTCTCTGTCACTCTCTGTGTCTGTGTCTCCGTGTTTCGGTATCTCTCTCACGAGAGTCGTGATGAGATTGAGTAGAGACAAGCTATACATATTACATTAATCAATCGTGAGAAGAATTACGAGGAAGAGAGCTCTCGAGTCTCTTGGCGCACTGGGGAGGGGCTCCCCTGCACATGATGATACAGCCAGCACTTTGATGAATCATCCTTTCCTAAGTTCCTCGGCTGCACTTGATCTCGAGTACAGCCACGCCCAGGATGCCCTTACAGGTCTGTCAACAAGCTCTCGGACATCGCATCTGTCCTACTTCAAGGCTTCTCTCCTGGCAAGCTTGTAAATGCCAGCTTAATGCAAAACTCAAGCGGCCAGCCTTGCTCCATATCTAGTCTCCCTTCCCCAGGTCCCCTTGTTCTGAGCAAGGATGGCCATGCCCTCATGCCAACGGGCACATTCAAGAGATCAGCAGTGACCAATTTGGTAGATAATCATGCTGACAATGAAATGAAGATGACCAAGCCTTTCACAATATATTTGGCCTCTGCTAATCCTCTAGAAATCAACAGCTAGTGAGTCTGCTGGCTTCATGAATGTGGTTCTTGATTATCAGCCCTGATAGCCACTTTTGTATATTCGAAGACAGTAAAGAGCTCCTTCAACCGTATGGAGGTGCTTTGAATGGTATGACCACTGGTATCTAATTGGCCGTGAAGGTGACTATATACAGAAAACATTGCAGCACGGCAGAGAATGAATTTCCACTCAAATTGTTTTACGTGACTACAATCGAATGTAACTGGTGGTTGAACAGATTTAACTGGGTCCTTCCAAGGGGGTGTCATTCAGTGACCTATTAAGTCACCAGAAGAGAGCACCTCTGAGAGTGATGGTTCTTCTGGAGAAGATGAGGTTTACTTGGTAATGAACTGGAGGAACCTACTGTCAATCCTCACAGTGAGAAGGAGAAGTATGTAAAGAAAACAAAGAGTGTGAGAAATACTAGAGTACCTGAGAGTCCTTGTGAAAGTGGTGTATTAATAGAAGGCAACCTGACCCTGTACTCTTACCTTGTTGTGAATATTGGGTCTGGAGATGCTCAAGCTTTCAGGAAGTTATTGTCCTTGCAGCTGAAGGTGATTCCACAGAGATTGACATGCTTGTGGGAGATAGAATGCTTCAGAAGAATAAGAAAGTAAACTTGAAGGAAGAGCTTAAGGCAATGCAGCAGAAGATATCACAGGCCTGAGGGAATGCAGTTTTGTATGTTATACTAATTGCTTACAGAACTCTTCAATGTATTGGCACTGTATGTATGGATCTCAAAGAATTTAACACAGGGATTGCTGCCCAGCTGAGCTCTTCAAGTCTAAGTGCCAATGTCTTGAACTTTTAGTTGTGACATTGCCCTCTTCTTTAGCCATGAATCCAATCAACAAAAGATGGAAGTTGTAAAGACTTGCTGATATCTTTTCAGCAAGTAATGATGGACTTGACCTCATTATGGAGATGTTCTTTTGGAGTTTCTGAAATTCTCTGCTGATCTAGCAACTGCCAAGTTACGAAATGAACATGCTGATGTGAAGAGTGTTTCCCTTCCTACTGCAACTGTCAACATACACCGAATGTAAACAGTTTATGAGATACTTCGGATTATTCTGAACATGAATTTCTTGTAACTCATTTGACAAGCAATATAGTGAACTTTGACATAAAAAATTTGAGTTCTTCTTGTTAGTCTCTTCCATTGCTGTACCTTGAACCCCGTGTTCTGCAGCCCTTGTGTGAACTCTACGACAATGCTTAGTCTTGGCTTTGGTTGCTCAGCTTGACTTGGATTTATACCAGATGGATGTCAAGACGGCTTTCTTACATGGGGACTTGCATGATGAGATTTATATGGAGCAGCCTAAGGGCTTTGCAGAACCTAGCAGGCAACACCTAGTGTGTAAATTGAAGAAAAGTCATTATGGCTTGAAACATGCACCTAGGGAGTGGTATCATAAGTTTGATGCTTCATGCAGTCACAGGGCTACAGTCGGAGTGTTATGGATCCATGTCTTTACATGAAGAAAGCCCGTGATGGTTCTTTATTGATTTTGGTACTCTATGTGGATGATATGCTGATAGCAGGGAAAGCTCATGATGAGCTAGATGCTCTTAAGGCTTAGCTCAAGAAGAGCTTTGAGATGAAAGATCTAGGACAGGCCACTCACATACTTGGTATGCGCATTAGACGTGATAGGCATCAGGGACTCCTCTACTTGTCACAGAGGGAGTACATTCATAAAGTCCTTGAGCGCTTCCGCATGAAGGACGTAAAGCCTATTGGCTGTCCATTGCCTTCTTATGTGAAGGTATCACAGGTTGATTGTCTGCAGACAGATGAGCAGAGGGCCGAGATAGCCAAGATTCCCTATGCATCCGCAGTGGGCAGTCTTATGTATGCCATGATAGCCACTCATCCAGATATTGCCTTTGCAGTTGGTATTGTGGCACGCTATATGGCTACACCTAGCAAGAAGCATTGGGATGTTGTGAAGGGTATCATGAGGTACCTGAAGGGCACTACAGATATGTGCATATGCTATGGCAGCCAAGATATAGGAGTCGTGGGGTACACTGACTCTGATTATGCAGGACATGCAGATAGTAGGAAGTCTATGCTGGAGGTGCTACTTCTTGGATGTCCAGGGTGTAGAAATGCACGGTCCTTTCTACTACAGAGACCGAGTATGTTGCAGCCACTGAGGCTTGCAAGGAGGCCATTTGGTTGGGTCGTTTAGTTGCTGACCTTGGTATTGATGCTATCCCTACACTGCATTTGGAATCTATGAGTGCTATTCAGTTAGCCAAGAATCCCCTCGATCTTCCATGCGAAGACGAAACACATTGAGGTGAGAAGAAGAGAAGAAGAAGAGATCACTTTTTCCACACACCCAAGAATGAGCTTTTCCTTCACTTTTTGAGTTTATATACAAAATCCCAAATCCCTTGGGCATCCACATCCTTTTTTACATGACCGGGCATCTTGCCAAGGTTTTCCACCACAACAGAAATGAGTCATAGACGCGCAAAGTTGGGCGCGTCTATCATTGCGTCTATATATGCGTGTAAAAGAGCGTGTAAATAGATGCGAATTTTGTGTCTATATATCCGCGCAAATAGATACGAATATAGATGCGTTTTCAGACGTGTAATTATTAAAACACCTGAAATTATACGTAATATAATAAAAAAAGAGTTAATAATTATTTTTGCATTGCTCTCTAATGAATTGCAGTTCCTCCAGTTGACAAGCTTGATATAATTAATTCGCGGCAAACGACACAAACCTTATTATATAATTAGTAGCAAGCATTGCATGTATCTCGTAATTTCTCTACTTGAAGAAGATAAAAAATACTTCCTTTTTATTATGAAAAATTCAATTTACCTTTAAACTTGACTATTGATTCTTGAGTATGCACATGTGCGTATGATATTTTCCATAGAATTAAGAATACACATTGAATCATTAAGTGAATTAAGTATGTTAGAGTGAATGATCCATCTCATCTTCAATGAGATCAGCCCTTGCTAAACTATCTACTTCTAGGTCTATGTTACCAAGAGGTAACGAAACAAATAAGTCTATCCCACTATCAGATGTATTGCTATATTGCTCAATAACTTCATCATCATCAACCACATTATTGTCATCTTTTGCATTTCCTTGAACATCCTCGTGAGGTTCATCTTGTACTATATCACGCATATCATCTATTATGGTGTCATCATATACATCATCATTAATTGTTGGATTGTCATCTGCTATCTCTATGTCGGTAATATTACCATATATTGGTTTTGAACGATTAGATATAGGGATGACATACCACCATCGGTTATTGTTTACCATTGGATGATACATAACTTGTATTTGAAAAAAAAAAGCAAGAAAATTAAATACTTATTATATTGTGTATATGTATTACATGTATACATATAAAAAATTTAGCTTTTACATATATACCTGCTCGCATTGTTGAGGTAGTACTAATGTGTCATTCTTGTTTTGATGAAATTTTGTAGAGTCAATGATTACAAAACCACTTGGATGACGTCTGATTGTGCAATGCTCACCATTTGTTACCACTTCTTTAAACCACTTCACATGTAGTACATATATGAAGAATCGTCTGAAGTCAAGCTTCAAAATATCTTCGATCAAGCCACAATAACCTTCCATGGTACCATTGGCATCCTCGAAGTGAGCAAGGACACCACAATCTTGGGTATTTCTCTTTTCATCTATACGTTGAGTTTGAAGATGTTTACCCTCACACCAAATAGCATTGAATAATATGCACTAGTAGTAAAAGATTAAGATTAAACATGTCAATTTATTATATAACATATAACTAGAAACAAATTAATTGATAGTATGTCTCACCTTTGATAAGCAACCTCGTGCGTATTCCCACTCTTCTTGAGATATATTAATTTCCTCCTCTTTTTCCATTCTCTCCATTTCCTCATGTAACAAATCTATATCAATATGACGTGTGAGCGCATTTAGATGATCTGGAAATGAGACATTACGTCCATATTTGGTGCGAAATGCTTGTCTTTCACTTTTTCTTCTTGCCCTTGCTTCATTATATAGTGTCACCCATTTGCTCATTACATCACTATTGAGCACACAAAAACTATTTAACTTACGAAGTTCTTCTTTTGTTAGCACTTTACTCATTCCTTTTCCTTGAGGTATGATAGAGGTCATCCTTAAGTCTTCATCGTCTTTCCATAGTCGTGGTTGAGAGGGGTCTACTTCAGCAAGATATTCAGAGATACAAACAAGGGATGATTGCACTAACCAACCCTCAGCCATGCTTCCCTCAGGCCGTGCTTTTTGCCTCGCAAAATCTTTCAAGGTTTTCATGAAGCGCTCAAGAAAAAACATCCACCTTGCATGAACTGCCCCATAAAGTGTGATCTCATCAATCAAATGTACGAGTAAATGTAACTGAGTAGTCAAAATGGAGCGATGAAAAATTTCCTCCACCAAACAAACCACCTCAACAGATAATACTCGAGCATCTTGCAATGTGTTTAGATCAATTTCCTTCAAGCTCACGTATCTGTCAAGATGTATTTGACAATTGTTTATTTTTGTGTAAAAATTCAAAGAGGTTCACTACATGATGTATGCAATATATAATGAAAAAATACAATGTATACACATCTCACAAGCTCTCCCATCTTGTAAATGATATCACGTACATCTTTGGATACACAATGGGATATGCTAGTAGGAAGTACGAACTGAATGTAAATAATATTCATAGATCAAATGATTAGTTGAGGAAAAATTCATTATACCCCAAAGTTTACACATAGTTACTCCACTAATTTACTATATTCATGGTTAGAGATACCCTTACTTGAATCATTTTGTGCCAATCGTGGGACTTCAAACCAGATAGTTACTCCACACCTCTTTTCTTTTTCTTTATGAAGGCTCCCTTGAGACATCTCATACATCCTGTGGGTGTTCGAAAGCTACATATCTGTTCCTTCACTATTTTTTCCTCGTTCTTTGACAGCATCCAAGGTGCATGGGGTAGCTCAATCTTTCCTCAGGGTCCAATGCGTGGCCAGGCTCGTCTCATGCGACCAATGTTGCGTAAATCCTCCCTTACATTGATTGAATCACGAGCCCCTATCAAGTGATCCCATAATGTAGATACAACATTTAATATTAACCTTTTTTGCAAAAGAGCTACAAAAGCATGAAGTAGTAAGCAACGAGTATATATAAAAAGAAACAAAAAATGTCAAAAGAACTGAAAAGTGGGATACATGTAAGGATCAAGGAGAACCCAAAAGTGATGGCCTAAAAGTAAATAGATCGCATCCAACTAGCAAAATTCAAATCCTAGAGTAAAAAGTAATCTTTAAGAGAGAAAAAATGACAAAAACAACATGAATGCATTGGGTGCTCTAGATAAATTAGGAAATAAAACCAATACTGAGAAGATTCAAATAATTTTTTATAAAATAATTCTTGAGCACTAGGCTCATTCTTGTGCAAATTGTAAATTAATGTGCATTTAATGCCATGTGAGTGGAGTGAGTTAGGATGTCTGGATAGATCACAGAACTCTACAAACAAGCATGAAGAGGCCATGGGCGGTGGGCACCCTTGAAACATAGGCTTGACCCAAATCTTAAATCAAAGGTCACATATATATGGTGAGAAAAACCTTATTATAACTATCCATAGACTAATGCAAAGCATGATTATCTCTTTTCTTCTCCACACTCTCATTTCATGCATTCCTTTTGGGGCTTTATCATCCCAACCATCATTTTGATGCGGAGGATTCTTCCTAGCAAACTTTGTTTAAATATTTTAGGTTGAATGTTTGGACTAGAACACGGTGGCATATATTTCCTCAGCCTCTTCCTCCCCTACCATGAATGGCACAACCATCGGTGGGTTGTCGATACTCTTGATTTGTGTAAGCTACTGTAAGTTTTTGAGCTTGATTGGCTGAAATGGTGTTTCATTGCCTAGACATGAATGCTTCAATACCTTGCCATCCTCTTGAGTAGTGGGCCATTTGATATTTTCCATTGTATAAAAAATAGTCTGTGTTATGAGCGGCCATATTACAAATACTACATCACTACTAATTCAAGCCACATTTAGCCTGAACATGGCCTAGATTATTGCATTTTGTACACCATAGATTCTTGGCCTTGTTTTTACAAGTGCCCTCCAAGGGTTTCTTTGCTTTTTCTTTCTTCTTGGACTATTTTTTCTCCTCATCCTTGGAGTTACCTTCCTTACTCCTAGTTTTTACCTCTAGATTCTGAATCACCAGTGTCATCATCTTGATTATCGTGAGCCAACTTTCTAGATTTATTTTCCTTTCCAAAATTTTCTTTTGACAAAAATAATTCCAATCTAAGGGCTTTCTTGTAAAAGGAATCTATGCCATTGTTGGACAACTCACTAGAGGCAAAAGCTTTCTAGATTTTCTTATTGAAGCCTTGGACATACAAGGTGTTTAACATTTCATCTTGAGGTTGAGTGTTTGTATCAATTCTACTTGTTAGGATTGTGAACTTGACCATGTAAGCCTAGATTGATTTATCTCCTTGTTTGAGGTTGTGGAGCTATTCAAGTTTTTGTGCATCTATTTGGTTAGATTGAAATCTATTTTGGAATGTGGTCAATGTAGCATTTCAGATGGGCTATCCATGTTTTTCCGGCCAAGTTACATCTTATTTTCATATTTAAGATTCAAATACGGCAACTTTGTGATACTCATTGACCTAACTAGGTAAGTTGATGATGTAAGTTATTTGAAGAGAGGCAGAGACAGACAAAGAGTGGAGTAGCTCAAGAGCCTTCAGGACACAAAGTAAGAGTAAGTGTTAATCTAGGTCTAACTGACTAATATCTGACTAAGGTTAGATTAACCCTACATCGACTTATTCAATGACACACACATGAACAACGGTCTGTCACACATGACATAAAGAAGGATGGGGAAATACTGAGAGCTTGATTTCTAACACTCCACCTCAAGCTCAACCATCTGCAACACTCCAAGTAGCTTCCTAAAATAGATGAACTTATCTCTACCAAGTGTTTTGGTAAAGATATTTGCTACCTGGTCTTCAGTCTTCACAACCATCAAGTCAATTTGCTCTGCTAGTACCATTTCTCTGATAAAATGGTAGTGAACTTCAATGTGTTTCGAACTTGCATGATAGATTGGATTGATTGCAAGCATAACACTGCTCAGATTATCACAATGTAGCTTCACTTTGTTGTTCAAGTGGATCCCCAAGTCAATCAGTAGCTTCTGTAGCCAAATAGCTTCACAGGCCACTAAGGCCGCACCATGGTACTCAGCTTCTGTACTAGACAATGCAACTGTAGGTTGTTTCTTACTCTGTCAACTGATCATGCTGCTACCCAATCCAAATGCATTACCATTGGTTGACCTCCTGTCATAAGCACAACCAGCCCAGTCATCGTCAGTAAACCCTGTCAAGTCAAGAGGTTTCCCATATGCATTAAACAACCCATAATTTGTTGTAGCCTTTACATATCTCATGATTCTCTTGATTGCATCCAAATGCGGTTTGCGAGGCTTTTGCATGAACTGACTGATCATCCCCATAGCATAGCTCAAGTCAGGACGAGTAATGGTCAAGTAGATCAAGCTGCCTACCATCTGCCTATACATGGTTACATTCTCAATCTCTGTCCCAACATCAATCTGCAGCTTGACATTTTGCTCTAAGGGTGTATCCATAGCCTTGTATTCAGCCATACTATACTTCTATAACATGTCATGAGCATATTGCTTCTGTAGCAACCATATTCCCATTGAGGCGTAGACACTACCTCAATGCCCAGAAAATATTTCAGCTCACCAAGATCTTTGACTTTAAATTCAGCCTACAAACATGATTTAATGTCAACAATCCCACTCTCATCATCTCCAGTGATGATAAGATCATCAACATAGACAACCAAAAATATATAGCCATGATCTATCTTTTTCACAAACAAACTGTGATCAACATCACCCAATTTAAACCCATGTTGCTGTAAATAACTGCTAATTCAAGCATTTTATGCTATGGGTACCTGTTTCAGCCCATATAATGTCTTTTTCAGCCTGCATACATGTGCTGGAAATTCCGGATGCACATAGCCTTCAGGTTGCTCCATGTAGAACTCTTATTGCAACTCACCACTCAGAAAGGTATTTTTTACATCCATCTGCCATAGTTTATAACGTTTAGCTGCTGCCAATGCAATGATAGTTCTGATAGTAGCCATTTTAGCCACAAGGTTGAAAGTCTCCTCATAGTCAAGACCGTACTGCTGAGCATACCTTTTGCAACTAGCCTAGCCTTGTAGCGTTCCAATGACCCATCTGATTTGCACTTAACCTTGTGCACCCATTTGCAACCAATGGGAACTTTGCCATCGAGCAATTGTACTAAATCCCATGTTCCATTTTTAGCCAAAGCTGACTAGTCCTCATCCATGGCAGCGCGCCAATTCTCATCTGCAATTGCCTCATCAAACTTGGTTGGTTCTTTAAACCCTGTCACCTTCGTCATATAAGCATAATGATAGGCTGAATATCCAGTGTAAGTGTACATGTCAACTGGCCTTCTGATCCTCTCATATCTCCTCAACTATGGATCACTCTGAGCCTGCCTCTCATGAGGTGGTACAAACCGGTTTTGTGTAGCACCTGGCGTCATAACAGACTGAATCCCGAACTCATTCTCCAAGCTATCACTGCTGGACGACTCATAACCTGCAGTAAGTGATCCTGCTACATCCTTAAACACTTTTTCTTTTCCCCTATCTGCTCTCCCCCTCACTAACATATCCGTGTCAATGAATGTAGGAGTGTGGTTCCGCAACCTACCAGACCACAGACTCACTATAGATGATACATCACATGTTTGACCACTCATAGATGTACTAACTGCAGGGGTGTTTTCAGCATTACCTATGCTGGCTGATCCATCAGTAGGCACAACAACTGGATTCCCATACTAGGAAGCTAGCTCGTCAAAGACAACATCCCTACTTATCAACATCTCATGCGTAGATTAGATGGCACATAGCATTTATAGACTTTCCTTTCCTGTGCATAACCCAAAAACAGGCTCTTTACTGCTTTAGGATCCAATTTCTTTCTCTTTTCATCTGTATATGCACATACGCAATGCATCCAAAAACTTTTAAGTGCCTAATGTTGGGTTTGTGACCATACAACCTCTCATAAGGTGTAACCTCATGAATCCCTGCTATAGGGGTTTGATTCAGCCCATTAAGCATTAGGCAGAAATTTTTCATTCAGCATAGCTCTAGCTGACTCCATCAATACCCTATTTTTTCTCTCTACAACACCATTCTGTTGCAGTGTATAGCTGCAAGTGAGCTACCTTCTTATCCCATACTTTGCAAGATACGTGTCAAACTCCTTAGAGACATATTCACCTTCTCCATTTGATCTTAGACAAGAGATATAGCAACCTAATTCATTTTCAGCATGCTTTTTGAAATCCTTGAATGTATCAAATACCTCATCTTTATGCTTCAATATATACATCCAAGTATACCTGCTGAAATCATCAATGAAAGATACATAATAACGGGATCCTCCAAAAAAAGCATTATGCGATGGACCCCAAACATCAGAGCACACTAACTGCAAGGGTCTCGAACTATTCTTGACATGCTTCATGAAGGAAAATCTTGCCTGCTTTCCAAACTGACATGTAGGACATACATGACCAAATTCATTATACTTGAATTTAGGTAATCCAAGTACCACTTCCTTTTGCTGCATAGATTTCAGCTTTTGTACATTGACATGGCCAATCCTTTTGTGCCAAATCTCTACATCCCGAATAGCACTCTCATCATATGCAAACATGGCTGCCTTGAGTTCTAGAATGGATGCGTCCAATGTAAACATCCTGCCATCCCTTCTACCTCTGGCAATTAATTTGCAGCCATTACCGTATTCTTTAATAAAGCATCCATCTTTATTGAATCTCACCTGCAAGTTTTGTTCTGCCGTCTATCCCACAGAGACAAACGATTCTTAGTTATTGATGGTACATGCAATACATCATGCAGGCTCTTTTTCTTGCCATCATGCATCACTAACGGAACAATTCCTATGTGCTGAATGTCATGCTGGGTGTCATCCCCAGTACACACATAACCATGTGAACCTGCAACCATCTCATCGAACCACTCTCCATGGGGTATCATATGATTTGAAGCTCTAGAGTCAATGTACTATCTATCATCTCTGTTCTGTCTAGATGCATTCTTGGACATGCTGCATGGCAAATAATCTGTCAAATTGCTCATCATGAGCACTGCTAGAAGATGCATAGTTTCCATGTTGTTTGCCCTTTGCCTTCATATCTCCCTGCTTCTTGTAACAATCCTTTGCAATGTGTCCATATCTGCCGCAGTAATGATAGTCCTTATCTCTATTTGACTGGTCATTTGACTGCCATGAACCAGATCCACCACCTCTACCAGAGGGTAATCTTCCCTTGCCTCTAAAGCCGCCAGATCCATGCTGGCCCTGTGTATTTGTGCCATACCAATTACCTTGCTACTATTGTGCATAGGTGTTCCGAGTGTCACCACGACCTCGAAACGAACCACAGCCTCTGCCACCTCTGCCATGCTAGCTAGAGTACAAAACAGTGTCTCTGCCCTGAGAGGCACTAGAACCTGTATTCAATCCAAGCTTTACCTCCTCATGAAATAGCAAAGCAACTAGCTCATCCCAATCAGGGGGTTTAGCTCTAACAGAAATAGATGTATCAAAAGATTTTTATCCTTTGCCAAGTCCATTCAGTGTGATAGCAATCATATAATCTTCAGACACCTTTGATCCAATGGTGGCAAGCTAGTCTACTATGGTCTTAACTTTTGTTGTATAAACCTAAATGCTCTTGCCATTCCTAGACATGTTGTTGAAGTACTGTTTCAGCTGAATCTTCCTTGCATGTGTTACATTTTCATAGTTCTTTATGAGTATGTCCCATGCATCCTTTGGGGATTCACATCCAGTGATCTGTATTTCCATAGGATTAGATATACATAAAGAAAACTAGTGCAACACCTTGCATGCTCTCTCAGTCCATAGCTTATGAGCTCTTTTTTGATCATTGGTTGGGTTCCTCTCATGCACTTCAGGTTCAGATTCATCACTTGTGCTTAGGTCCCAATATCCTCTACCGACCAAGAAATTCTTCATACGAAACTTCCATAAGGAAAAATTCTTATTATCCAACTTCTCACTGACAATCTGTGTAATGTTGTCACTGCCCTGCAAATTCGCCATGTTGCAATAGACTTTTTCTATCAAATGCCTGACTTCCTACAAACCAAAAAGTGTGACTGACCAAGTGCAGTCCTTAGCTATTTATGACAATTTTTTTGCAACAAGTTCACTGTAAAATAAGTGTATTTCAGTCCAATGACAGCTCAGAAAACATCTACAAATAGGTAGTCCCTCTTGTAGATACAATAGTCAATGCATAAGCAATGTAGTTGCTTCAACTTTATCTTCTGCAACCTTACTATCAAAATACATACATACAATCTATAAATTGTAGACAGTTAGTGACCATCAACTTATTTAGTACCAAAACTAAGTCATATACATGTCATAGATGTCCCAAACCTTCATAAACAACTGCTAGTACATGTAGCATTCCAAACATAAGCATACGAGCACAAATCTGTGCATAACCAGCAAGTACAAGTGTCAAATATCTTGTTCACCGATTGCAGTCAACAAATACTCAGTGAAATCAAGTCTTTCCAACTCCAACACAGCCCCAAATCATGTCATACATTCACCTTGAAGTGCTAGGTTCAATACATGAGCATTCAGGTAATCATAGTCTTCCTATCTTCAATGACCAATGGCATAGAACATGAATTGTTTATAACCAGCCAATACAATATGACTGCACTAATTTCCAACTTCAAACTTTTGCATTCAACTCCCTTCTTGATCCACAAGACATATGCAAGATAGATGCCAAGTCATCCGGTACATAGTACTAACCAAAGTCATCTAATACTCCATGACCATTAAGTGCTTGCTTCTTATAGATTCATAACAATTTTTAGCCTGTCACAAGCTCTCAGATATGAGTACTTTTGTCACAAATTGCAGCTTCAATGCGTAAGAGCTTCAATGCGTAAGAGCAAGTACATATGTCTTTCAAATAAATGCCTATGCTTCAATGATGGCCAAGGTACATGTCATATGACTTCAATGCATCAACCAAGGTCAAGTATATGTTGCCTTGTCACAGTTAACAACATGTCTTCACTGTTTTCAGATTTGTATATCCCTGTTACAGCTCACACATGAGCTCCCATCAGTGCATCTTCTTCTTACAATCTTTGAGCACCTCCCAAAGGGCATAACCAAGCATTCTATCACTTAGAATGCAACCAATGTGTTGATTTGTGGGCAATGGAGCTTCACCCTGCATCAAGCATAGTCATGTAGATCTATAATCTTGTTCAAGCAGCATATGATGAAGATAATGATGATGACCAGGAACTCTAATGTGCTCAATGAAGTCTTACAAGTCTCCCCAACAAGCCATTGCCAGCATTTCATCCAATGAAGACCACAACCTTATAGTGCATACCATCAAGAAACAATGGCAGCCTGCTAACTTGAGTCTTCAACTTCTTCAGATATTCTTTACTTCCTCCTACTCCTGATAGTGCACTAGACTAAGCTCTGATACCATATTCGAAGAGAGGCAGAGATAGACAAAGAGTGGAGCAGACTCAAGAGCCTTCAGGCTCATATTCCATCTTCTTTTGTTATTTCACACAATCTCTAAAAGACACAAAGTAAGAGTAAGTGTTACTCTAGGTCTAACTGACCAATACCTGACTAAGGTTAGATTAACCCTACATCGACTTATTCAATGACACACACATGAACAGCTGTTGGTCTGCCACACATGACATAAAGAAGGATGGGGAAATACTGAGAGCTTGATTTCTAACATAAGCAACATCAAACTAATGGATAAAAGCATCTAGATCCTCATGAGAAAGGGGTATAAGTGGAATAAAAACTGGATGAGTAGAAGAAAAGAACTGACCCACTAGCCTCAATGGAGTAGTAGAAGTGATTTTCGGGAGTGCATATTCACTTCCATTCCTAGGAGTGAAGTGCGAATGGCACTTCAAAACAATGAGGGGATTGTAGCATGTATGATGCATCATTGCTCAAGATAGAAGGAGCCTTACGAAATGATGTCATTTGGTGGATTGCCATGCCTAGCCAAGAACCAAAACTATATTGGGTGGACACCTTGCGAACGTTGTCGGAGGGGTTTTTGTCGAAAGGTCGAATCCACCGAGGATCAGAAGTAGAAGGAAGTAGAGATAGGAGATGGAAGAGAAGATAGAGAATACCCAAGTGGTAAACACGACAAAAACAAATCACAATGAATTGAATCGATATGTATTGAAAGAACCTGGAATCTTTGCACTACTCAGAAGCAATCTCCAGGCATTAGTTCTCCTAGAGCTCCTTCGTAGACCAAAAACGTGGATAAGAAAAAATCAACTCTTTCTCTGCTGCTCGGAACCCGAATCTGATGGCTCCATTGGCTCTGAAAGGGGGGTAAAACCCCAGGACACCTGATCACGGATCTCCTAGATCACTCCTTCTTTCCTTTAGTTCAATTTGCAGTTTTCAGCCTGTTTACAGCGGTCGCGACGCGCGCGATTTCGTCAATTTGTCTTTTTTATGAAAAATCTCCTAATTGGCTGAAAAAGCAACTAGCTTTTTGCATGCCATCCTAATCTAGAAGCTTTTTTTAGCTTTTTCAAAATTTTATAATAAATAATATAAAAAATAGACTAAAATTATCCAAAAATCTAGTATTTTCGGATAATCCATGCAACTCACACTAGTACTAATGGCTCAGATCACATTGACTCTCTAGATCAATAGAGAAGTCGAATGATGATGCATTCCATACTTTTTCACACTGTGTCCTCATATCATCACGACATCCACACCCTCTGAACCTGCACATCCTCCGGTATGTGCCAAAATCCTAGTCGTCACCGGATTCTGAGTCCTCCTCATCTTCTACAATCATATCCTTTACTTCTTCATCTTCCATATCTTCCTGGCTAGCCCCTGTATCATGGCCACTATTTTCTTCCAATTTTGGCAACTCATAGGCAGTAGATTCCCGCCTTTTGAATAATTTGATTCTTTTCCCTGCTACCGAAAGTTTTATGGTTGTCCCATCCAGCTCATTTAATGCATAAGTAGCATTATCAAACACTTGTCTTACCACATAGGGTCCAAACCATGTTTTGGAAACTTTACACATTGCACTATGCTGGTTATCTAAACTGCTATCATAAACCAATACCCAATCCCCATCTTGTATGGTTCTTGGTCTTAGTCTATGTCTTTTGTCAAACAGTTTCTTGTTCTGTATCCTTGCTACCCTTAACTTTGCAGTTGCTGCCTCTATGTCTTTTGACTTTCTTTCTAACTGTCTAATGCGTAAGGCCAACAACTCCTCTCGATTCAGCTCCTCCTCCTAAGGTAACACACTCCATGTGACTCTCATCTCTTCTATAAGCATGATAGGTTTTTGACCATACATCAATTTTGCAGGCACATATCCTATAACATCACTATGAGTTGTTCTGTCAGCCCACAAAGTATAAGGGAGCAATCGTGGCCACTCTTTTATCTTCTCTCCACATGCTTTTGCCAATGCCTTCACAATAGGTGGATGACCTCTTTCACTTTTGCCATTTCCTTCAAGGTTATAGGCTGATGTTAAAGCAAGCTTTATCCCTACCCGTGCAAAGAAATCATGAGCCTCATCTGCATCTAGCTCACCCCTATCTGCTGTAATTTTTCCCACACAACCATATCGACAAAAGATCTCTTCTAAGAGAAAAGTACATACGGCATTTGTCATCTCAGTACGTAGAGTTCTCCCTTACACTTGATTAGCCAAGTCTTCACGAGCAAGCACAAGATACCTCATTTGCTAAAGACTTGTAGGCATTGTGACCAAATCCACTACCCACTTAAAATGAAGAGACAATGGATATGTGGGTTGCAATCCATCCCGATGTCTCACAGTTGAATACATTTGACATGTCGTACATGTTTCCACAAAGTGAGCAACATCCTTATACATACCTTGCCACCAATAACTTTCTTTGATCTTTGTAAAAGTACCCCAAACACCTCTATGACTAGCCCACAAGCTTTCATGAAATTCTTGCATTACTTTTACTTGTGAAACTCTGTTACCCAAAACTCGCAATGGCGTACCCTGTTTCTTTTTAGCATGTTTCCATAAGTCTCTTTGTTAATGTACTGAGATATTGACCAATTCTCAGCCACTCTCCTGCATATTTGTCTTCCAGAAACACTTCTACACAAGATGCAAAACATCTAAAGTGTCTTCTCTTTGTTGTCCAAGCTTCTGTTAATGCTATAGCAACACCTTGCATTGCTAAATTCACTCTTGCAACATCATTTTCAGCCATAAGAGAGTCATCTTCTTCCTCCTCATCCATCATCCCATCTTCATTCTCATAGCATGCTCACGATAACATGTCTGCCACTGGGTTATCTCTTTCTACAATATGCTGAAATTCAGGGTTCAAAGATTTGATGTATGCAATCCACCGGAGCATAGCAATGTCCAGGGTAGCACAACTAGTAATCATACCCAATATCGGCAAACAATCAGTCTCAATGACTACATGAGCACCCATAAAATACTCCTTATCACATTTAAGGGCTGTCACAATTCCCCATAATTCTCTTTTAACCCGTGGATATCTTCTTTGTCATTCAGTCAATACTTTAGCACCAAAGCGAATAGCATATCTTTGTCCTTCCTCATCATCTTGCCCCATTGCCCATCCAATCCCGATTGGGCTTGTATCAATAGTAATAATGATAGGCTTTCCATGTGAATAGTCAGCCTTTCTCAACGTAGGAGTAGATTTTAAGAGTTGCTTCAATTTCTTCACTGCTTTCTGATTCTTCCTTTCCCAATGAAAATTTTGACCTTTCCTTAGAAGCTGATAAAGAACGTTGGCTACATGTGCAAAGTGAGGATTACATATCAAATAGAACACACATGCACCCAATAATCTACGCACCTCTGATACATTTGTGCATACATATTGCATTCT
Organism: Lygodium microphyllum; assembly: GCF_053477565.2. Lineage (NCBI taxonomy): Eukaryota > Viridiplantae > Streptophyta > Polypodiopsida > Schizaeales > Lygodiaceae > Lygodium > Lygodium microphyllum. Next base: position 46,935,460 of record NC_141138.1, read on the forward strand.
ATCAATCCCATCTATTTTTGCTGGTGATGGCCTTCGCCCATAAGGCCCACACATATGCCCAATAATCAAAACCTCTTCAACTCCAAAGGTAGACTTTTGTCTAGAAAGAGTTAAATGCACCTCTTCTAAACGTGTCAAAATCCTCTCACAATCCACAATATGGTATGCAACAAACTGTCTACATCCATGAGCATCCTGTCAAGATTGTGGGAGAGAAGGAAGGAGTCTCACTTGTAGCTTTCTTGCTTGCACAATGGGGGAATACACACACAGGTGGAGGCTGAAAACAATTTTCCTCTTCTTAGTTGTGTAAGCCAAAAGAACTCTAGTACAAGGAAATAGAAGAACCCTATATATGGGTCTCAAACCAAACTCAACTAACTAAGGTGGCATACTAACTGAGCCACGAACTAGAGTAGATAAGGATAGCTATCATGTAGCTATTATTCATGGGTGGTGTACCAACCGCATCTGCAAAACTGACAAGTCGGTGACATAAATGCACAACGGTCACCCTGGCATATCACGAGTGGAGCTCGATATCTCAACACTCCCCCTCGAGCTCAATCCCAATTCCTGCACACCAAGCAGGTCTCTGAACTTGCGTAGCTTCTCTGCGCCCAATGCCTTTGTAAATATGTCAGCTACCTGATCCTCTGTGCTGACATAAACTAGATCAATAAGACCTAGTAAAACCCTCTCCCGCACATAGTGATAATGCACCTCAATGTGCTTTGTTCTAGCATGATATACTGGGTTATTTGCCAAGTGTATACGACTCATGTTGTCATAATAAATGACAATTGGCCCATCTATAGGCTGATGCATATCATAAAGTAGCTTATGCAACCAAGCTACCTCACATGCAGCCATTGCTGCACCCCTGTACTCAGCCTCTATGCTGGACAAGGCAACTGTAGGCTGTTTCTTGCTGCTCCAAGTGACTGCAGCACTCCCAAAAGAGAACACATATCCACTGGTAGATCATCTATCAGAAATACTACCAGCCCAATTAGCATCAGTGTATCCATGCAACTGTATCTGAACCCCAGTCTCATAAAATAGTCCATACTGCAATGTGGACTTCACATATCTGAGCATGTGTCTAGACGCATCCAAATGTGGTTTCCTTGGAGCCTGCATAAACTGACTTACCAATCCAATAGCATAGCTCAAATCTGGCCTGGTAATAGAAATATAAATCAAACTTCCTACTATGCGTCTGTACATAGTAGAGTCTTCCAGAAGCTCATCTGCATCTGCGCTCAGCTTCACATTCTGCTCCAAAGGAACTGAAATAGGCTTACAGCCTGTCATCCCATATTTGGACAGCATGTCCAATCCATACTGCCTTTGCAAGAGCCGTATCCCAGTTGGTGATCTAATCACCTCAATGCCCAAGAAATAATGCAGCTCTCCCAAATCCTTCATCTCAAACTTCTGCTTCAATAGCATTTTCACATGAAGGATATCTTCATCACTGTCACCTGCCATAATCAAATCATCAACATAAATGACAAGTAGCATAATACCTTTCTCTATTTTTTTCACATAAAGTGAGAAATCTGCCTTGGAAATCTGAAAGCCAATAGTGACAAGATACTGTCCTATCTTGTCAGACCATGCTCTAGGTGCTTGCTTCAAGCCATACAAGGCTTTCTTCAACCTACAAACAAACTCAGGATGAACAGCATGCACATAACCTGATGGCTGCTCCATATAGACCTCTTCTTGCAAATCACCATGCAAGAAGGCATTCTTTACATCCATCTGATATAAAGACCATCCCTTTGATGCAGCCATAGCAATGACTGCTCTTACGGTTGCCATCCTTGCAACTGGACTGAATGTTTCTTCATAGTCAATGCCATATGTTTGTGCATACCCCTTGACTACTAATCTTGCCTTGTATCTGTTCACAGAACCATCTGCATTGTGCTTCACCTTATAAACCCACTTACAGCCAATTGCATTCTTACCTTTAGGCAAAGGTACCAATTCCCATGTAGCATTTGCTTCGAAGGCATCCATTTCTTCATCCATGGCTTTCTCCCACTTTTCTTTTCCCATGGCTTGCTCAAAAGAATTGGGTTTTGGTTCCTGTATCACTTTGACCATATATGTATAGTAAATGGTTGTAAATCCATCATATTTCAGCCTATCCATAGGATACCTAACTCTGGTAGACCTGCGCAAAGTAGGTTCACTCCCAGGTGCTCTCAAAACATCCTTGGTCTTCCTTACTCCAGGTGTAACAATAGAAGGCATACCCAACTCATCATCAATGCTCTGTTCTGAGCCACTGGATTCACCATCCACATAAGAGTAACCTGCATTCACATCAAACATGGGCTGATCAACCTTCTCTTTTCCTTTTCGTGATACCAGCATACCACTATCTGCATTGCTTTGAGAATATTCTCCTGATCTCAATTTGCCTGTCCATGGCGAAGAATGTGAACCACTGCTAGAGGACGCTCCAGGTCCACTAATATTTTGTGACTGCTGCTGTGAATTCTGTGCAGCATTACCATTTTGTGCATCTACATCATCAATCACATTTACTGGTTTATACCAGCTACTCATCTCATCAAAAACAATATCTCTGCTCACTGTAAACTTGCGAGTAGAAGGGTTATAGCATCTATACCCTTTTTGCTGTGCAGAGAGTAATCAATAAAGATGCACTTCTCAGCTTTTGGATCCAACTTGGATCTCAACTCATCTGGCACATGTACATAGGCAATGCAACAAAAAATTTTTAAATGAGAAATATCTGGTTTCCTACCAGTATACCTCTCCTCTGGAGTCATCCCATATATTGCTGCAGTGGGAGTCCTGTTCATTATATAGACTGCTGTAGCAACTGCTTCAGCCCAGTAAAAATCTGGCAAGTCTTTTTCGTTGAGCATGGCACGAGATACCTCTCCAATATGCCTGTTTTTCCTTTCTGCAATTCCATTTTGTTGTGGGGTATGACTGCATGAATATTGCTGCTTTATGCCATGCTCTTGCAGGAACCTTGCAAACTCATTTGAGAGGTACTCTGCCCCTCCATCTGACCTTAGGCATTTTATTTGCAGGCATGTTTCTTTTTCAACCATAGCTTTAAGAGTTTTGAAATGCCCAAAAACTTCACTTTTCTTTTTCATAAAATACACCCAAACTTTTCTGCTATAGTCATCAATAAAAGTGACAAAATAATGACAACCTCCAAGAGATGCAGCTTTGGTAGTCCACACATCAGAGTGGATTAATTCCAATGGCTTCTTACTCTCTTGAACATGTCTAGGAAATGGTTTCCTTGCCTGTTTTCCAAATTGACAGGCTTCACATACCTTATGCATTTCTGCAACCTTGAATTTAGGCAATCTTGTAACAATATTTTGGGCCTGCATTGATTTAAGTCGCTGTACATTAACATGACCAATGCGTTTATGCCAGATATCAATATCTGCAACTACACCGGTCCCATGTGCAAACATTGCTGCACTCAATTCAGGCATGTCTGCATCCAACGTAAACATTCTGCCCTTCTTCTTTCCTTTTGTTATCAAGCGACCTTTATTTTTCATATCCTCAACAAAGCATCCATGAGGATTAAATCTGACCTGCAAGCCCTGCTCAACCATTTGACCAACAGAAATTAGATTCTTGGTGATATTCGGGACATGAAATACATCGGACAGGTATTTCTTTTTCCCATCCTGCATAGACAAAGAAATTTTTCCAATCTGCACAATAGGATGTGCAGTATCATCACCAGTCTCCACAAATCTTGGTTTTTCCATTTTCCTTGCATCCTCCATCCATTCTGCATGACCTGTCATGTGGTTTGATGCACCTGAGTCAACATACCATACATCGTTGCTTTCTTCTACACTTGTCACAGAATTGTTCATGTGCTACACCATAAACAAATGCTCATTTCTGTCATCACCCTATCTACTAGAAGATGCATAATTCCCTTGTTGCAGTTTTCCATTCATGATGTCATTCTGCTTTTTATAGTAGTCTTTAGCCATATGACCCATTTTACCACAGTAGTAGCATTCAACATTGCTGTTTGCATTTTGGCCTCTTTGCCATCCACCACGACCTCTTTGGCTCCCCCTGCCTCTAGAGTTACCACGTCCTCCTCCATAGGACTGGTTTTCTTGAGTTTGCTGCATATTCTGATTTCTACCACGGCCTCCAAATCGGCCTCCTCTACCTCTGCCTCTACCTCTTCCAGCATTTGAGTAGAAGACAGCTTCTTTTGAAGTTCCTCCTGAAGAAGATGCACCACCATTTCTCTGCTCCTCAGAAATGAGAAGAGCAATCAACTCCTCAAAATCAGGAAATCTTTCACGGACGGAAATGGATGTTCGGAACTGTGCATAATCCTTTCCTAGACCATTCAAGGTCACAGAAACTAAATCATCATCTTCCACTGGCGACCCAATGGAAGCAAGTGCATCTGCAATCTTCTTCACCTTCATGTGGTAGTCATTGATACTCATATTTTCTCTTTGCACATTATGCAACTCTTGCTTGAGCTGCATTTTCCTGGCTTGCGTATTTGTGCTATACATTTTTGACAAAGTATCCCATTCCTCCTTTGGCGTACTTGCATCCTGAATATGCACAATCATAGAGTTTGAAATACTGATAGACAACCAGTACATAACTTTCTTGGCTCTCTCATGCCATGCTTTGAAAGCCTGCATTTGCTATTGATTGGGAACATCAGGAAGAACTGGTTCTTCTTCATTTCCTGCAACAAATTCCCAATATCCTTTTCCCATAAGGAAATTCGTCATTCTAAACTTCCATGCTTGGAAGTTGTTCTTGTCAAGCTTTTCAGTTACAATTTGTGAAAGAGAATCAGACGCCATTACAGAATACTGCAAAAAATTCTGTCACTGCAGAGAACACAGCTTCAGCCTCACAAGGGCAAATCTGCAAAACTGACGAAAGTGGTATTTAGCCACACAGTCAACAAGGACGATTTTGCACCTAGTGACGATTTTGCACCTAGTGACGAAAGTGGTATTTAACCACCTAGTGACGATTTTGCATCAACAGGCAACAAGGATGATTCTGTAACGCCCAATGTCTCTGCACACGAGCATACGATGCAATATCTGTGGTAACTTTTCACCGACCTGTAGAACAGTGGTCGCACAGCATAAAACATGGCTTTTTCCTGAGTGCGTGCAGAAAACTTCCGCCTCCAAAACAGGCCCCGAAATGGCCTCAAATAAAAAAAACAGGGTCTCAACCGCGAAGGGCGTCTCAACCTGAGACAATGCACTCTTGCAATTTCCGGCTGTGCTACCTGCAAAGATCTGCTCCCAAAACAGAAAATGAAAGCAACACTGCTCCTCTTACCAGAACACCGCGAGCTTGGCTTGCTTTCTTGAGCTCCTTACCACGAACAAGGCTATGATACCATGTCAAGATTGTGGGAGAGAAGGAAGGAGTCTCACTTGTAGCTTTCTTGCTTGCACAATGGGGGAATACATACACAGGTGGAGGCTGAAAACAGTTTTCCTCTTCTTAGTTGTGTAAGCCAAAAGAACTCTAGTACAAGGAAATAAAAGAACCCTATATATGGGTCTCAAACCAAACTCAACTAACTAAGGTGGCATACTAACTGAGCCACAAACTAGAGTAGATAAGGATAGCTATCATGTAGCTATTATTCATGGGCGGTGTACCAACCGCATCTGCAACTGACAAGTCGGTGACATAAATGCACAACGGTCACCCTGGCATATCACGAGTGGAGCTCGATATCTCAACACATCCATCTCTTCATTCTTTTCATCCACTGCACACCCTTTGATTGGAACATCATCCAAGAAGGGCATAGTCAATTGTAGTATAAAATCCCTGAGTATTCTATTCATAGCATTTGTCATGTGTGCCATTGAGTTTGTTGCACCCTGTGGGAGAGTACACATCCATACTAACCCCAAAGGAGTCTTCATGGTTGTGATATCCCTGCTTTCAATTGCAAGCTGAAACTGATCATACCCCGATTAAAGATCACCCAAAGAATAGATCGCTTTGCCTCCAAAAGCCTCTGCAAATTCATCAACCAGAGGACCTGGACCCACATTTCTTATGGTCACTTTATTAACTGGTTGCATGTCTTGAATAAATCTCAAAGCCCCATTCTTTTTGGGCACAGTAAACCAATGATTTGAGTACGGGGCTGAAGAAGGCTCCAAGATCTTCATGCGAATCTTTTCATTTAGCAAATCCATCAGCTTTGGCAAGTAAGCTTTAAGAACTGGAATAGGCCTCAAGTTCCATGGTACATGTGACACAGTAAATATGACCATAGGAGAGACAACATTTGGATCCACACAACCTATTTCACTTGGTTGAAATGCAAATGCGTTTCCATGTCTAGCCAACATCTACATAAAACAGTTTCTCTCAGCAGGCAAAATAAAACCCTTCTGCACCAACTTTTAATTCCTGTAATGTTTCAGGTGTAAACTGATGACCTATATCTTTAGGATCCTGTAAGCTTGGCTGCCTTGACACTTTTTCATACATACCCTCACTCTCTGGTGGAAGTGGAAAAGCAATTGGTTTCACCTTTTTGTCAACTGTCTTATACTTTGTCTCCACAAGTGCTTCAGCCCATTGTAATCCTTCCTGCCGAGCAAACAATGCTATAACATCATACATATCCAAAGAACATACTGACAACACTCTATTTTCAGCCTATTTTCTGCATGTATAGTTGCTGAAATTTCAGTCATAGTGTTAGTAATATTCAGCCCATAAAAGATGCCTGAAATGCCATCATTTTCAGCTAATAGTCACAATGATCTCAGTTTCTTAATAGCCCGTTTCATAGATATGCGTTCAGCCCTACACATAGCTTCCATAGGCTTAAACCAACATGAACTGTTTGCTGTAAACTGAGAATTACCAATAGTAAATACATGCTTTATTTCATTAAGAGGCGAGTACACCCTCTGAACATCACTACTGTAGCTGCGCATTACAGCAGTGCTTAATGAAAATCCAGGTCTTTGAATTCCCTTGCATTTGGAACCAAAGGAGACTCTCGAAGCGTATCATGATTTCTAGGATGATTAACACAAACAGTAAGAAATTGGACTGCTTTTCTCCCATCTTTGCTTCTGACTCTTGCATAAGTAGAACCATCATCAAGTACCTTTGTTTCCATACACACTCTTGTAATATAGGGCTATCCCAAAATCACTGCATATGAGGAATTATCTTGCACAAAGAAGTGTTGCTCTTCCTGTACATCACCAATCATCACTTTTACATTAGGACATACAGCATAGAGCTCCCCTAAAGAATTATTTGCAGCCCTCATACGCCAACCATGATCAGTGGGCCACAGGCCATGCACCATTTTCATACAATCCCCGCTCAATAACATTTATCTCAGACCCATGGTCCAGTAAAGCAACACAAGGAGTTTTACGCTCCTCTATTTTCACTACCGTTTCAGTGGTAGCTCTAGCCCAATGATTTCTTGTGTAGTGACTTCGAGGAATAAATCCTTGAGTCTCTTCTTCATATCGTTGCATTTGCCTTACTTCACCATGCATATTGCTACAAGACAATGCATTTTCAGCCACTTTCTTCTCTTTTTCACATGCTATCCACTGATTAGTAGCTCCTGCATAGATAATCCAGTACTTACTTCATGCTCATATTCAGCCCGAATACCCAACAAACCAGTTTCCTCTTCAAATTGCAGCAATGCACTAGCAGTATCACCAAGAAATTGAGGCTTTCTTTTAATTATGTCAATGATCTCATCATGAAATTCTTGCTTGGCAATGCCAAGCACCTCTCCCAAGGTAAATTCCACTTGACTGTTTAAGATCCATTCTTCAAGAACCTTCTTAAGATTTGTGGCTGTCTCAATATCAGATTGCAACTTATATCCTGGCTGCTTGCCCTTCTTTTTTCCCTCTTGTTTGTTATCCTATTTTTGCTTCTGACTGACCTCTTCCATAACATGCTCGGGAGGTGGCTGATTTGCAGCTTTAGGCTGATCCACACTTCTTCTTGTCCTTCTTTTAGATGTCCCTGCGATATCTTCATCTCTTTTTCATTTTTCTTCCACAAGTACATCCGTGTTTTGTACCTTTGCTAAATATGCATACACTGAATATGCATCTACTGGTGATTCCCAACCAGTTATGCCATGAATGTCTTGCCCTGCATGAGACATTTCACTATCAGTGACCTTTCTCTTTTCAGCTGCATGTAAAGCATGTGTCCATATTTCAGCCTTTGGACCAACCATCACTTGGCCATGCATTCTATCCAACTGTAGACCAAAAGTAGAAGCATGTACCGCCGCATAAGCATTTCGGACAGCCAAGTCTTCCAACAACTTCTACATACCTCCCTTTCCAAAATTCAAAGCAAGAGGAAATCCTGTTTCTTGTGTATGGATCTTGCCATCTTTTCAAAAGATAAGTTGTAATGCCAAGGCCTCTTGATAGGCAGCACAATCCTTCTCTTGTGCTGCAAACTGTCACACCACATACATTTTTTTCCACGCTTAGGGGCTGCTGCCCGTCCCCTTTCCTCTTGTCCTTTTTCATCCAATTTTGCAACCTTCAATTGAAGATCCCGCATCCCTTTGACCAATTCATCCAAGACATCTTCCCTAATAGAGGGAACAATAGCAGGTACAGCCATAGGGTTAGCCACAGAAGTAGGTGGCTTACTGGATACATCAACTGTCTTGCTCGTAACAGTGGGCAAGTTGGAGACATGCAATTTTTCTCTTCTTCTATGCTTCTTCACAAGTGCAATAATAGCTTCCTTGACATGTCTCCACTCTGTTTTCAAACCTGTCTCTATAGTCTGATCCTCCAGCAAATCATCAAGCTTCTCTTAAAGCTCAGGATTAGCTGCCTGTAGAAACAATTCAATTTTTTGACTTGCAAGAGCTTGCTGTTTTGCAAAATCCAACTGCTCGAATCGACTTTCAAATTCTCTTAACAATTCCGTAGCCACAAGACCCTTATTGGATTGTATAACCCACTCCTGAAAAGTCTTGCGCGTAATCAAACTGGTGTCCTCAATGTAAAAATCTTCCCTAAGTGTCTTCTTGAAGGCTACCTAGTCTGCATCCTGCAAGTATAATTCAGTAATCCGTGCTTTCAGTTCATGAATAGTAACACGTATAAAATACTGGGTCCATGCAAATTGAGCCACTCCAAAGAATTCCATCTTCTGAGCATAGGTATGTACATATACATATACATTCCTACCATTGAATAACTTTACCTCATGCTCAACTGCTTGCAAAGCATTCATCACAACACTTTCTGTTTGAGATGAAGCTTGCATCACCTGTTGTTGTTGTTATACCTGCATAAGCATATTCATATTTTGCACCAACTGTTGCAAAACATCACTGGAGATTGTATTCGATACTACTCTATAGTGAGTGTTTGAAGTATTGAGACTAACATAATCAAAACAATGGAGATAAATGCGAAGTACTCAAACATATCTCCTAAGTGTGTATTGATATATGAAACCAATACAACAGTCTTGATAGAGATTGAAATAATAGTAACTGGATACATAGGGATAATCATTGAAGGAATAATATCATCTCATAGATCTAGAGGCAAAGAGTAATACAAAAGAAGATGGCAATATGACTACTAATACTCATGTCTTAGGATATACAAAAGAGGTATTACTTTGCCATTATTGTAGAACTCAAGATGCTAGTCAAAGAAAGATGAATGAATAGTCAAAACCCTTGCTACCAATTGTAATATTCTCTCTGCACATGTGCTATGCTGATGGTCATTATTGTTGCTACTGTTGGGATCAAAAATGGGTCTGACACAGGCTCTAGGGCTCTAATCGGGCCTCCTATATTCACCTAAACAACCCCATCACCTTGCATCTAGGAGCGTATAGACACTATGAGCTGATTTACCGAAAGTATGCATTTGTAGATACCATCTCTACATTGTAGTCCAACGTGATGCCCTTCCTGACTCCAAGCAAAAGGAGTACCCAAACAAATAGGTGGTTAGCACCTCATAATACAAACAAAGGAAGCATCCCCAACTTATCATTGTGGCTGCACTATGACTCTCCTATACCCTAAGGATTAGCCCCAAGCACTATCTCAATATGTAACACATATACACAAAGTCCGTGACTCTTTACGATATTCATTCCGGGAGATAGTATATTCCTCACTAAATCAATCCCCCAAAGAAATGATTATACAAGCCCTGTAGCATAGGGAGCCTCACACTCATCGTGGGTCGATAGTTTGAAATCAAGTGCTATGTATCCAAGAGATGGTTCTCTTTATACTATGTCGATGCAATGCAATGCAAAGTGGATGACTTTTAGTGCACAAACATTTTACTTAAACAAAATCAGCATTGTGAATGTACTCAAATATTATTTCCATGATTTTCCTTCATTAACGACTTTGCTGTGATGATAAGGCACTGCTAGACTATTTCCTACCACTATACCTCTTAATACTTAAAATAAGATCAAACCCTGTATGAAAAGTGTAATAAATAAATCATTTTTTTAACCATATTCAGCACATAAGACCCCCTCTCTCCTTGCTATTTAAGGTTTTGTTTGCGATGGGTAGGTTAAGAGGTATCTTCATGTATGTTTCTTCATGATAAAAGCAATAAATACGCACTAAAACATACAAATAGAGATAAATTGAGGATAACCCTCATGCTTTATCTCCATTATACTTGCACAAATATAATCTTAATTTTTCATAATTCTTTAGACATAAAAACCATTTTCTCTATTTTTAATCTCAAAATCGTATTTTTGAATTTTTTTCTTATTCTCTTTATGTAAAATGATGTATTTTCTAAATTTTTTGATTCAAGAAATTAATTCACGCTCTAATCTATCATCACACTTAATATCATCCCATATGAGCATCATTTGATCATTCGAAACCAAGAAAAACATCAAAAATTCACTTAAAACATGTATTTCCAGGATTTAAAAATTAATAACTTATACCAAAGATATGGATTCCGTAATTTATGATTCACAATACTCAAAACATCACAACCAAGCTTCAAACAAATTTTCATCCCTGGTGGTGCCCCTCAGATCTCAGACGCATCTAGTAGCACCACAACCGTAACTACAACCCAACCTATTGAGCTTGAGGCCCTGCTACAACCTAAGGAGAAAACCAAGCTGCGGCCAGTATAACTGTTAGATACGTTTGATGGAAAACACAAAAGGATACAAAGAGAGAAAGATGACAATGAGGAAAGAGAGTTTGGTTCTCTCTAGAAAGCAGAATAAGTGAGTTGGAAAAGCAAAGAACATGGCATTACGCTCCCCATGGACATGGCAGAGATAGCTAAAATTTTTGGCATATGAAGTCTTGTGCTTGATTGATTTATGCAACTTCAGGTTTCTAGATTGCCAGTGGGAGTAGCTATTCCTACAAGTGGTATGGTATGCAATTGCATCCTTGTAGACCAAGTTGCTACTTTGGTTGGAATGCTAGCCCCATTTGTGTAGTTCTAGAGAGCAGCATCCGCAATAGGCATGATGGCAGATTTATCATGGTCAATCCTCTAGGCTTTACCTAGTAGTGTCTTTAAGGCCACAACTCCAAGCATGCAATTCTTAATTTAGTAAAGGGTGGCAACCTATTCGTTCAAAGATGTATTTACAAAAAAAGTACTTTTTCATTTAAGAAAAACATGAAGAAGCTTTTGTTCAAAGCAAGAAACGTAAGAAAAAGCTTAGTGATTTTCAAAAAACACAAAAATCCCAAAGCTTTTGGGTGTGTTAGGTGAATAGCACCCTACCACGGCACAATATAAACCTCAAACTGGCCAAGAGAGGCTACAAGTATGCTTGCTGGCTATGAAAACCTGTAAGAAACCCTTTCTTCTTCACCAATAACCATTTCTCCAAAACACACAAGAAAGAGGCACACAAGAGATTGAAAATTCCAAACCATCCTCACCCTCTTTCTCTTCCTCACTCTCCATTAGATTAGGCAATGAAGCATAAGAGAAAGAAGAAAGAACAAGAAGGCAAGTGTTGTGCCAAAATGGGAGAGAAAGAAATGAAGTGTGAGAGAAGAAGATAAAGGAAGAGAGAGGGTGTAACCACCTCAACCTC